>NC_140996.1:190611770-191039040 GCF_052327205.1 Somniosus microcephalus
CACGCAACCTTCAGCAACTAGAAGATCAAGGACAGTAGGTTCCCCTCCAAGTCACGCACCATCTCAACTTGGATATATATCATTGTTTCTTCATCGTCGCTGGGTCAAAATACTGGAACTCCATACCTTGTAGCATTGTGGGAGTACCTTCACCACATTGACTCCAGTGGTTCATGAAGAAGGCCCAGCACCACCTTCTCAAGGGCAACTAGATATGGATAATAAATGCTGGCCTTGCCAGCAACGCCCATATCCCAAGAATAAATGAAAAAAATCATATATAAGGCGTATAAGCTTATTATCACACTTTTACTCCTAAAATGAATCACTTTTTTTTATAGCCCCGTAGCTTTCATTCCTGTATTAATAAAAATAATGGGGGCAATTTTAAGCTAACCCACCCAGTGAGGTACTGACTGGATCGGATTAGCCGCCCATTTTACACTGCATCCAATTTTACTTTCCACAAACGGAGTGTAAAACGGCGGCGGGCTAATCTGATCACGTCAGTTTCCCAGTAGACAGTTTAGGTTAAAATTACCCCCAAAATCTTCTAAAAATTTCAATCTCTAAGCAAACTGGTCTGGGTAAGGAAGAAAAAAAGATTTATAATGTTGGTCTTTAAAAGCAAACTTTTTAACTATTTGAGAAATGAAGTTTCTGAAAAACAGTCCTGTTCTCCATTGTATTTCCTTCCAAAGTTATAATCTCAAAAGAGACATGGTTGGATCGTATATAGGGCACAAAGAAAACAAGTGGATTGGGCATATCCACACTCATAGTTCAGTCTTTGACTGGGAATCACTAAGCTTGAAGTTTGCGCATAATAAAGTGATAATTCTCTAGATTAGGTTTGATTGGATAAAATGTTTATGAACAAACCCAGTTTTTCCTATTTTGGGGGAAGTAACTGGTATAGCATTCAGGTGTGGTTAGATTAGGCATTTGATTAAAAGAAGAAGACATTTATATAGGTATATTTCTTTCAATGTATGAAAATATA
The DNA here is from genome assembly GCF_052327205.1 of Somniosus microcephalus. Lineage (NCBI taxonomy): Eukaryota > Metazoa > Chordata > Chondrichthyes > Squaliformes > Somniosidae > Somniosus > Somniosus microcephalus. The sequence goes on from NC_140996.1 coordinate 190,612,774, forward strand.
CTAGGATATATTTTTGTCTTCACAGTCTGGACAGTAATCTGACGGAGCGGACCGTCTGCCCGTTGTAGAACCCGACCGATATTCATTCCACTGAAGTTAATGTAATGAAAGTCCAGTGGGTTCTATAAAGGGTGGGCGATCCACCCCATCAGATTACCATACAGGCAGTGAAGACGGAAATCGAACTCACGGTTTCCTAACTAAATCTTATCTGGTGAATTATACAAAAATGAGAATATGTTGTTCTTTCACTCTAATTTTTAACATAAAGGATGCTGAAAATATGGACTCATTAGATGTGGTTTGTTTACCTGATCACCCTCAATCTAGGAACCAGTGGGTTCCCTAAGAGTTCCTGTTGTTAGGTTCATGACATATGGTTACTGGGTTTTAACTTTGTATTTGTGTCTCTGCTTCTGTCACTCCAAGGCCCCTCTCAGTAGAAGGACATGTTTTCTTTAGCTCCCAGAATGATTGTTCTACTGAGAGGTTACTAAATCAAACTGTCTTGTAGATATGGGCTACTACTCTTGCTTTATTTTCATTTGAAAAGCACTGAGAAGTTTGGCCTTGCACGTCAAATTGTTTTTCTTCTGCCATGAGTGTCTCAGTTTGCTGTTTTTAAAATCTCTTTGAAGGAGATGAAAAAAAACCCTCAGTGGGACATAAGTGCAAAATAGAAGAAGCTGAGAGAGCCTGATTTACTGGAAGGAGCAAATGTTTGTACACATCACAGATAAAAAGCCTTTCTCAGCAGCAAGCTTTTAAGTTCATATTTGTAGTACTTTTGCCCGGATTAAGCAGATAATCGAGGTGAAAATTATTTGTTTACTGAGAAGCGTCTGACCAGAAGGTATTGCACCCTTTTGTGTTTGAGCTCAGCATGAATTTGAAGTTGTTTTTCTTTGTTTTCTCCTCACAGCCAATAATGCTGGTGTGAGCAAGAGGCAGATCACGGACCTTGTGGATCAGAGCATTCAGATTAACGCACACTGCTTTGTTGTGACAGCAGATAATCGTTATATCCTTGTTTGTGGATTCTGGGACAAGAGTTTTCGAGTGTACTCAACAGAAACAGGTACATGACAGTACCAAGTGGCTTCTAGAAATTCACTTTTAAAATTAAGGATTGTAATTTCAAAATCAGAGCAACCAATAGTATTAATTTCAGTGCAGTCATGCTTGCGATATAGGGTTTGACCCATCCATCTCTTCATTGTGTTCATGTGCCTCCTTGTATTGTAGCAGTGCACTCTAGAGACATTTGTGATTATTACACAAGATAAGGGCTCATGGGGTTGGGGGTAATATATTAGCATGGATAGAGGATTGGTTAAAGGACAGAAAACAGAGAGTAGGAATAAACATGGCATTTTCAGGTTGGCAGGCTGTTACTAGTGGGGTGCTACAAGGATCAGTGCTGGGGCCTCAGCTATTTACAATCTATATTAATGACTTAGATGAAGGGACCGAGTGTAATATATCCAAGTTTGCTGACGATACAAAGCTAGATGGGAAAGTAAGCTAAGGTGAGAAGGACACAAAGGGCTGGATTTTGCCAGCACTCAGAGGGCGGGTTTGGAGGCGGGTCAAAGGGTAAAATAGTTTTGATTGACGGCGGGTTGCGATCCTGCAGTCAACCTGCCTCCAACCAATTTTCCCAAGTGTCGGGTCCCCGATTTGCACATGGACCTGACACCTAACGGCGGGAAGAGGATTAAAGGCAATTAACTGCCTATTAACGGGTAGTTGCTAGTAGTTGACAGGCTATTTTTGAATTTTGCCGCTTCTGCCTCGGGTTTCCCGACGTCCGGACACCATGCCAGGTAAGTGTGGCATGTTGTGAGTCTGCTGTAATGTTTCTGGATTGATGACAGTTGCATAAGTGGTGTGAAGGATCCAATGTTGCACTGGTGAGTCTCAGAGGTAAGAAAATGTTGGGAAATGCATTTTTAATACATTTACACATTTCTTTAGGTTACAAGTTTTGAAATCCATGTTCCGTTCCACCTCATTGGGAGAACCTCTCTCACCAGTGACCGATCGCTTCTGTCACCTCACCTGCAGCTGCCATCTATTCCAGCCTATGGAGGGAGTCATTGGAGAGCCTGGGTGTAATAGGTGACCTTTGTGCAGTCAAACACTGAGAAATCAACTGTCAAAAAAAAATTGTGCGTGGTTCCTTTAAGAAAACTGGCAGATGACGCATCATCAAATGACGTCATCTGACCGGCTTCCTCTTAATTGGCCGGCAAGCCCACAGGGCGGGCTTAACAAGGCCAATCGACGTAAAATCACGTCTGTGGTCCGGATGCAGCTGGGGGCAGGACTGGAAGCCGGAAACCACCTGACCCGCACCCAACCGTACCTAAGGAAAGATATACTTGCCTTAGTGGGGGTGCAACGAAGGTTCACTAGATTGATTCCTGGGATGAGAGGGCTGTCCTATGATGAGAGATTGTGTAGAATGGGCCTATACTCTCTGGAGTTTAGAAGAATGAGAGGTGATCTCATTGAAACATATAAGATTCTGAGAGGACTTGACAGGGTAGATGCTGAGAGGCTGTTTCCTCTGGCTGGAGTGTCTAGAACTAGGGGGCATAGTCTCAGGATAAGGGGTTGGCCATTTAAGACTGAGACGAGGAGACATTTCTTCACTCAGAGGGTTGTGAATCTTTGGAATTCTCTGCCCCAGAGGGCTGTGAATGCTGAGTCGTTGAGTATATTCCAGGCTGAGAAAGAGAGATTTTTGGACTCTAGGGGAATCAAGGGATATGGAGATCAGGCGGGAAAGTGGAGTTGAGGTCAATGATCAGCCATGATCTTATTGAATGCCGGAGCAGGCTCGAGGGGCATTATGGCCTACTCTGCTCCTATTTCTTATGTTTTTATTTTCTTATTATTCTACGCTTTCAGCTAATATAATAAAATGACCAAATGATAGAATAACATAAACATCAGCTTTCTTTGCAATATGAAGACACTAATCCAAGGCTTATACTATCCAGGAGGCACGTTATTCAGATCTAAAATATAGATTTTGACACCAAAATGTGATGATACTCTTAATGTACCAACTTTTAAAGTTAGCTTTACTCCCTGCTAGTTTTCAATTAAAATAGGATTTTTTTTATAACAAGCTGCAAAAGGAGGGTGGGGCGGGGGTGAGGGGAAAGACTTGCACTGCAAGTGGAACCATAAATCAAAATATTAAGTCCAGCGAGGAAGACTAATTAATAATTTCTGACGAAGAGTCCTGACTAAAAAGTGAATACATTTAACTCTTTCAGACGCTGACTGGCATGTGCGTTTTTTCAGCATATTCTGTTTATATTTCAACTTTCTACCATTCATTTATTTAATTATTTTGTATAAAGAAATTATCTCAATTTGGCTTCCCTGTATTATTCCCTTTCCCCTTTTTTCTGTCATCTCCTCTCTGCACTGACTTCAGTGGCCATTTTTCATCTATGAGCTGAGAGAGAGAGTGTTGACAGTGTATTGACAGTGTATTTGACCACGAGGGGTATCACAGCTAGGCTTGACCTTGTCCTCATCTGACATCCACACATATAGGGCTGAATTTTGCCGACACTCAAGAGGGTGGGTTCGGAGGCGGGTCCACTGGCAAAATGGCAGTGATTGCCAGCGGGGCAGAAGTCCACTCGGAACCCGCTTCCTTGTTAATTTCCCAAGCGTTGGGTCAGGCAATTGAGACAGTTAAGAAGCTATTTAAAGGTATTTAAGCAGCATTTTACCAGGTCCGAACGATTTTTCCATGTTTTTTTACGAGGTTCCCAGTGCTTGCAGGTAAGTGTGTCGGGTTCTCAATGACTCTCCATTGCTGTGAATAGTTGACAGCTGAAAAAGTGGTATAAAAGCTACCATTTCACAGCTGTTCAATTTCCAATCTTAAAAGCTGGAGCCTTCAGGATTTGGAATACACTTTTTAGCTTTATGGAGGTTTGAAAGGCTGAATTTTGCTGGCGCTCAGAGTGCAGGTTTGGAGGTGGGTCTGCTGTCAAAATCGAAATGATTGACAGCGGGTTGGGAATCCGCTGCGAACCCGCCTCCATGTAAGTTTCCAAAGTGTCGGGTCTGTGATTTCAGGACAGAACCGACACCAAGCAGTGGGGGAGGCATTTAAGATACTTAACTGCTTGTTAAGTACTTGTTTACTACTATTTTGCCAGCCTTTTTCTATTTTACCACATTTTTAAGGAGGTTCGCATCGTTTGGAGATCACGTCGGATAAGTATGTCGAGTTCTCTATGGCTCCCCATTTCTGTGATTAGGTGACAGCTGCAAAAGTGGTATGAAAGCTACCATTTCACACCTGGTCACTTTTCAATGTCAGAAGCTTGAGCCTTCAGGACTTGGAAGACACTTTTGAGCTGTATGCAGTTTGGAAGTGTTTGGAGTAAACTCTCTCTTCACTGTCACCTCCTTGGAGCAAGCTCTCTCACCATTGACAGATCACTTCTGTCACCTCAAATTCAGTTGCCATCCAATCCAGCAACATCGGTGCCCTTGGAAAAATCTCACCTTGGTCCTCTGAATCCCTCCACAATCAGCCCCAACACCAACATCACCAGGCACACCAACATCACCAACAACAATACCAACCTTCTCCGCAATCACCTGATGCTGCACAGGACACAGGGCATCAACACCCGACCACATTGCTGCCAGGGAGGCCAGCTATGGCATCACCATGGCCAGATTTATTTCACTTGATGCTGTACACCCTGGCTGCCACATGATGCGCCAGGTTAACACCATCACAACACCACCCCACACCATTACCATAAAGCATTCCTACAATGACCATTTATTTCACACTCATCACCATTGCGGGGGATACTGTTATGTCTCACCATTCACTGCAACTCACTAAGACACTTCCAAAGGTGAGCACAGATCTGTACAATAAGGCAAAGTGTTGAAAATAAAAATTTCAATGTTTTGACAACACATTAACAGAAATTTACATAAACATTGCATAAAACATTGTGTGTTGTTAGTTGGTATGATTGCACTAAGGTAAGTGTGAGGGGTGGCTAGTGAGAAGGGGAAGCGACAGTGTAGATAGAGAGGGATGTGTGTAGGTGTAAGGTAAGTTGGTGTGAGTAAGGATGTGCAGAAGTAGGGTAGGGAAGGCAGAGTGATGGGGGTGTGATGAGAGGCACAGCAGGGTGAGGTTGAGTGTGGTATTGCAGTAACGTTTCGTGATCTACTGAGATCATTGCACCACTGCAGCCTGGTCCTCCTGACGACAACCCTGCTTTTGCCCTCCTGTGCAATGTGCAACCAGGATGTGTTGGTGTCCTGGGGAGGTCTATTCCGCCCTTGGAAGGGAAGAGAACCTCCCTGTGTGCTGTGACTCCTTCCATAAGCATATGGAGGGCATCATGGGAGAGCCTGGTTGCAGCCATGCACCTTTGTGCAGTGCTTGTCAGTGTTTGCAGCACCTCAATGCTGCAGAACACTGACAGCACAACTGTCAAAATGATTGTGGACATGGTTCCTTTAAGGAAACCAGCTGATGACGCATCATCAAATCCGCTTCCTATTAATTGGCCGGGAACCTCGCAGGGCGGGCTTAACAAGCCCCATCAATGGAAAATCTTGTTGGAGGCCGGGTTCGAGACAGATGTGGGGTCGTCGCCCGCCACGGTTCCGCCAAGGTTGGAAAAATCCAGCCCACGCACTTTCCAGCAGGAGTACTTGATAGTGAGACCTTTTCTGATTTTTTCCCCCATCCTAAGCCCAAGAAGACAATTGTAGTGCCCCCACTCAGCTGAGATAAGGTAACTCAGCAAAGTCTAGAAATGCAGCCTGTGATATTTCATGGTTTCCATGATTCAGTACCATATCGCACTTACAAAAGCAAAATACTGCAGATGCTGAAAATCTGAAATAAAAACAGAAAATGCTGGAAATACTCAGCAGGCCGGGCAGCATCTGTGGAGAGAGAAACAGAGTTAACATTTCAGGTTGATGACCTTTTGTCAGAACTAGAAAAAGTTAGGTATTTAACAGGTTTGAAGCATGTAGAGAGGCAGGGAAAGGGGGAGGGGGATATAACAACAGGGAAGGTATGTGATGGGGTGGAAGGCAGGAGTGATTAAATGACAAAAGGGATGATGGTGCAAGGCGAAAGGAGATGGTAATGGAACAAGTAAAGAAACAAAAGATGGGTCTAGAAGATGTGTAAATGGGAATATCAGAATCATTAGCAACAGCTGTTATCTGACAAAATGGGGGCAGAGGTTAGGGTCTGAAATTGGTGAACTCACTGTTGAGTCCGGAAGGTTGTAAAGTGCCTAATCGGAAGATGAAGTGCTGTTCCTCACGCTTACGTTGAGCTTCATTGGAACAGTGTAGGAGGCCGAGGTCAGAGTGGGAGAGGTCCGGAGATTTAAAATGACAAGCGACCGGAAGCTCAGGTTACGCTTGCGGATTGAACGGAGGTGTTCCGCAAAGTAGTCACCCAATCTGCGTTTGATCTCCCCAATGTAGAGGAAACCGCATCGTGAGCAGCGAATACCGTGTACTAAATTGAAAGAAGTACAAGTAAATCGCTGTTTCACCTGGAAGGAGCGTTTGGAGCCCTGGACAGTGGGGAGGAGGTAAAAGAGCAGGTGTTGCATCTCCTGCGCTTGCACAGGAAGGGGTGTGTGTGTTGGGGTGATAGAGGAGTGGACCAGGGTGTTGCGGAGGGAACGATCCCTTCGAAATGCTAATCATATCACACTATTAACTTACCCATGCAGACATCGGCAGAACATTTTTAATGTTGTATTTAATTTCCCTCTCCCTAATCTACATTTGGTGCCACCCCACAGAAATGCAGCTGAAATCAAAAACTCAATAGAGTGAGAGATTGGGGTGCTGCTTGTTTGTACGCAAATGCACTGTGCCACTGAATATGGGTGCCTCTGTTTAATTCACAGATAAAAAGGAAAACGTCTCTCATTGATTTTTGATATTGATTATAATATTTAAGCCAATTTTACTTCATAGGAGGTTTTTCTGAACAATTAATATTCAAAAGTATGCAAGATTTCTAAAATTTTTAATGGAAATATTGCAACAGTCTTGATTCAGATTTTCAAGTGTTTGTGAGCAAAAGTCTATAAAGGATTGTGCCAAATTCTAATATAGTATAGCTACATTTATCCATATTCTTATGCTACAGTTCAATAAAACTTGACTTCATAATTACTTCTAGGAAAATTGACACAAATCGTGTTTGGACACTGGGATGTGGTCACGTGCTTGGCCAGATCTGAGTCATATATTGGTGGTGATTGTTACATTGTATCAGGTTCTCGTGATGCTACGCTTCTGCTATGGTACTGGAGTGGCCGACATCACATCATTGGCGACAACCCTAACAATAGTAAGTAGTCTTTGGAAGGAAGAACTGTCACTTAGTGTTATGCTTTTTATAAAACGCTTAGTACAGCAGGATGACTAGGGCTTAGTTGTCAAATTTCCCATAACCAAAATAAGAGCTATGAAGAAGTGGAAGAAATGTAAATGTCAGGACTAATAATTAGCTGCTTTAGGTGCTAGAATTGGAGTAATGAGTTTTCAGCAGTGTTGGGACATTAATTAAGATTTGTAGTTTCACTGTATGTCTCCCAATCTGTGAGATGTGGTTTGTTGCAGGTCATAATTGGGATAAAGAGAGTTAATAAATTTTATTTAATGTACTTCACGTCTACAAAAAGCATATTAAAGACAAAGGAAAAGATTTGTTATGTTTTTGAAACTGCTTTATCTAGTTAACAATTTATAGAAAGTATTCTTTTTGTAAATCACCTAACGTCTTGTACAATTTCAGTAATCCTGCTACAGACTTTCATCACATACCTCTCATTATAACAAACTGCTCTTCTGAGAGGAAACGATTTAGCATTATAATATTTAGCAGAAGAAATAAAGCCTTGCAAAGATGAGCTGCTTCCTATGATTTTATAATTTATATTCACATTGAATATTATAAATGAGCTAAATAGATTTTTTGAAATAAATCTAACTAAATAACTGATCCTTATTTCTAAACAAAGGTGTAAAGATATTACAATACACTGCAAGTGTTAAACAATCAAACAAGCATATACTATGTGTTTGTTAATAAGATTTTCAATTGTTTAGAGATCAGCAAGACAAAATGTCAGAAAGGTTGATAGCAAACACATTATGCCATCATATGTAAATGTTAACGCATGCAAATAGATGAAGAAGCAAAGTGATGGCTTTCTTTCCTATTATAAAACTAAACTGATTCTAATAATCTCACATCTGTAGCTACTTTGCAACTTTATGCATTCCTGTGGAGCTTATCACACTAGCTGATATGTGTTGGCAGAGTGGGTGCTGTAAAGCAATACTGACCTGTTTATTTATTCAGCAGTGTGACATATCCTGTTTTATAAACTTACTTTTGAATCCCAAAGCATGTTCCCTGTGAAAATGATAGAGATCTCATGGCAATGACTGAGGCTTTAAATTTTATATTCAGAGTTTACTCAGAGGGGTCTATTTTAACTCCCCACCCCCAAACCTGGTAGAAAACAGGCGGGGGCCAGTTAACATGGAGCGGGGGACTTACCCATGCCTTTGCCTCCCCGATCTGGCTGACAGTAATATGAAAGTGCAGGCTGCAAGGACACCGCCCAAAGCAGGTGGGGCTTCATTATATATATGCATCGGAGCCGAATCTGCTATTTTAACTTGAGGCCTGAGCAAGAGAGCAGTGATAGCTTCCCTGCCAGTCAAACCTGCCAGGAAGAGGAGCAAGGCCATGTTATCACCCGGAAGTTAAAATTGAACCCTAGAGTTTCCAATCAGGACACTTTCTTACAGTGGTTATTATGAAGTGTTACCTACTGATAGTTTTTCATCTGGAACTATTCTATTATGCTATAGCATCAATAATAATTGATGAACAATTGAAAGTAAAATGTTGAAATAGTAGTTTGATGTATATAAAGAGAGGAAAAATCCGCTCTGCAACAGAGAGAAAATTTGCAAGTCGTTGGGAGCGATTTTAACCCTACTCGCTCAGCAGAAACCTGACGGGTGGGCAGTTCAAATCGCCCTGGCTCTTACCTGTCAAAAAGCCACCATGATTGCAACATCTGCAATTTTAACCTGCTCTCCTGAGCAGGCAGCAAGGACTCGCACTCAGAGCCAACAGGGTCCTTTTTTACTTATGCATGTTGTGGCCCGATGACATCATTGAGATCTGACTGTAATTTTAACTCTGGCCTGAGCGGGAAATCCACCGGCAGTTAAAATTGGAGCCATAGGCTGTGTGGAATGCCACAAGTTGCTTGCAATTTGGGTTAAGCCTGAATTATTTGCACTTCATTGGTAAATCTTACATTTGAATGCTGCAGTATGTTGTCATTGAGCATCACATTTATAGTTTTTGAAGGTGAAACTGTGATAGATCTGTAGGAAGGTGGATGCCAGATGCTTTAATATGATGCAGAGCAATTCACAAGTGGTAAAAAAAACCTAATTTAAAAGTGATAAAAATTAATTTACACTCTCTAATTGAAGCTGCTGCCCGATGCTGAAAAGCTGCAAGACTCCGACATTTTATGTTGGAACAGGAGCTGATTGAATCTTTTTTTGTCAGGCAGGTGTGTTGCACTTGGCCAAGAACCCTCCAGAGCATTTCTTTGCAATATATTACATTCAGCCTTTGACTGCTGTTCTCTTGATGGGATCAATTCAATTCACAGTGTGTCCCAAGAGCCTGAAGATCCATTGATTAGAGGGATTTCACCTGACATTTCTTATTAGACAGCTCCAAAGAGCACGCATCCATGCGTTTTTTGTTTTTGTTTAGGGGGAAGGTTGTGATCCAGAGTAAACTTATGCATTGCATTGATGTGTAACTAGTGTTTAATATAGTTCATATGATCTATAACTGATCACTTATTTTTGGAATCCATAAACCATTGCATTTTATTGGTACCTTTTAAGCATAATGATTTTTTTTTTAAAGTTTGTTTTCTTTGCTATATTTTTTTCATGTTTTAGTTTCTAGTTTCTGGCCTTTTATTTCTTAGTCAAGAGGACTAGGCAGGCAAGTAACCCTTTACCATTCACTGGCAGCTACATCAGAACAGCCCAGGGTGACTTGCTGTCTGATTTTATTTTTCACTTTCCTTCCCTGTAAGGAAGTGTTAAACCTCAACTCGCTGCCTCCCCCTTATGGTCCAACCCTGACTGAGATTCGGAACACCCTATGTGCAACTGCCTACTGCCAACCCACATTGTACTTTGCATGGTGCAGTTTGTTGGTACACTACTAGTTCATGCTTTAATCACAATTGTTCGACATTTAGAAAATACTTCAAAAGTTTACTTATAATTCTAAGTTAACAAATCTTATTTATTATTAAATTGTATAGGAGATATTTATTTTGTTTGCACTATTAAAATCTAAATAATTTTAAACTGCTGGCTATAGATAAAGCCATCCAGGAGCATAACTTCAGTTTTATAGCATTTAATTAACCGGCCTTTGATGGATTTACAAAGTAATGAAATCTGAACATCTTTGTTGAGATCACACGGTCTTTCTACAAATGTCCTTGCATTGACAATAAACGTAATCGTAAAAGAGAATGGTAGCTTTTAGTTTAATCTTCAGTTTAATTATTTATGAATTACGTTAAAAAGGCTTTGGTTGTTTGCAGAGGGAATTCACAGTCCTCTCTTGTTTCATTCAGCCTTTCCAACCGGCACTCCCAGAAATGCATAACAAAAAATGAATATTAATCAGCTGTTGACACTTCGAGATCATGTTGGGCACATTCATTATATATGCAGCCATCTGCATTTTACCAGATCTGATCTGACTAATTGAACTAAGTTATCTTCTCTGATACAGTTCTATGTAGTTTCCTAATGTTTTACCAAAATGTTTAATGAACACAGAAAACCAGATGTAGCTCATCACTGTGTAGTACTGATTACTCTACTGGTTTCTGTTAATTTTAATATTACAGCAAATGTAATGAATCTCATACTAGTTTAGCTCTGCCTCAAATTCATCTGACTTTCATGACTCCAGTTTTACTGAGGATTCAAAAACCTGTAAATAAAATGTATATCCAAATAACCGTCCAGTATTGGCATGTTTTAAATCAAAGATGGAAATATGATTAGGGGTCTGAGTCATGTATGAGAAAGTAATAATGTTTACTTTCAACTAAATTACTATTTCATAATATAATGCTTTATAAAGTTGTTGAAGCTTTTGCTTAAATATTTTTCAAAGGTAACTTTTCTATCTCAATATATTTGTGATTTTTTTTTGTTTCTTGCTGCAGAGTTTAGAATCTTTCACATTAATCCACTCAATATAACATGCAATAAAAATCCCCTGGTATAAAGATGGCTATAACTATGACTAGTGAGTGCACTAGATGTACAGATGATACAAATTTAAACTGATTGTGACAAATAGCACTATATTGCACAGAATATAGAGATTCAAATTGAAAATCCACTTTTATTTCCAAGAAGTAGTTTTCCTTCTTTGCCTGCATGCATGTCACAACCTCTAACCTCTCATAGCATCTGCCAGAAATGACTTGACAGTGACGGAATAATCAATTTCTTTTTAAATGATTACTCTGATTCCAGACATCTGCTGTTATAGGTATTAACCCTTTCTGTGGTGTGTTCTCATGATGCCTCTCTCTGACAGTGGAATAGAAAATCAGGTCATACGCTCTTTAAAAAAAATGTAGCTTTGGAGCTTAAGTCTTCATATTGTCTTTGCATTTTACTTGGTGAGTTGTCTTATATTTTCACCACCTTCCACTCTTTAGGTACCTTGTACTATTCCTGGCCAAAAGGACAAGCAGGTGACCTTAGTGTAGCTTTTTGATCGGCTGCTACAGTATTCCAGTTCTATCCTTAAGTTGATGGAATTAGACTATATACCTTTCAGAAATTAAATCAGTTCTTTGAGGATTCCAAAAGAGATGATTGACCGTCAATGACCACAATCATCTTCCTTTGTGCCAGGTATGACTTCAGCCAGTGGAGAGTTTTCCCCCTAATCCCCCTGATTTCAGTTTTACTAGGGCTTTTTGGTGTCACACTTGGTCAAATGCTGCCTTGATATCAAGGACAGTCATTCTCACTTCATCTAATGACTTCCCTTGGTCAGTTCTTAATATCAGCTATGCCAGTGGAGGAGACACCAAGCAATATTAGAAATGAAATCAATCTGTGCCCCTATGGTGACATCTGAAAGAGGATTAGGAACATGTCACTTAGCTGTCTCTCTCTTTTAGAGAATTGTGGGAAGGAAAGAAATAAAAGTGCCTCCTGAAATAATGAGAAGCAGATCTTTTTAATGAAATATAAAACTGGTCCGTGTTGGCACAACTGCTTTAATTCAAAGGGTACAATTTACTAATGTGTTCAACTATAGGATATCCTAGTTGTATATTCTATTTAATTTTTACAAAATGGCATGGTCTCTGATTTTTACTTTCAGGTGATTACCCTGCTCCTAGAGCTGTCCTGACTGGGCATGACCATGAAGTAGTTTCTGTATCTGTGTGTGCTGAACTGGGACTTGTCATCAGTGGAGCCAAAGGTGAGCAGGCATGCCACAACAGAAAGAATATTAATATTTTTGTTATTTTAATGAGTCTTTGTTTTCTCTTGAGTGTGGTTTGGTTCCAAAGTGCCACTCATCTGTAGGAATGAACAATTTCAATCCTTTCTGGCAGGCGTTTGAGGTTTTTCTGAACATGTTCATGTTGTTCTTTTACAGAAGGGCCATGCCTGGTGCATACAATTACTGGAGACCTTCTTAGAGCCCTGGAGGGGCCGGAAAACTGTGTCTACCCACGTCTTATTTCTGTATCCAGTGAAGGTCATTGCATCATCTACTACGAGCGAGGAAGGTTCTGTAATTTTAGCATCAACGGCAAACTGTTAGGGCAGATGGAGACCAATGACTCAACCAGAGTAAGTGGCATAGGAAGCTGCACAACACCGTATACCCATCTTTTTATTGAAGTAGACATCTAGGTTTTGATTCTTCATGTCTTTTCCATGCTTGCCAATTGTCATTTGGAACAGTCAGTTTCTTCTATAAAAGTGTTTATTAAAGTGATCAAATTTCCTCTTTAATTCTCTATCTTGGAACTTTTGGAGTGCCAGTTATTGGCAGACCAGTTGAAAATTTCCGAGATAGAGTTTACACTGTGCTGTATATGAACTTGATATGGATTAGACTGCATTTTGACAACACATGCATCAGGATTACATTTCTGGCTTTGATGAACACACAGGAGAAAATTAATCAAAAACTGAATTTAATAAATAATTTCTAAGCAACAAGAAAATATTATTTTAGTAAAATATTCATTTTTATGAGATGAAAAGTTTCAAAATACTCCTTGCTGGATAGGCGGTGAATCACTGCTATACATTTTTACAATCACTCAGCATTAAAGTCAAGGAATTCTGACTTGGCATTCAGTGGTCCTGTACTGTCTTGCATAAGTTTTGGGTGCCATTCAGAAAATAAGCAGTGTGCAGCATGCTCCATCCAGTGGTTCCGGGTCTTCAACAGTCTAACTACTGGTCTGAAAAGGGACTGCTTGAGGCCGCCAACAAAAAGGTAATTACATTTTTTTCCCCAGTTTCACTTGTGTGGAGCCAGGAGGAGCAGGAGTGCACCTCCTGGCTCCACAAAATACAGTGGGCTGCTTATATCCCGGGCTTGCACCCCTGTGGTTCCTCCCTACCAGGACATACTTGCGGGCCGACTCGGCGTGAAAGCGGACAAAATTCCTAACTTCCTGAACAGCAAGCTGCCTGGATACGCTCAATTGGTCAGTATCATGTAGATGAGGCCCGATCAAACTCGGGCTTCAAACACGTTTTTTGGGCTCACGATGCAATCGTGCCACTCATTTCGTACTGGAAACCGACGCTACTACAATTTCTCTCTCCAGTTGTCTAATGCTATTTCTTTCTACCATTACAGGATAAAAAACTTTTAAATTCCTGAATGCTGATTTTTTTTCTCTAGGCATTACTTCTCAGCAGTGATGGACAAAACCTGGTAACAGGGGGTGATAATGGTGTGGTAGAAGTGTGGCAAGCCTGTGACTTCAAACAACTATATATTTACCCTGGTTGTGATGCTGGCATCAGGGCTATGGACCTATCCCATGATCAAAGGTAATGGAAACCATTAAGTTGGTATGTAGAATAATGTTTCCATCTTCTTTTTCATTCAAATTTAATTATTCTTTTAAAGGAAATACTTTTCCACAATGTTATTGGAGTACTCTGCACAGTTTTGGGTACTCCATTAGAGGGAGGATATAACAGCAATGGATAAGATGCAGCGTAGATTCACTGGGACGTTACCAAGGAGGAGGGCTTACAGTTCCGAAATGACATTTGAGAAGTTAGGATTTTCTTTTATTAAAGAAGGTTAAGGAGTGACCTGATAGAGATAATCAAGATTATAAAGGATTATGAAAAGGTAAATAGTGATGGTGGCTTTCACTGGTTGGTGAGATAGTTATTATCTTAATTCTGTGCCCTCTCAGTACTAAGGGCTGGATTTTGTCAATGGGGATGCGTTGGGGGCGGGACTGCTGGTTGTCGGGTTTCAGTCCCGCCTCCATCAACTTGTGGCCAACCCATGCTATTTTCTCTTGATTGACCTTGTTAAACCCACCCTGCGGGCTTAGCCGGCCAATTAAGGGAAAGCCGGTGACAGAGGACGCCAGCATATGACGTTTCATCTGTCAAAAATCTTTGACAGATGAATTGTCAGCGTTTTGACAACTTTGAGAAGCTGTCAAACACTGACAATCTCTGTTCTATGGTGAGTCATTGTACTGAAGACTCACCAAACCTCTTTCCTTAGCAGAAATCAGATGGCTGCTGCATCGGAGGATGCAGCAGCCATTCTGTCATCTCTGCCGTTGAGATGAGGAGCCTCTGGATCCCCAAGGTTTAAAGCCTGCAGGAAGAAGCAACGGTAAGTATACTTTTTCTAACACTTTGCACTCACCTCTCATACTTACCTCTCCACACTTGCACCCGTCACTCACCTCCATAGCGGACTTTTCAACCCCTCTCACCCCCGCAGACCTACTGCTCGCCTCGCGAGGATCCTGGCAAGGATCGCAGCCGTCGGGAAGCCCGCACCTGTGTGGGTAAAATGGGGATAAGCCTCTTAACTGCCTGTTAACTACATGTTAACAGGCAGTTAATTGGCTGTAATCCCCTTCCAGCCTCAAAGAGACGGGTCCCTGCGCGAGTCGGGGACCCGCCTCCCGGGAAGATGGCACGGAGGCGGGTTGGGAGCGGGTTCGGTACCCGCTCCCAGTTTCTGCCATTTTCCCGGCAGTCCTGCCTCCATACCCGCCTCCCCAGGGCTGGCAAAATTCCCCCCTAAGAGTTCAAGAGGAAGTTACAAAAAAGATCCTTACACAGAAGGTGGTTTGAATTTGGAGTGTTGTGCCACAGATCATTCTTGAAGTAGAATCCATAAATTATTTTAAAAGGGAATTAGGTAGTTGCTTTATAAAGAAAAACATTAAAGGATTTGGATGCTATTAGACTAGGTGGCTTGTGGAGAACAACATCGGTGCAGACTTGATTGTTAAAACAGTCAGGTGGCGTATATAGGGGAGCACTATTTCTTTAAGGACTTTGGTCTATGTTCCAGGTAGGTTTTCCTGTCTTTACTGAGGAAGGTGAGAAGGGCTAATTTTACCCACTCACTTAATCGTCGTCTATGGCCCAGATATCCTGATCCCTACGGGTGGGTACGCGCTGTGTACCCACCTGTAGGGACATCGGAAATGCCGGTTTCAAGCATGCGCTGAAAACTGGCATTTCCAATCTGTCAAGAATGGTCTTGACAGATCCTCCAGCTGCCCTGGAGAAGGGCCTCTGCGGGCGGATAGTTCCGCTTTTTGGAGACCCTCCACCCGCAGAAAACCCTTACAATTCTTACGCCTGGTAAAAGAGTTTCAAGAGTTGAAAAAAAGTTTAAAACATTTTTTTCACTGTTATCTTTTTTTAAAAGATAAGTTTATTTTAAGCCCTGTAAAAAAATTTAATTATTTTTTTCAAAAAATTAAATTTTTGTTTAAAATACTTACTTTATTGTAATTTCAAGTCATTTTAAAAATGTGATTTAAAAAAAATATTATTTAAAGTTTTACTATGTTTTTGGGGTGATCCCCATTCATATATTTGACAGGTCTTCCTGTCAAATATATGAAGGGAGATTCCCTTCTGTGATTGGCTCCCCATGGCCCACGTGATCCCAGGGACGCTGCGAACTACATGCGCCCCTGGGATACATGGGCCCTGCGCACTTCAAGTTTGGAGAGGCCCAGGAGCGGACACGTGTGCATCCCGGGAGCCCTCAGGTATGGGCGTAGATTTTTCCAGATCGCAGGCCTCCGCCCGCGGGAGGCCTGCAATCGGAAAATACGGGCCTATGTTCCTTTGAAACTTCCTGCTCCCATTCACACAACTTACTGTGCCACCTAACTTAGTGTCATCTGCAAACTTAGATATACAACTCTCATCCAAGCTTCATCCAAGTCATTAATATATCTGGTGATAAGCTGAGACCCTAGTACAGATCTTTAGGGAACACCCTTGTCACATCCCACCAGTCAGAGAACAAACACTTTGGGCTGGATTTTCTCAATGGAGACTTGTTGGAGGCGGCACTGCTGCTTGCCTGGTTTCAGTCCCGCCTCCATCAGCCTCTGGCCAACCAGCGGGATCTTCCCCTGATTGACCTTGTTAAGCCCGCCCGGCGGGCTCAGCAGGCCAATTAGGTGGAAGTCAGTGACGGAGCACGTCAACGTATGACGTGTCATCTGTCAAGAATTTTGAAAGAAGAAATGTCATCATTTGACAGCTCTGTGAAGCTGTCAAACAATGACATTCTGTGTAGTTTGATGAGTTCTTGTGTTCAGAACTCATCAAACCTTTCTACTTTGTAGAAATCAGATGACTGTTGGATTGGAGGATCCAACAGCCAGTCTGTGATCTCTACAATGGAGATGTCAGGACTCCGGCTCCACAGCAGCTGAAGGCTGTAGGCAGAAACAAAGGTAAGTTAACATTTTCTAACACTTTACACTCACTTCACATACTTACCACTCCACACTTGCACCCATCACTCACCTCTACATCGCACTTTCAGACTCCTCTGACCCCCGCAGACCTCCTACTCGGCTCCTACACCCTGGCCGGGTTCCCCGAGGTCGGGAAGCCTGCACTTGTGAACGAAAAATGGAGATAATCCTATTTTCTGCCTGCTACCTATCTGCTAACAGGCAGTTAATAGGCTTTAATCCCTTTCCTGCCTCGAGGAGACGGGACCCGGGGCAGGACGGCTTCCCACCTCCTCGCAAGAGAGCATGGAGGCGGGTTGGGGGCAGGTTTGCCACCCGCCCCCAAATTCTGCAACTTTCCCAGCAGTCCTGCCTCCTCGGGGCTGAGAAAATCCAGTCCTTTTGCCGCGATTTTACAAACCTTGGCGGGTCCGTGAGGGGTCCTGACCCCGCTGCTGTCTCCATCACGGCCTCTGAAATGAATTTACCTTGATTGGGCTTGTTAAGCCCGCCCAGTGCATTTCCCGGCCAATTAGAGGAAGCGGGTCTGGTGGCGTCATCAGACGGTTTCCTTAAAGGGACCATGGCCAACTTTATTTTCACATTTGTGCTGTCAGCATTCTACAACATTGAGGTGCTGCAAACACTGACGAGCACTGCACAGAGGTGCACGGCTGCACCCAGGCTCTCACATGACTCACTCCATATGCTTATGGACGGAGTCACAGCACACATGGAGGTCTTCTTCCCTTCCCATGGGCAGAAGAGACCTCCGCAGGAGATCAACACAGCCTGGTTGCACATTGCACAGTAGGGCACAAGCAGGGATTTGGTCAGGAGGACCTGGGTGCAGTGGTGCAAACCTTTCAATGATCTCAGTAGATCATGAAACATTAGTACAAAGCCACACTCAACCTCATCCTGCTGTGCCTCTCATCACATTCCCATCACTCTGCCTTCCTTATCCTACTCCTGCACGTGCTTACTCACACCAACATATCTTGGACCTCTATCTACATTAGCACATCCCCATCTCATTAGCCACCCCTCGCACTCACCCTCATCCTAGTGCAATCATACCAACTAATAACACACAAGGGTAGGCACTTGGGTGTTTTATCCAATGTTCATGTAAAGTTTCTGTTAATGTGGTGTCAAACATTGAAACATTTATTTTCAACACTTTGCGTTCTTGGACAGATTTGTGTGCACCTTTGGAAGTGGCTTAGTAAGTTGCAGTGAATGGTGAGACATAATGGTACCCCCTGCAATGATGATGAGTGTGAAAGGAATGGCTTGGGCATTGTAGGGATGCTTTATGGTGTAGGTGTGGGGTGGTGCCAACCTGGCGCATCATGTGGCAGCCAGGGTGTACAGCATCAAGTGAAGTAAATCTAGCCCTGGTGAGGCCATCCCTGGCCTCCCGGGCAGCAATGTGGTCAGGCACTGATGCCCTCAGTCCTGTGCAGCATCAGGTGATTGCGGAGAAGGTTGGTGCTGGTGTTGTTGGTGCGGCTGGTGTTGGGCTGATCGTGGTGGGATTCTGAGGACCAAGGTGAGAGAGTATAAAGGACACCCATGCTGATGGAATAGATAGCAGGTGTATAGAGATAACAGAAGCAATCTGTGAATGGTAAGAGAGGTAATGAGGTCAGACTGGATGGAGACTTGTGTAAAGACTTGCGGTATGGTGAATCTGTTGTGGAAATGCAGTGAGGAAGTGTTTGTGGCTGAGGGAAGATATCTCTGTTAGGTGGGAGCTTTTACTGTACAGTTGAAGCTGTCAACTCAACAGCTGATTCAATGGCCACTGAACTCCTGCCTCAGCTTGACAGATGTGGTCCACGACCAGCGTGGACCCCGTGGGCGAGCTGTCAAATGCAGAAGGTAAGCTGAAAATCATTCTTAAGTAGCTCTAAATAAGCCACTAATTACCTGAATTGGGTCCCCCACTGTGAACCTGCTGCTGCGTGCTGGGTCTGCTCAGCGCTGACAGACCCGATATTTAGTAAAGGTGCGTGGAGGTGGGTTCACAGCAGGGTCCCGACCCTCTGGGGGAACAAACCACTTTCCCACCCGACCGCCACTGATCGCGCCCACTGACCCCTCGCAAAATCCCGCCCTTTATAACTACTCTCTGTCACCTACTCCTAACCAATTATCGACCTATGTCATAAGGTTACCTCCAATTCCATGCACTTTCATCTATGTTAATTTCTTATGCAGAACCTTATCAGATGCCTTCTGGAAGTCCACATAGACAACATCCAAAGACACTCAATCCACCATGCTAGTGACCTCTACAAAAAATTAAAGCTAGATTAGTTTGTCATGACTTCACCTTCCTAAATCCAAGCTGACAATGAGAGGCACAGCAGGATGAGGTTGAGTGTGGCTTTGTACTAACGTTTCATGACCTACTGAGATAATTGAAACGTTTGCGGCACTGCACCCAGGTCCTCCTGACCACATCCATGCTTGTGCCCTCCTCTGCAATGTGCAACCAGGCTGTATTAATCTCCTGGGGAGGTCTCTTCTGCCCATGGGAAGGGAAGAGGACCTCCCTGCATGCGGTGACTCCCTCCATAAGCATATGGAGGGAGTCATGGGAGAGCCTGGGTGCAGCCCTGTGCCTTTTATGCAGTCATTGTCAGTGTTTGCAGCACCTCAATGCTGTAGAACACTGACAGCACAAATGTCAAAAGAAAGTTGTACATGGTCCCTTTAAGGAAACCGGCTGGTGACACGTCATTAAATTACGTCACCAGACCCACTTCCTCTAATTGGCCGTGAAACGCACTGGGCAGGCTTAACAAGCCCAATCTTGGGAAATTCATTTCACAGAGCGGGATGGAGCCAGCAGCGGGGTTGAGACCCGCCACCGAGGTCAGCAAAATCTGATGATAGATTCCGTTTTATTCCTTGCTAATTTGTTAATGCCATTTGTGATCTAGCTGATACTGGCTATATCTTCCTATTATCCCACCAAAGGGTACTTCAGTGAGTTTGATCTTGGTGAGCTGCTCATAAGACTGGTCAGTGTCAGCTTGTGCTTTTAAAATTGGTATCAAACATTATGGAACCGCACGAGTAACTTTCAAAGTTTGAGATCTGCTCGAAACTCAGCATTGACTCATTAACTGTAAGGCTATCTTGGTTATAAAGATATTGAAGCTTAAGTTCTGCAGGTGCAAAGCCAATGAAACTCATTGGTGCTACCCTTGGCTCCTCCTGAAGGAGTTACCTTGGGCTTTGTTTCAATGCTGATCCAGGTCAATGCCCAAACAGGAGGATGGAGACCAATAAATTGTCTTGCCAACATCTTCCCACAAGCAGAAAAGTAATTGCCCAAGGCAACTCCTCAGTACTAAGGATTTCTTCAAGAACTCCTTCAGCATTATGTCCTCATAAGAGTCTCAATTCTGCATTCTCCATCAAAGAACTAAGATCACAGCCCAGAAAAGGGTATGGTGAAGTAAGGGAAGGTCACTTGATCAATATGGTCATACTAGGTGTTTTTTTACATCCCTGTAAGATGGCAATAATTCATTAATCCTACTTGCACAAATTTAATTTGAAAAATGAGGAAGACTTAAACATAGGAACAGGAGTAGGCCATTCAGCCACTCGAGCCTGTTCCGCCATTCAATGAAATCATGGCTGATTAGCGATCTAACTCCATATACCCGCCTTTGGCCCATATCCCTTAATACCTTTGGTTAACAAAAAGCTATCAATCTCCAATTTAAAATTAACAATTGATCTAGCATCAATTGCCATTTGTGGAAGAGAGTTCCAAACTTCAACCACCCTTTGTGTGTAGAAGTGTTTCCTAATTTCACTCCTGAAAGGTCGGTCTCTAATTTTTAGACTATGCCCCCTAGTCCTAGAATCCCCAACCAGCGGAAATAGTTTCTCTCTATCTACCCTATCTATTCCCCTTAATATCTTGAAAACTTTGATCAGATCACCCCTTAACCACCTAAATTCTAGGGAATACAACCCTAGTTTGTGTAACCTGGGTAAAATACAGTAATCTAACATTTTATATCATGAGCATTGTTTCGGTAAAAAGTCTAATGCTTTAGTGTGAATTCTATTTCTGGAGAAGTTGTGAAAGTTGTCATATTCTCACATTTTTATTATGCAAGTATGAATAAAACATCAACAAAAGCTAAATATTAATGAAGGAAGCCATTACAAATAAATATTCAGATTTCAGTTTTAACAAGATTTTTGTTTCCTTAAAATATTAGAAACATTTGTTTGTGCCAACTGCACGAACATCCTGTGCTTTTTTTTAAATAGAAGCTTAAGGGTCAACATTATTTGGGAATGTGTGCTGTTACTCACTTGTGTGCAGGTACTCCCTCTTGTGTTGCCAGAAATTTAGATTAGCTTTGTGACTTATGATTTTCAAGAATTACAGTGAACTTGTAATAGGGAGTCAAAGGTCAGTGATTTTCAAATAGACTAAGGGATAATCAAAGTTGCATTATGAAGGTGTATATAGTTGGTTTGAGGCTCATACAAGCAAGGATGCTGTGGCCACTTTTACCCATAGAGCCCAAACCAGAATGACCCCTTACAGCTCAACAATTATATTACTAAAGAGCAATTATATTTTCACACCTTGTACAGTATTCTTTCGCATTTATCATACTTTAAAACATGCTACAATCTCATCAGACTATGCTGACTAGATTGGTAATGAAGAAGAATGACCATCAGATGTAAAGGATGCAAAACCATCTTGAACATTACTGCACACATTTTGGCATTAGTTGGTATGAAACAGAAGTGTGGTGGTGCTTGTGTGTTTTTTTTTCCCATTTTCAATTTCCCCCTTATTCCTCCTCGCCTGAAAACAGTGACTCAAGCTCATGTACAATTTTGTAGACACTGGCAGCCATCCAGTTTCCATTTTCATGTGTAAGCCCTGACATTGAGTGTCAGCAGGCTTTTAGCTACTAGGAGGAGCAACACAGCTGTGCCCAATCATGCCCTTACCTAATGTCTGCACAGATGCACCTCTTTGCAAAGGATATACATCAGTATTGGGAACCCTTGGATATTTTTCTCTCTTCCTAGTCCAGAATGAAGCAAATCATAGCCCCTGTCTCTTGCAGTTGTCCGACTTTAGCACAGTCCAGGGATCAATTCTGGGACCTTCTCTGTGTATCTTACTAGTACACTATCAGTTGCATATATTCAACAATCTATACAGGAATGGTAGCATAGTGGTTATGTTACTGGACTAGTAATCCAGAGGTCTAATGATCCGGAGACACGAGTTCAAATACCACCATTATTTAAATTCAGTTAATTAAATAAATTAAATCTGGAATAAAAAGTTAGTTTCAGTAATGGTGACCATGAAACTATCGGATTGTCATAAAAACCCATCTGGTTCACTAATGTCCCTCCCTAAAGGAAAGAAAGATTTCCTTTAGGTCTGGCCTTTATGTGACTCCAGGCTCTTAACAGCCCTCATTTGTAAAAAACGAAAAACAGTAAGAATAAAACCGGACCACCCGGCATCGACCTACGGCACACCCAGCCCAATCGACCCTGCAAAGTCCTCCTCACCAACATCTGGGAACTTGTGCCAAAATTGGGAGAGCTGTCCCACAGACTAGTCAAGCAACAGCCTGATATAGTCATGCTCACAGAATCATATCTTTCAGCCAATGTCCCGAACTCCTCCATCACCATCCCTGGGTATGTCCTGTCCCACCGGCAGGATAGACCCACCAAGGGTGGCGGCATATAGTCAGGAAGGAGTGGCCCTGGAAGTCCTCAACTTTGACTCCGGACCCCATGAAGTCCAAGGTCAAGCATGGGCAAGGAAACCTCCCACCTACCGCCCTCCCTCAGCTGATGAATCAGTACTCCTCCATGTTGAACACTACTTGGAAGAAGCACTGAGAGTCGCAAGGGCACAGAATGTACTCTGGGTGGGGGACTTCAATGTCCATCACCAAGAGTGGCTCGGTAGCACCGCTACTGACCAAGCTGGCCGAGTCCTGAAGGACATAGCTGCCAGTCTGGGCCTGCGACAGGTGGTGAGAGAACCAACACGATGGAAAGCCTACTTGACCTCGTCCTCACCAATCTGTTGCAGATGCATCTGTCCATGACAGCATTAGTAGCAGTGACCACCGCACAGTCATTGTGGAGATGAAGTCCCGTCTTCACACTGAGGACACCCTCCATCATGTGTGGCACTACCACCAAGCTAAATGGGATAGATTCAGAATAGATTAGCAGCTTAAAACTGGGCATCCATGAGGTGTATTCCACCACAATCTGTAACCTCATGGTCTGGCATATCCCTCACTCTACCATTACCATCAAGCTAGGGGACCAACCCTGGTTCAATAAGGAGTGTAAAAGAGCATGCCAGGAGCAGCAGGCATACCTAAAAATGCAGTGCCAACCTGGGGAAGCTGCAACACAGGATTACATGCATGCTAAAAAGCGGAAGCAGTATGACATAGACAGAGCTAAGCGCTCCCACAATCAGCGGATCAGATCAAAGCTCTGCAGTTCTGCCACATCCAGTCGTGAATGGTGGTAGACCATTAAACAACTAACGGGAAGAGGAGGCTCCATGAATATCCCCATCCTCACTAATGGTGGAGCCCAGCACATGAGTGCAAAAGACAATGTTGAAGAATTTGCAACCATCTTCAGCCAGAAGTGCGGAGTGGATGATCCATATTGGCCTCCTCCTGAGGTCCTCACCATCACAGAAGCCAGTTTTCAGCCAATTCGATTCACTCCACGTGATATCAAGAAACAACTGAGCGTGCTGGATACAGCAAAGGCTATGGGCCCCGACAACTTTCTGGCTGTTGTGCTGAAGACTTGTGCTCCAGAACTAGCCGCGCCTCTAGCCAAGCTGTTCCAGTACAGCTATAACACTGGCATCTATCCAACAATGTGGAAAACTGCCAAGGTATGTCCTGTCCACAAAAAGCAGGACAAATCCAATCCAGCCAATTACCACCCCATCAGTCTACTTTCAATCATCAGCAAAGTGATGGAAGGTGTCGTCGACAGTGCTATCAAGAGGCACTTACTCACCAATAAACTGCTCACTGATGCCCAGTTTGAGTTCCGCCAGGACCACGCGGCTCCAGATCTCATTACAGCCTTGTTCCAAACATGGACAAAAGAGCTGAATTCCAGAGATGGGGTGAGAGTGACTGCCCTTGACATCAAGGCAGCATTTGACAGAGTGTGGCAGCAAGGAGCCCCAGTAAAACTGAAGTAAACGAGAATCGAGGGGAAAAACTCTCCACTGGCTGGAGTCATACCTAGCACAAAAGAAGATGGTTGTGGTGGTTGGAGGTCAATCATCACAGCCCCAGGACATCACTACAGGAGTTCCTCAGGGCAGTGTCCTAGGCCCAACCATCTTCAGCGGCTTCATCAATGACATACCCACTTCTGACCTTATGATGGAGGGAATGTTCGCTGATGACTGCACAGTGTTCAGTGCCATTTGCAACTCTTCAGCTAATAAAGCAGTCCATGCCCGCATGAAGCAAGATCTGGACGTCATTCAGGCTTGGGCTGATAAGTGGCAGGTAACAAGCGAGCATCTAACCACCACCCCTTGACATTCAACAGCATTACCATCGCCGAATCCCCCACCATCAATATCCTGGGGGTCACCATTGACCAGAAACTTAACTGGACCAGCTACATAAATAATGTGGCAACAAGCACAAGTCAGAGGCTGGGTATTCTGTGGCAAACGTCTCACCTCCTGACTCCCAAAGCCTTTTCACCATCTACAAGGCACAACTCAGGAGTGTGATGGAATAGTCTCCACTTACCTGGATGAGGGCAGCTCCAACAATATTCAAGAAGCTCAACACCATTCAAGACAAAGCAGCCCGCTTGATTGGCACCCCATCCACCACCTTAAGCATTCACTCCCTCCACCACCAGCGTACCGTGGCTGCAGTGTGTACCATCTACAAGATGCACTGCAGCAACTCGCCAAGGTTTCTTCAGCAGCACCTCACAAATCCACAACATCTACCACCTAGAAGGACAAGGGCAGCAGGCGCATGGGAACACCACCACCTCCAAGTTCCCCTCCAAGTCACACGCCATCCTGACCTGGAAGTATATCGCCGTTCCTTCATCGTCGCTGGGTCAAAATCCTGGAACTCCCTCCCTAACAGCACTGTGGGAGTACCTTCGCCACAAGGACTGCAGCGGTTCAAGAAGGTGGCTCACCACCACCTTCTCAAGGGCAATTGGGGATGGGCAATAAATGCTGGCCTTGCCAGCGACACCCACATCCCATGAACAAATTTTTTAAAAATCTGGAAGGAAAAGTTATTTGTCATATATTACATAATCATCAGCAAGTTCTAAAGTATTACAAGAAATAAATCCCAATTTTGAAAAAATTACATTGAGTGGGACCTTTTTATATGTTTACCAATGACAGCAGTGTAGAAGGCACGGCAAACTAAATTTTGCAATGAAGGGCTCTTGCCCCTAATTTGAATAGGCTACTAACACAGGGAAAGCTTGCCACAAAGCATGCTTGGTTGGGAATGTAAAATTTGGATGAGGTAGCAGTTCTTAAAGGGCTGCAGCTTACCATTAGAGGGAATGTTGTTGTGGTGGCAGAGAAGTGGGCTAATTGTTTACAACAGAACAGTGAAGATGTATGAACAACATTGCTCCCTTTCATGCTGAAGAGATTTGGAGGTCTTGCTAAGGAGGTGCACCGAAAGTGGGTATCCATAGCTGGAGCTAAAGGCCACACTCCCATAAAGGTATTGGCACAAGCTGCATGGAGAGTGGTCACTGATCAGGTCAGTGTCTTCACCCAGGTCCAATGTACCTGGCTGCAAGTAAGGAAGAAGATTGCTATATCAGGAGGATGGTGACTGTGAGTACGCTCTTCACTTTTGCATGTATTTCTTGTGGGGTCTATCAAATATAACGCAACCCTAAATTGGGAACTCCCACATCCTATAGGAAGTACTATTTAAAGCACTGTGCACAGTGCACAATCATTGTCCTTTTGCACATACTCTTTCCTTGTGTCCAAGCTGGATGGCACACTTTTCTTGACGGACATCCTGTAGATGAGTCATCGCTCCCTATGTCCCAGAGAATGTTTTCATTTGCCTAGGTACCTAGGTAAATTTATAGCATGTCCATGGATCAAACAGAGAACGCTCTTCACTTTCTTTCAACCTAACTGGTTTTATCACATCCCCTCGTGTGATCTTCCTTGATGTTAGGAGCAGTAGAATAACACCATACTAGACTGTGATCCCATCTTTAAATGCCAAATAGATTTATTAAACAGTAAAAGAATAAATGAACAGTAGCAATGACACAATGTAGATGTTATAGTAGTTATTGGTACGTTGAAAATAACAAATAGTCACGAATGCTGCACTAAACTATGTCTTCTATGGTTTCTTACTGACTTTTTTTTTCCAATTTCACTGTTCATGGCCTGACTATCACTCTCCAAAAGCTTCAGACAGGTTCTCCAATTTCAACCAGCCAGATTGAGAAATACTTTCCAGAAAACAACCAGAATTAAATGACTGCCAATTTTTTTTTAAAAAGCTGTCAATCAAACATGTGCTAAAACCAATCCTATAAGATATCTGTATTTAAATTGAATGGCTTGGCTCCTTCCTGGGACCTGGTTAAGACAAAATATTCCATCTACTGTGTCGAAACAACCTAGAGCATGTCTTGTGAATGAAGCTGGTTTTTAACCCCTTATGACAGAATTAAAGTAGCCAATACCATGTTACATTATAAGGCAAAAAATGCTTATCACATCCTCCCCCACCCCCATTTCAGATGCAGCACTCATGAGGGCTGAAACCACATTTATTCCTGACATGACAATGTGTCGGTGTACCCATTTTTAGAACCACAACAGTGTTGGATAACCATATTGTATCTTTAGAGAGCAATGCTCCATTGCAACAGACATGAGTAAAGTTTAAGTACACTAAGAGATTGTGGTCAGAATGCATAATAAATAGAATCCCATATCAGTTCAGTTGTAGTTTCTGCATTGCACAGATAACACTTAAAATTTGTTTTTCTTTGTTGAATAAGGTATTTTTCATGCCAATAACTTGTGATTCAGTTAAAGGACGATGTGAATAAAGTTGAAACAAAATGCAATTCATTTACTTATCTACAAGTGATGAGTGTACTTGGCATTAATTGTTTTTATCTTGGTGCTTATCTTGGTAATAGTGAATGGTGTTTGTCTTCTAGGATATGTGCACTTGCTTCTTCCAGGCACTCCCTCAACTGGGAGGAGTAAGTGAGGTGGCTGTTTACTGGGGTAAGAAGGTGCATCTTGTATGAACATGGCCTGAAACTTCCCTATGCTGGGTCATGAAATAGCCCAGCAACTGCCTGCACCAGTTTGAGCAGGGAGCACTGGAAGAAGCACTGAGCATGAGTGAGGAGGAGTAAGTGGAAGTGGCTATATTGGCACAGGAATCTCTTGGTCTTAGAGAAACTAATTCTTCAGCTGCTGAGGTCATGAATTGAGACCTCATGGGACCTGCAAATAAAAGAATACTGCTATCCAACCATCGGGCTATTCAACTGTGAGGGTATCGCAGCACGGCCTAGTCCTAACCTTACTGCAAAGATGTATGGCATCTGGTACAGGGACACTGGATTACAGTCAGGAGCTGGAACTCTGGCTGCTTTTTCTGCACCCTTGTCCAGGAGTCCCAAGACTAATTGTAGAACCATCAACTACTACCCTAACTGAGATCAGCTAACTCAACATAGAGCAGGGATTGAACCTATAATTATATATTTTTTTTATTCGTTTATGGGATGTGGGCGTCGGTGGTAAGGCCAACATTTATTGCCCATCCCTAATTGCCCTCAAGAAGGTGGTGGTGAGCCGCCTTCTTGAACCGCTGCAGTCCATGTGATGGATATACTCCCACAGTGCTGTTAGGGAGGGAGTTCCAGGATTTTGACCCAGCGACGATGAAGGATCGGCGGTATGCTTCTAAGTCAGGATGGTGTGTGACTTGAAGGGGAACTTGGAGATGGTGGTGTTCCCATGCACCTGCTGCCCTTGTCCTTCTAGGTGGAAGAGATCGCGGGTTTGGGAGGTGTTGCCGAAGAAGCCTTGGCAAGTTGCTGCAGTGCATCTTGTAGATGGTACACACTGCAGCCACGGTATGCCGGTGGTGGAGGGAGTGAATGTTTAAGGTGGTGGATGGGGTGCCAATCAAGCTGGCTGCTTTGTCCTGGATGGTGTCGAGCTTCTTGAGTGTTGTTGGAGCTGCACTCATCCAGGCAAGTGGAGAGTATTCCATTACACTCCTTACTTGTGCCTTGTAGATGGTGGAAAGGCTTTGGGGAGTCAGGAGGTGAGACACTCGCCGCAGAATACCTAGCCTCTGACCTGCTCTTGTTGCCACAGTATTTATGTGGCTGGTCCAGTTAAGTTTCTGGTCAATGATGACCCTGAGGATGTTGATGGTGGGGGATTCGGCGATGGTAATACCATTGAATGTCAAGGGGAGGTGGTTAGACTCTCGCTTGTTGGAGATAGTCATTGCCTGACACTTCTGTGGCACGAATGTTACCTGCCACTTATCAGCCCAAGCCTGAACGTTGTCCGGGTCTTGTTGCGTGCAGACATGGACTGCTTCATTATCTGAGAAGTTGTGAATGGCACTGAAAACTGTGCAGTCATCAGCGAACATCCCCATTTCTGACCTCATGTTGGAGGGAAGGTCATTGATGAAGCAGCTGAAGATGGTTGGGCTTAGGACACTGCCCTGAGGAACTCCTGCAGCGATGTCCTGGGGCTGTGATGGACCTTCAACCACCACAACCATTCACACCAGACTTCCTTCCACCAAACTACTAAAGCAGATTGTCACTCTAAGAACTAAGCTAATTCTGTGAAAAACACTTTAAAATAATATAGTGATTCTTTTCCTTGAATTTCTTACTGCTGTGGAAGCTTAAATAATCTATATTGATTTTAGAAATTCAGATTGATCTCTCTTTCAGGACTTTGAAACTGATCAATTCTTTTCAAACTGAATCCTCAAACAGTACCCTTTGATTTCAACAGAATTTTTTTTAAAGAAAGCAAAGCTTACACTTCTATAGCTCCTTTTATCAGAACATCCGAGAATGCTTAATGATGGCGGGGACAGTACAGAGAGAACTGGGCACCTACCCCACTCTGCACATCTGTTCCCGCTGCAATTTCAGGTTCAGAGTTACTTGCATATTACACATGAGCTCGTGCCATCCAATTCAGCTACCATTGGAAGCTCACAGAAATGTAGTGGAGAGATTTCCAAGGGGGGGTGCTGCTATTTCAAGCGCTGCAGCACCCATTTGAAGAGAAGTATTCTTATGCCAGGGAAAAATTGTATTCAGCCTGCAATTCTTTACTGGCCAACCTATCAATCCGCAGCGTTAAAGAACACTCCAATTCACAGGTGGAGCTGCTGCTTCAGGTAATAGCAAAAGCAGGGTTAACCTGTTCAAACGTGGTGTCCATATACACAAATCCCTAAAGGTGGCAGGGCAAGTTGATAAGTTGGTTAAAAAAGCATATGGGTTACTTGTGTTTATAAATAGAGGCATAGAATATAAAAGCAAAGAGATCAGGCTCGAATCACTGGGTAGGCCTCAGCTGGAGTATTGTGGACAATTCTGGGCACCACACTTCAGGAAAGATGTAAAGGCATTAAAAAAGGTCCAGAGGAGGTTTACCAGGATGTTACCAGGGATGAGGGACTTTATTAAGGAAGAGAAGTTAAAAAAGTTAGAACCGTTCTCTTTGGAACAGAGAAGGTTAAGAGGTGACCTAATCGAGATTTTCAAGATAATGAGAGGTTTTGATAGAGTAAATAGGGAAAAAGTGTTCCCTCTGGTGAGTGGGTGAATAACTAGAGGTCATCGATTCAAAATCATTGGCAAAAGATCTAGAGGGGAGATGAGGCGAATTTTATTTCACTCAGAGCTGTCAGGATCTGGAAGGTTCTAGCTGAAAAGGTGGTGGAAGCTGATTCCATAAATAATTTTAAAAGGGAGTTGGACGGGTACTTGAGGATGAGGAACTTACAGGGTTACGGACAAAAAGCGGGGCTGTGGGACTGAGCACGACTGCTCTTTCCAAGAGCCAGCACGGGCACGATGGGCCGAAACGCCTCTTTCTGTGCTGTAAGTTTCTGTGATTCTATGAAAGGTTCAGGGTACTCTCCCAACAGGAGAGTGGTGCAGAGTATCTGACAGGAGGTGGTGCAAACGGTTAGTGTTTGCAACATTCAGTGGGGGAACAGCGGGACATTTTTTTGCCAATTTAAGGCTATCTACCAGTACCTTATACCAAGAATGTATGCCTGCCATAATGTGTTTTCCTCGTTACATGTTATGCGGTAACTTGATCACCTCTGATTGTTTAACATACGTGGCAGTAGTACATTAGGACACACTTTGCAGTTGGAACTCTTGTCACACTTGCATCTTTTAAAGAGATGTGTCCACCAGCAATTCCCACAACCAAATCTAGCATGTGCATTTACTAACATAAATGCCAGGATGCAGGATGAGAACTTGGGTATCACTGTTTGTGCTCCTGAAACTTCCAGCATCTCAAGAAAATAAAGAACTTGCATTTATATAGCACCTTTATCGTTCTCAGGACATCCCAAAGCATTTCACAGCCAATGAGGAACACTTTAGTCTCTGTTGTAATGTAGGCAAACAAGGCAGTCAATTTTCATACAGCAAGGTCCCACAAACAGCAAGGAGATAAATGAGCAGCTAATCCTTTTTAGTGGTGATGGTTGAGAGGTAAATGTTAGCCACAACAGCAGGAAAACTCCCTTGCTCTACTTCAAATAGTGCCATGGGATCTTTCCTAGCTCCCTGAGAGAGCAAACAGGACCTTGGTTTAATATCTCTTCCGAATGCTAG
Organism: Somniosus microcephalus; assembly: GCF_052327205.1. Classification (NCBI taxonomy): domain Eukaryota; kingdom Metazoa; phylum Chordata; class Chondrichthyes; order Squaliformes; family Somniosidae; genus Somniosus; species Somniosus microcephalus. The sequence continues at coordinate 190,643,934 of NC_140996.1, forward strand.
CACCCCTGACAGTGCAGCACGCTCTCACTACTGCACTGAAACATTGGCCTATATTATATGCTCAAATATCTGGAGTGGGTCTGGAAACCACTGAGCTTTTTCTTTATTTATTCGTTCACGGGAAGTGGGCGTTGCTGGCAAGGTCGGCATTTATTGCCCATCCCTAATTGCCCTTGAGAAGGTGGTGGTGAGCTGCCTTCTTGAACCGCTGCAGTCCTTGTGGCTTCATCGTAGCAGTTTGGTACATCTGAACGGCTTGCTAGGCCATTTCAGAGGGCAGTTAAGAGTCATATAATGACTGACCGGGTAAGGATGGCAGGTTTCCTTCCCTAAAGGACATTAGTGAACCAGTTGGGTTTTTACGACTGATGCTGCCTGGCCTTCTGAGTTTTTCCAGCGTTTTCTGTTGTTATACTAAACTCGGCTGTGTGGTTGATACTGAAGAAGGAAGCTGTAGACTGCAGGAAGATATCAATAAATTGGTCAGGTGGGCAGAACAGCGGCAAATGGAATTCAATCCGGAGAAGTGTGAGGTAATGCATTTGGGAAGGGCTAACAAGGAAAGGGAATACACATTAAATGGTAGGACACTGAGTAGCGTAGAGGAACAAAGGGACCTTGGAGTGCATGTCCACAGATCCCTGAAGGTAGCAGGCCAGGTAGATAAGGTGGTTAAGAAGGCATATGGAATGCTTGCCTTTATTAGCCGTGGCATAGAATACAAGAGCAGGGGGGTTATGCTTCAACTGTATAAAACACTAGTTAGGCCTCAGCTAGAGTACTGCGTGCAGTTCTGGTCACCACATTACAGGAAAGATGTGATTGCACTAGAGAGGGTACAGAGGAGCTTTACAAGGATGTTGCCGGGAGTAGAGAATCTTAGCTATGAGGAAAGACTGGATAGGCTGGATCTGTTTTCCTTGGAACAGAGGAGGCTGAGGGGAGACCTTATTGAGGTGTATAAAATTATATGAGGCATAGATAAAGTGGATAGAAAGGAGCTATTTCCCTTAGCAGAGGGGTCAAAAACCAGGGGGCACAGAGTTAAAGTAATTGGTGGAAGGTTTAGAGGGGATTTGAGGGGAAATTTCTTCACCCAGAGGGTTGTGGGGGTCTGGAACTCACTGCCTGAAAGGGTGGTAGAGGCAGGAACCCTAACCACATTTAAAAAGTACTTGGATGTGCACTTGGGATGCTCTAACCTGCAGGGCTACGGACCAAGAGCTGGGAAGTGGGATTAGGCTGGATAACTCTTTGTTGGCCGGCGCGGACACGATGGGCTGCAATGGCCTCCTTCCGTGCTGTAACTTTCTATGATTCTATGGGGTGCCGATCAAGCAGGCTGCTTTGTCCTGGATGGCGTTGAGTTTCTTGAGTGTTCTTGGAACTGCACTCATCCAGGCAAGTGGAGTGTATTCCATCACACTCCTGACTTGTGCCTTGTAGATGGTGGAAAGGCTTTGAGGAGTCAGGAGGCGAGATACTCACCGCAGAATACCCAGCCTCTGACCTGCTCTTGCATCCACAGTATTTATGTGGCTGGTCCAGTTAAGTTTCTGGTCGATGGTGACCCCCACGGTGTTGGGGATTTGGCGATGGTAATGCCATTGAATGTCAAGGGGCGGTAGTTAGACTCTCGCTCGGAGATAGTTATTGCCTGCCACTTTTGTGGCGCAAATGTTACTTGCCACTTATCAGCCCAAGCCTGAATGTCATCCAGGTCTTGCTGCATTCGAGCTTGGATTGCTTCATTATCTGAGGAGTTGCGAGTGGAACTGAACACTGAAATCATCAGCGAACATCCCCACTTCTGACCTTATGATGAAGGGAAGGTCATTGATGAAGCAACTGAAGATGGTTGGGCCTAGGGCACTGCCCTGAGGAACTCCTGCAGCAATGTCCTGGGGCTGAGATGATTGACCTCCAACAACTACAACCATCTTCCTTTGTGCTAGGTATGACTCCAAGCCAGTGGAGAGTTTTCTCCCGATTCCCATTGACTTCAATTTTACTAGGGCTCCTTGATGCCACACTCTGTCAAATGCTGCCTTGATGTCAAGGGCAGTCACTCTCATCTCACCTCTGGAATTCAGCTCTTTTGTCCATGTTTGGAACAAGGCTATAATGAGGTCTGGAGCCGAGTGGTCCTAGCGGAACCCAAACTGAGCATCGGTGAACAGGTGAGGAAGTGCCGCTTGATAGCACTGTCAACGACACCTTCCATCACTTTGCTGATGATTGAGAGTAGGCTGATGGGGCGGTAATTGACCAGATTGGATTTGTCTTGCTTTTTGTGGACAGGACATATCTGGGCAATTTTCCACATTGTCGGGTAGATGCCAGAGTTGTAGCTGTACTGGAACAGCTTGGCTAGAGGCATGGCTAGTTCTGGAGCACAAGTCTTCAGCACAATAGCCGTGATGTTGTCAGGGTCCATAGCCTTTCCTGTATCCAGTGTGCTCAACCGTTTCTTGATATCACGTGGAGTGACTCGAATTGACTGGCTTCTGTGATGGTGGGGCCTTCAGGAGGAGACCGATATGGATCATCCACTCGGCACTTCTGGCTGAAGGTGGTTGCAAACGCTTTAGCCTTGTCTTTTGCACTCACGTGCTAGGCTCTGTCATCATTGAGGATGGGGATATTCATGGAGCCTCCTCCTCCCGTTAGTTGTTTAATTGTCCACCACCATTCATGACTGGATGTGGCAGGATTGCAGACCTTTGAACTGATCCGTTGATTGTGGGATTCATAGAATCATAGAAAGTGAATCATAGAAAGTTACAGCACGGAAGGAGGCCATTTTGGCCCATCGTGTCCACGCCGGCCAACAAAGAGCTATCCAGCCTAATCCCACTCCCCAGCTCCAAGTTACACACCATCCTGACTTGGAAATATATCGACATTCTTTCATCGCCACTGGGTCAAAATCCTGGAACTCCCTCCCTAACAGCACTGTGGGAGTACCTTCACCACAAGGACTGCAGCGGTTTAAGGTGGCGGCTCACCACCACCTTCAAGGGCAATTAGTGATGGGCAATAAATGCTAGCCTTGCCAGCAAAGCCCACATTCCAGGAACGAATAAAAAATAAACTGGCTCATGTTAGGAATGATAGATGTGCATTGTTTTCTAAGATGTCATTTCAAAACATTTAATGTTAGTATCCATGTAGTGATGAGTTCTAGATTAGTTTTGGTGCTGTGATTCCAATTTACCCAGGGCTGGATTTTCATTGAGAAGTCGGGTAGGAGGCGGGACTACAACTTTTGGGGTTGTAGTCCTGCCTCCATCGAGTTCTAGCCAACCTATGCGATTTTGACTTGATTGACCTTGTTGAGCTCGCCCAGCGGGCTCAGCGGGCCAATTAAGGGTCACCCGGCAACAGGTGACATCACAGATTGAAATTTCATCTGTCAAGACCTTTTGACAGATGAAATATCAGCGTTTCACAGCTGTTTGAAGCTGTCAAACACTGACAATCTGCACTCCAGGTTAATTCCTTCCTCTCAGGATGATTTAGAGATCTCCCCGGAACAGAAAGCAGAGGCTGCAGATTTTGAAAGCTGGCGGCCATTCTGCTTTCTGTGCCGGTGAGATGAGGGACTCCCAAGACCTGAAGGAAGGAAGGCTGTAAAGGTTAGTAGAACTTCTTTAAACACTTTACACAGACCAAACAGACTTACCTCTGCACTCATGCACCCATCACTCACCTGAACACCGGACATCTCGACCCCTCCAAGCCCTTCATCCCGACAGCCCGCCTTGCTAACTTAGCGTGGTTTGAAGCCGTCGGGAATCCCACATTTCAACAATAAAAATAGGGATTAGGCTAAAAACTGCCTGTTAACTACCTGTTAACAGGCAGTTAATTGGCACTAATCCCTTTCCCGCCTCGGGGAGGCAGGTCCCAGTGCGGGCGGGTACCCGCCTCCTTTGAAACTGGCATGGAGGCGGGTTGGGGGCGGGATGGGGTCGGGACCCCCAATTTCGGGATTTTAAACCCCCACATGCCTCCAATCCTGACTCCACGGCCCAATGAAAATCCAGCCCCCAGTGTTTGAATGTTTTATTTTAAATGAAAATATTACATTAAACAGAAGTACAAAGCTCTACTCAAAATAGGGATCAGTAAGTAGAGGACTGAACAGGGTGCAAATAAGGCAGGGGAAAGTCAGATATAATACTGGAAGCTTGTCTATCCTATCATCTTGGCAGCAGGCCTGAAGGTAAGATGTATTCCTCTGCAAACTCTTAAACGGACAAGCTGCTTCCAAGTGGAAGAGCTAATTCATCAGTATGCTCACAGTGTGCTGAGAGAGTTAGCATTTGAACAGTGAAGGTCATTCAGATGTGGACAATTAATTCTATTTAGAAAGGTAACAACAATTCTGTGACTTATACAGTTAAACTATGGAATGGCAGTGACACCTCTATATCCTTTGTCACTTTTCAGTGTAGGCCATGCTCAACATAAATACTCCATACCCAAATATAACTATCTTCACATATGTGCAGCAATCTTTGTATATGACACCCTCACCAGTACAGTTGAATTAGTTAGCTAAAATACTTTTCCTGATTACTTAAAAAATACAGTAAATGTAATTTTTCAAAAACATCTAAAAAATCTGAATTATCCAATGAGTTGCAGGTAGGATATTTATAACATTTACAAGCAAAGTCTATATAAACCTGCAGGATGGATGATGTGTTAAGCCTGTGCATTTCTTGCCTATGTGTTCCCTTCCTTTTCTGAAGGTGTTGACTCCTTGCTCGGGTACATGTCCATGGGGGGGAGCCAGTTATACTCCTATAGTTCACCTAAGTGGACATTATTCATGTTTGAATATGACAGGCTATTAGACAGCAGGAGGCTCACAGTCCAGCCCAATACTGCCCTCACCCAATGTTCATACATGTGGCACTTTCTGCAAGGATCATGGATAGTCCTTGGGAGCCAGAACCCTGGCTAATTGTAGTCCAGGCAAAATAAGACCAATTGCAGCACCCCTACTGCCACCCCAGCTGATAGCAGCTAACTCGGCACACACTGGGATTCAAACCTGGAACCTTCCTGGTTTATATGGCTGAGCTACTCACTGAGTAAATTCACTGAGTTATCAGAAGAGCCTGTTTGTGCATTTCTATGCTTAAAATATTCTGCTGAGCCACCTTGGAAGTATTTTACAATTTCATTGTTCGAAAAGGAACAATAACTTTCCACTATAAAAAGTCATACATTTAAAGCTAATTTACTGAAATAAAACTCAAGAATAATTATGATTGATATTTGATTCAAAAGCATAATTCAACTAGGAAATTGATTCAAATTTGTCCCATGTGAATACTGTGGGTACCTGAAAGATTTTTAAAAACTTGTTTGTATGCATTATGCAAAATGATGTTTAAAGATTACATTTTGAATATAACATTTTTATATTTCTATTACAGAACACTGATAACAGGCATGGCTTCGGGCAGTATCGTAGCTTTTAACATAGATTTCAACCGGTGGCATTATGAACATCAGAACAGATACTAAACCAATTTTAAGGGAGGCTGAAGTGTGATTGCCAGTTCCAGCTGAGAGCACAAGTGCTGCAGTGAACGCCCCAGTATAGGTGGTGGAACATGATGCCCTCTGCATTGACCTCTGTTATACATTCCATTACATCTAGCAATAGTTGTACATTGTATTCTTTACGTGTAAAAGCAATCAAAATTGCTGTGTTTTCTTTCTTCCTACCACTGAGCACCAGCTACAACAAAGAAATACCATTTTAATTTATGATTCAGTGATGTAAGGTAGACGAATCAGAATATGTTGAGTAATTAATATTTCCAAGTAACTTTATTGACAAAAATGTGTCAGGGAAAAGTTTCTGAAGAACGTGCCAAGTTAATATTTCGGGCTAAGAGAAGACCATTTATTTTCAGCCAATATCCAATCTGTGAAATAATACTTTTCATAAGTGTTACTTTAATACGATACCTTTTATAGAAAATGAAACACCCAAAACAGCTGTTTCTTAAGCAGTTTGAAGTTCCATTGTGCACAATCTGTAAATCCAGCGTTCCAGTCATACCCTTATGGTATTTTTTTTTAAAAGCTGGTGGAACTTGGTAGAAAGTACCTGACATTTATTAGCTTTGAGGACAAAGTTGACTTGGCCATCTAATTTTACAGTGTGGCAATGAGATCCACATTCTGTGCTGTGCTATAAACATACAAACACAGTTTGGTTTCTGTACACTGTCAAAAGTTATCTTAATGAGGTGAATATTGTGAGATCTTGGCTCTCCAGCTTATAAACTACATTTTCAGCTTTCCTAGTAGGCACGAGAATAGGAGTACCTTGCATTTTTTTTTACTGTAGCAAAAATCACTTAAAGATATTTCTGGCATATTATTCTAATTAAACACACATACACAGGGGTTAAAAAAATCACTTCATGTTTACTTCTTTGTATATTTGGTGACTGTATCGTCAAAAGTCATAGATGTACATACTGTGTTGGTAGGGCTAAGAGGCATGTAACAGGAATGTAGTTTTCTTGGAAATTACACTCACTTGCAGTTGTTTATTTAAGAAATAATTATTGGATTCTTTGTATTGGCACTTTGCACCAGAAACATATTATTTATTGCTGTGATTATTGATTTGTCATCCACACTGTAATAGTAAATTTTAGCACTGAGTTCTTTACTCGTTGTTTGTATTTAAACAATTAAAACCATGAAGAAAGTCTGACTGCGTAACTATTAAGTTGTACATCACATGTGTGCAAAATATTATGAGTTTTTAGTCTAGAATGGGGAGGGGGTGGGAATAAGCATCTGGAAAACAATTTCATTTCATCTGGAAATCACAGTTAAATATTTTGGATATACAAAATCCTTGAGCTATTGTAACGCTGTTTTATGGCAAAGATGTAAAATATGCCAGATGTGTGTCAGTTGGAAATTAAAATTGAAAAAAATAAAATATGCAAAGAACTAATTTGTTTTGCTCTTTTGTCAAGATAGTGTCCTGTGGAGCTTCTGTGAATCTTGTCAAATGTAGGAAAATGAGAATATGTTTTCATCTAATTGAAAAATGCTTCTCTAATAAATGTAACTGCTTGTCATTTTTTCCCTCTGCAGTAAATTGCAAATCTCCAAATTCAAATAGAGTTCTTGGTGATCACGTTTTTAAATTAAGTTTGAATTGCAGCAACCCAATGCTGATTTCATTGAACTCAGTAGAGCATTTGAAGGCATGGAAATCTTCTGACTTTTGAAGTTTCTAAACGCTTCAATCAGTTTTCTTGCAACCTACAAGAAATTCTTTTTCATTGTCTTCCACATACATCACAAGAAGTGGAGGAAAATAACATCAACAAGGCAGCTTTAAAAGCTTTACTTGCTATAACTCTCAGATCCATTTGATTTTGTCCCAGTCTGATGCTGCACAAGAATTATAGTTTCAGATTTCTTCTGTTGTAATAACTTGCTGTTGCTTTCTATCAGGAAATATCTTTATTTGAAATCAGTTTGTATCTATAACTCTTAGATTTTCAATGTTATCACTAAGTGTTGGTTGAGTAGTTTAGATGTTGATTTTTCTCCTCTGGGGAGTTCTTAGTTCTGCTATAACTGCTTTGGACATTCTGAAACCTTCAATTGATGCTAGCTGTAGTTTATGTTGTGGGCTATTTCTTCTGATAACCACCTACCATGGCCTAGATATTAACAGGGGCGGGTTACATAGGTGGGGACAGAGTTTTTACGGGAAGGGTTTCCCCACTCGCCTCCCTTCAGCTGCCGGGTTTCCCAATGCCTGGGAAACCTGGCCAGCCACAGTAAAACATGTAAAGCAAGTTAAATCAGAGGCTGCCAGTCTCATTAAAATATTTAAATTTCCAACCCACCTCCTGGGAGCAGGTTGGCTGCCCGCCCGCTTCAGTAATATGGGCCTGTTGGGGTCCGGTTTCAGATTTTTTAAATTTAACATCTGACCCGACCCCAACCCACCCGTTTTTGAGTGTTAAAATTCAGCCCATTTGTCTTTGTTATGTATCCATATGAGTTACAGTTTACAAGAGTCAAATGCCTGTCTTTCATCTGTTGGAGAATGTTCTTTGAGAATATATAAAGCATTGTGTTATAAATCTCATCATCATGAAGAAACAACTCATGAAATAACACTGGATGGCCAGCTGGTGGCGCCGTCCAAGGAGTATAAATACTCGGGCATGGGCCCAGCTTGCCCAGGGACATTTTGTAAGACAGGAACTAGTGAAGGACAACTAGACCTCCATGTTTTGAAATAAGTTGATTAAAGCCTTGCTTTATACTCGAACCAAGTGCGTAGTGAGTTTTATTACGTCACATTGTGCCAGTAATCCTTGGACAATGGATGATTTTGCTTCATGCACCTCCTCCAACTAAGAGTGAATCTTTGGAGCTGGTCCCCAGTCTGAACTTAAGTACGAGCACTCTAGATCAGGGACAGACATGTTAAGCACAGAAGGACACTATTGTCAGCTGTGGAACTGATGCACACCAACTGCACCAATTGGTTACATTCCACTTTATATTACCAGGAAAAGACATGGGGGGAGAAATTGGGTATCACCCCATTTGAGGCGCAATTATCAGCCGGGCGCAAAGTTTAGCACCTGCTGTTAATTATCGCCTCCAACTGCAAACTTGGCTTCTATCGCCCCTGGAGGTGATTGGAGTGCTAAATCAGGTGCTACACACCTCTCTTGAGGCGCTAACGCCGAGGAGCGAGGTGCTACCTCAGAGCGCTGGCGACGCTCATGTGATGTCAGTTAGCAATGGAGCACAGACACACTGGCGCCGGCCAATTCTTAAAGGGGAGGGTCGATCTTGCTCTCCATCCACACCCTGCTTATTGCAGCCTTGAATCTCGGCCTGGAGAGACCTGTACATCAAATCTGCTGGAAAGAACAATGGAGAGGCCCAGGGAAAGAGCTCAGAGTGCAGCCTCCATAGTCTCTTCTAAATCGATGCAAGGAAGGTCAAATCAAAATGAACCTGCAAAGTGCTGCTCAGTACCCAAAACTCCTTCACACAGCATTGAATCTCCAGAAGTGTCTCTCTCAGAATGCGTGGTGCAAAAATGTCGCCGACAAAAAAAGGCAGGAAGCGGTCGCCTTTAAATAGTGCTCTCCCAGTCCCTTTCCGACTGCAAAACGCTCCCCTCAACCTATCGTTGGTAGCAGCAGGCGCTAAGGCAGGGGGGCGCCACTCAATATCCGGTCCGGGGCGTTGCACGCTGAACTGACGTCATGATCAGTGGGTGCAGGAGATCATGGCGGTAGTGTTTAGCGCCGCTGCAAAATGCCTGGTCAATTTTGCGAGCGGCACAAACATCACCGCGCCCGGGCACTAGTTGCTTTGCGTCCCATTGACGCCCTAAGCGCTAACGGGAGGCGCAAAGCAACCAAATTTTTCCTCCTTGGGCTCTTCTCTGACCCAGGAATTATTTTCAGGTTTGTATGATGGCTACTCTAACACCCTCATTGCATGGATATTGGTGTTATTCCTACCTCCTCCTGAAGGAACCCAAACCCACTGCACGATTAGCACAAATTTGCTAGATGATTTTTCGGATGTCATCAGTGTGTTGAATGCTCTGTTTCTAGTCAGTTACTCACGCCATCATGGGCCAGCACTTAAGAGTCTAGGGTATTAGCTTAGGATAATTCTAGACAATACTACCACCACCCTAAAATAAAAAAATTATCATAATAGGTTTTGTCTCCATAATGATTTGGTATTCCATATAGCCATACCATCACAGCCACTGTAAAAATTGCGATCAGCCTTTGACCCAATCAGGCAACAGAATTGACCTCAGTTGGTGTGCCTGTGCAGATTGGGTGCAGGCTGTCCCACTGCTAACTTGGTATGCTTTGTGCCCATTTTATGTCTGAAAAACAGGTGCAACGCATGCCAATTTCTACCCGTTTGAAATGTAATTTCTATATAAAAGTGTTATATAAATGCAAGTCTTTCTGATTCTGAAGAAAGGAGGAGAAAAGTAAAGTGGCATTGTCATGGCTTAACACCTGAGCAGACATTGCTAATACTGTGTGTTGTCCTTCAAAGATTTTGGTTGTTCAAGCAACATGTGTACTCTTTGCTGGTGTTTAGATCACTCCCAGTGAGCTTTGTATGCAGCCAACTCCATCTCTTGTTTTCTTACCTATTTTATCCTTTCTACTCCTCCGCTGAGTTCTTTTTTGGGTTATGGTTCAACAGGAGTCCGTTATCCTCAAGTTCTGCACCCAATTGATGTGTTGTCCACAGATTCATTGATAGCAGGTTTATCACAGCTAATCCTGAACCTGCCCTCACCACAGTCCACAAAGCATATTGCATATTCTCCAGCAGGGGTCACTAGATAGTAATTAAGAACCGTGTAATAAATCAGACCCTGACATTTGTGGGTGGTGACGAGATTCTTTCTTGAAGTGATCAAGCCAAGCAAAAATTAAGACAATTTACAACGTACACTTCAATTTTAAATTTCTCTTCTTAACTAAAGTCTCTAAGTAACTTGACGCTGCCTCAAAAGGCTCATCTGCCCCGTCAAATGGTGAATCAATTTCTCACTACCGGTCACATCGCTCAGTTTCTTTTGGACAGCTTCTCTCACAAGCACCATTATGGTTACTATTACTATTGGAAGATGCTAAAGCTCCTCCGCTCCCGTCCTGTCGCAAAATGGTTTCATAACCCCGACGTTAGGTTGCGATCCTTGACCGTCGGGAGTGTTTGAACCCCGCAAAAGAACTCATTGCAGTCAGGGTCCTGCCACGGTCACCAGATTCGTAATAAATCTGACCCTGCCACCTTGTGTGTGGTGATGAGATTCTTTATTGAGGTGATCAAACAAAGCACAAAACTGAGATAATTACAATGCTCAAGCGAAAGTTACATGAACAGAATGCTATTACCCCATTCCATTCTTGAGAACAGTCGTAACCCAACCAGTATTCTCTTCTCCTCTGTAGCTTTACCTCTACTGATGACCTCTTAGCATCACCTATATTTATGCTGGTCTTGTAATTGGTACAAGCCCGACCCTTGTACCTGGAGCCTCGAAATGTGACGTATTTCCAACATAACAAGCTGAGTGAAGATAAGGTTGATTGGCTATTGTCAGCTTGATGAGTTTAGACTGAAAGGAGAGGAGACCGATCAGCCATGAGTGTCTTATCTCAACAGGCTAATTTCTTTAGGAGCGAGGACATTGTCCAGAGCTACATTGATTAAGATAAAGCTGGTCGACCATGAGCAGTTTATCTCAGCAAAGCATTCTTACTAAATTCTTTTAAAGACATAACCTAGAATTACAGTAGCTACGCTTAGCATAGGCTATTTCAACATTTTAGTTTTAACTGTTTCATTGCCAGGCAGTGTAATTAACATTATACTGTACATGCACCTTATTTTCATGGGCTCTTGCTCAAATCTTCCTTGACCTGTCTATTCTTACAACGGGAACCATAGCTGCTTTTCCCTTCCCTAACCAATTGTGTTGAGACCAATTGTAGCACTTCTACCCCTCTGCCTCAGCTGAGATCAGCCAAACCATCACAGAATACAGATCAAATTTGTGATCTTCCTGGGCTATAGACTAAGCTACTCACTGGATAAACTCACTGAGCCAGCAGATGGAGGCAACTTCATTTCTAGTCATCAGCGTAAGCTATTAAAGCTTATCTTAATAGCAGGGGATTCTTTGAAAAACATGTTGTGGAACTGCTGGTACTCCTTTTCTTATATCAGTTCAAGATGTCCATATTGAAGGAGGTCTTGGCTTCAGAGGTAGACACTTGTATAACGGCCCAGAAATTCCAGAACGGGGCTTGCAGCGCGTGCAAGCCCCGTATTTACACTTACCCCGCGCTACTGACGATCAGCTCCAGGGACGCCTGGACTTGCTGAATGAAAAAGAAGAATCCCGGGCAGCGTATGACGTCACGCCGCCCAGGAGTGCAGCCAGCGCGAAGCCAGGAGCGTGCAGTGTAAGTGAGACACGCCCCTTGAGGTCTCAGTTTCACTGGACACGCCCCCAATGTTTCTGTCAAGCTGCTAAGCATTTCTACATGCAAAACAGCAGTTTAAATAGGTTTTTGGAAGTTTTTTGAAGATTTTGGTAACTTTTATAAACTTTTTAAAAAGTTTACATTATTTTGAGTAATCTGAAGTAGTTTTAAAGAGAATTAAAGCAATTTAAAGACTTTTAAAAGCCCTAAAAGAATTTTTTTAATTCCATTTATTTATTTAGCAATGTCGTCGTCATACGTGTCTTCACACTGTTCCCTTTGGGGAACTGTATGAAGTGGTGGAAGGATTTATGGCCGTGATTAACGCTCATTCCGTGACCGTAACCATCTTTGAACCAGCCATTAGGGCGGTTAGTCCTATGGCGGGAGGGTTTTACGGGCTCCCACAAGCTATAGAAGGAGGGGGGGCCACCCACACCCACGGACGCAAATATCCCACTGGATGTCAACCCAGAATTTAGAGCCGGAGCTCCGACTCCACTTGCCGGGACTGTCTGGAGCGGGGTTCGAAACCCTACCCTGATCTGGCCCAGCGGCAGGGATCCTACTGCTATGACAAAGGCCCAATCCGATTAGCAACGTGAAATGGCAGCATAGGGCTCCAGTCACAGGGAGGGAAAAGGCGCAGGAAACGTATGGGTGTCACCTTTTGTGCGGAGTGGGCCTTTTGCGTAGCAGTAAGCATCCCCGCCGCTGGGCCAGAAGGAGTAGGGTTTTGAACCCCACTCCAGACAGTCCCGGCAAGTGGAGTCGGAGCTCCAACTTTAAATTCTGGGTGGACATCCAGCGGGATACTTGCGTCCGTGGGTGTTGGTGGCCCCCCCCCCTCAGATGGGTTGTGGGAGCCCGTAAAACCCTCCCGCCATAGGACTAACCACCCTAATGGCTGGTTCAAAGATGGTTACGGTCACGGAATGAGCGTTAATCACGGCCATAAATCCTTCCACCACTTCATACAGTTCCCCAAAGGGAACAGTGTGAGGATACGTACGATGATGACCTCTTGCGCAATGCACCTCCTTGGACCCTCAGTCGCAGATGCGAGGGGGCAAGTCGTGCAATTGTTAAATTTTTTATTTTATTGACATGTAAAATGTTGGCCCAGTAATTCCCTTCCAAATGCGCTAGTACGGTCGGGGTACTTACGCATCTGGCCGGATGAAATGCCGGTTTTCAGCATGCACAGTGCATGTGGGGAAAACCGGCATTTCCTGTCCTCTGAACGAAGGGGTTCAGAGGCAGAACGCGTGCGACTGCACAGGCAGCGCGTGCGCAGTATAATTCGCCGCTTTCATTAATGCTTTCAGTGAGGTCCAGTCATTACAACTTACACATGAAAAAAGCATGGGTACAGTTGCTCCAGAGGCTGCGGAGGAAGATATTTCTTATCGTGGAGCTTCTGAAAGTATGTATGTCTGTATATATTCCTTTGCGTGTTATGTATATATTCCTTATGTGTATGAATGTATTATTTAATTATGACTTTCAGAGAAAGTAACTTATTGGAAAATCATAATTAAAAATATACATTCATACACATTAGTAAAGGAATATAAAACATACATACATATACGTAAAGGAATATATGTGGACATACATACATAACTCATTCTCACATTCCATTCACACAGCCACAATTGCTCCTTCTACCTACCGTTCTGAAAACCCGTTTAAAAAAAAAATTAAAGTTTAAAACTTACTTAAAATTTCTTAAAATAACTTCCCTCCCTTTCCCAAACCTAAATATTGCATTTCATAAGCTCCTCCATAAAATATATCTCCTTCCCCAGCCAATGAACAACTTTACACTTGCTTTTTTCAAGTGTAAGTTCTAGGGACTTACCCTCACTGAATCCATCAGTGAAATCTACAAAGTTCACTGCGCAAGCGCTGCCTGTGCAGTCGCACGCGCTGTGAATAGACCTCGGGTCTGGAAATGCCGGCGTTCCCCGCATGCGCTGTTCCTGCTGAACGCCGGCATTTCCAACGGCCAGATGCGTGAGTAACCCGACCGTACACACGCTTCTGGCCTGGAATTTCTGGCCCAACATTTTAGGCTATACGCAAGGGAAATTAAGGCCTAGAAATTCAGTATAGCCACGTTTGGGGCGCTACAGCATGGCGTTCGCTAACTTTTGCGCCCGGCGCAACTTAGCGCCACCTTCGCCGATATTCAGTTGCATCGCCCCAAGAGGTTGCTGCTGCGCTAAAGCAGGCGATGCATGATTATCATTAGGCGCTAAGCCGGCGATCCGGGGCGCAAACACCGAAGGCGGGCGCAGCGCAGGTGCGGCGAGTTGTTCATTGAGGGCAGACAGTCAGGTGCCGGTCAGCACTTAAAGGGGGAGGGTGGAATTGTTTGGCTGCCACGCCCTGCACACTGCAGCCCTAAGGCAAGGCCTGAACACTGCTTCTGGAACTGCTCCACGCCCAGGAGAATGGAGAAGGCCAGGGAGAGAGCGCAGCGCTTCGGCGAGGGTGACCTGAGGCTGCTGGTTGGCGCAGTGGACCGCAGGCGCCATATCCTCTTCCCTGAGGGTGGCAGTAGGCCGCTGCCCACCGAATATCGGAAAGCATGGAGGGAGGTGGCAAACAGGGTCACGTCCAACAGCGTGGTTGGCAGGACACCAACCCAATGCCGGAAAAAATTCAATGACATCACTCGGGCTGTCAGGGTGAGAACCCTTTCCAGTATCCACCTCATCCCTGCATGTGCACCTCACTTTATGACCAAAGGGGCCTGAAAGCCCTAATGGCCAGCCCTCATCCAGCAGCTATGGGACTGTCATGAAAAGCACTTGCACACTCAGGACTATAGACACTGTCAGGGCTATTCGACCATGGGAGGCAGTGCAGGCGAGATCAGGGCTTGACATTGTCAGGGCTATTCAACCATGGGAGGCAGTGCGGGCAAGATCAGGGCTTGGCACTGTACTTAGAGGCCGTCCTTTCTCTTGCAGGGCAAGCTGGTGCATAACAGAAGACAGCAGCGACAGACCTGGGGAGGCCGTCCTGACCTGAAACAGCTGAGCGACCTCGAGCAGCGAGTGGAGCGGATCATGGCAGGCCGGCTGAGTGGCCCCGTTGCCACTGGAGATGCTGACCCTGTTCTGGGCACCAATGGTAAGGTCATCACCTTTTTGACCTCTCTCTTTCCACTTGCGCCTCACACCAGCATCCTTTGCCATTATTGAACCAATGCAGTGCACAGCAGCACTCATGCCTCCCTCGCTGCCGCCCTGTCCTCACTCTAAAGCAACTCTTGTGCCTCCCTGCTTTCAGATGGTGACTCGCCAGGTGAGGAGGCGGCCCCTCAAGCTGGCACTGTGTCTGAGTCAGACATAGAGGAGGAGGAAGAGGAAGCCGGCCCATCAGGGACACCCTCAGCCGAGGCAGCCCATGGCCATGATGGTGACATGTCTTCCCTGGAGGGGAGCAGGGGGGAAGGGTCGGAGGAGAGTGAAGCTCCGGGGACCAGCGGGCTGCAGCAATGCGGGAGGGGTGGGGAAGCTCGGCGGCCTTCTCCCCGGAGGGTGAGTGCAGCCTCCAGTCCTGCTACAGTGAGCGCAGAGGAGGTGCAGCTCCTAGCGGAAATGGGCGCCCAGGCTGAGCGCAGGCACACTGAGCTCATGGCTGCAGTGGCAAGGATGCCTGACTCCATAGAGTCACTGGCAAGGAGTGTGCAGGAATTTGGGGCAGCACAGGCCAGGAGTCTGCAACAATTCAGTGCAGCACAGGCCAGGAGTCTGCAGGACTTTGCGGCAGCACAGGCTAGGAGTCAGCAGGACTTCACTGCATCACAGGCGGCTTCTAGCCAAGTGCTCAGTCGTGCCGTGCATTCACTGGCTGGTGTCATGCAGACACAGACCAGGGCCACATGGGCACTAACTGCTGCCACCCTCGCTGGATCGGCCAGGCATCGCCGGGGCACTCGCCGCGCCGCAGCAGCCCAGCAGTCTGTGCTTCAGCAGATTGCTGCACATGCTGCAGTGCTGGCCCGTGCGAGTGCCAAATATTAGCCGACCAGGGAGTGCCTGTGATCTGTCAGGTTGGCAGCATTCCTGCAGCCAACACTGTCACTCCTCCATTGCAGCTGCCACCAGCCGTTGGACAGACTGACGCCATCCAAGCAGAGTTGGAGCAGTCAGCAGCCGGCCCCTCCAGGCCCAGAGCTGGTCCAGGCCGACCCCCAAGGGCATCTGCCATCTCACCATCTGACCCTCAGCAGCCTTCCCACAGCCTTGCTGCAGCCACTGGGGTCCCATTGAGAAGGAGCTGCAGGGCGGGTAGGGGCCAGTCACGGAAGCGAGACGGATCACCCTCGCAGGGGAAAAAGTAGAAGGTGTGGCCAAATGTTTTATTTTATTTATAAAGGCCAAGACTGCTGTATTTGTTTTATATTTAAAGGCCAAGACTGGTATATTTCTTTTATATTTAAAGGCCGAGACTGGTGTATTTGTGTTTTTGGGGGGGGTTTCCTCTCCATTAGTTTGTCATGTGGGAAGGGCACAGAGGTATCACAGTAAAACATTTTCTTAAATCGCACTGTCCATGTTTTCTTTTGGAAGTCCTGGTTGCCCTGCTCGGCTGAGGAGCGGCTACATTAACCTTCTGCCATTGGCACAAGCCATTCCCTGAGAGGGGGCCTAGAACCGAGTTTCATCATCAATCATCATCATCATCATCATCATCATCATCATCATCATCATCATCATCATCATCATCATCATCATCATCATCATCATCATCATCATCATCATCATCATCATCCTCCTCATCCTCCTCCTCCTCATCCTCCTCCTCATCCTCCTCCTCCTCCTCCTCCTCCTCCTCCTCCTCCTCATCCTCCTCCTCATCCTCCTCCTCCTCATCCTCCTCCTCCTCATCCTCCTCCTCCTCCTCCTCCTCCTCCTCCTCCTCATCCTCCTCCTCATCCTCCTCCTCCTCCTCCTCCTCCTCCTCCTCCTCATCCTCCTCCTCCTCATCCTCCTCATCCATCCATCATCATCATCCTCCTCTGTCTGCTGGCAGTGGCTGAGCCCTGCGGATAGCCAGGTTGTGCAGCATGCAGCACACGGCAACGAAATGGGAGACTCACTCAGGCGAGTACTGTCGGGCTCCCCCGGAACGATCCAGACAGCGGAACCGTTGCTTCAGCACGCCGATTGTTTGCTCAATGATGTTCCTGGTTGCTTGATGGCTGTCATTGTATCGCTCTTCAGCAGGAGTGCTGGGCGCACGGAGTGGGGTCATCAGCCAGGTGCACAAAGGATAGCCTTTGTCCCCGAGAAGCCATCCTCGTGGGTGAGGCTGGGCCTCGAACATGTCTGCCACAGAAGTCTGGCGCAGGATGAAGGCATCGTGGCTGCTGCCTGGAAAGCGGGCATTGACAGCTAGGATGAGCTGCCTGTGGTCACACACCAACTGCACGTTGAGCGAATGGTAGCCCTTCCGGTTGCGGTAATCCTCAGCATTCTCTAGAGGTGCCCGCAAAGCCACATGTGTGCAGTCAATGGGGCCCTGCAGCATGGGGAAGCCCGCTAATACTGCAAAGCCCATTGCACGCTCTTGGTGCTTGTCCACAGTCATGGGGAAGGAGATGAACTGACATC
Source organism: Somniosus microcephalus (assembly GCF_052327205.1). Classification (NCBI taxonomy): domain Eukaryota; kingdom Metazoa; phylum Chordata; class Chondrichthyes; order Squaliformes; family Somniosidae; genus Somniosus; species Somniosus microcephalus. Next base: position 190,661,635 of record NC_140996.1, read on the forward strand.
TCCTTCTGAAAAAGGCATTGGTCACCTGGCGGATGCAGCAATGTACCGCGAACTGGGAGATGTTGGAAATGTCCCCAGTAGCGGATTGGAAGGAGCCGGTGGCATAGAAGTTGAGAGCCACCGTCACCGCCACCGACAGAGACGTCCTGCTCCTCAGCTGTGGCTGCAGATCTCCGCGAAGCAAGTGGCAGATCTCAGTGACCACCGCCCTTCTGAATTGCAGCCTCCGAACACACTGCTCCTCAGACATGTTCAGATATGAGAACTGCTGGCGGTATACCCTGGGTGGGTAAGGCCTCCTTTGCCGACGCCTGTTGGCCCTTCTCTGTCTGGCCATGACTGGCACTCTCTCACGGCGTCTCTGAGCCCTTTGAATGCAATGGAGAAGCCCAACGTTTGCACCCATTGCAGCCCCCATTATATGTTTCCAATCCATGCTCTGACACTGAAGTTAAAGTCAAGTGCAAAGCTGTGGCCTGAAGCCACAAGTACCTGTGCGAGTGTTGAGCCAAACCAGAAAGCTCTCTACCTTTGTCTCTCTCCAAATATCCGTCTCTCACAAAGAAGGAGTGGAGCAAAATGGCTGCCATTTATACTGTAGGAGGAGTCCCCTTTAATTAGCGCCCCCCGCGCCCCGCAACGACTGGGAACCGTTCCCCTCTACCAGTCACGGGGGGCGCCAGGCGCACAATAGGCCGGCGCCACTGAATTTCCGGTTCGGGGCGCACAAAGGGCGCTGCACCATGAAATGACATCAGGATCTGCGCGCGCAGCTGGGCGCGCGCAAAGGTTTTGTGCCGCCGCTAAATCTTAATTGAATTTCGCGAGAGGCGCAGATCGCGCCGCGCCCGGGCGCTAGCCGCTTAGCACCCCACTTCTTCTCCTCCTAAGGCGCTAGCGGCTGGCGCAAACAACTGAATTTCTAGGCCTAAGGGTTTTACAATTTATTTGTTTGCATTCCATTCTATAATTAATATTCTTGGAAAAAAATATTCAAAAGAAGTTTATCATCAATATTAATGCAATATCTTTGTGAGAGTGGGACTCATAATTTGTCTGATATGGTGGTCTCAGGAGAGAAAAGAAATATTTTCATTGTGAGTCCTGCTGTTAAGACTTGCATTAATGATAGCTACTTTCTCAAATACTTATTTTCTGACCTGCAAGAAACCTGGACTTAAAGAATCGGAACACAATCATAGACCGGTTAACACATAAGCCTAGTCTAACTTTAATTACCAAGGCTGACATTCCTACATTTTCATGGATGGACCCACAAGCAAGTAGAGGATGTCTTAAGTGAACAATATAACTATTGTATATTATGTTAAGACAACTCAATTCTGATCTCAGTATTAAGATATTGTAACGTGTCAGCAACATGGAACAATAACCACATCTTCACTAAACAGTACTGTTTGAATCTAAATTCTCAGGAGGATAACTCTATGTTTGTCTCGAAGGCATGACTTAAACTTAAATTATAAAACTACTTACTCCATTTCTGGGTACTTTGAATAAAATGGAAGGATAAATGACTGACCAAGATTGTTAGATTACTAAACCTTGGTATGTTCTGCCTCATTCTACAGAGTTTATCCACCATATATGTTCCCACATGCCCTTTCCACACTGTCCTTTTCTGATTTGAAGCACTCAGATTCTTATTTAATTAGAAGAATTATTTACTTGCTGTTAAAAGATTAACTACTCTGGAAGCTGCTTCTGTTAAAAAGAAGTGACGGTAGTCTGGTATCACAGCTGTAAAGAAAAATGGGCTTTAGGTCAGATCGCATGACTTGCAAAGATGCAGCAAGCAAAGCTCTTTAAGGGGCTCTGTCCCTGTGATCTTCTCCCTTTGGATGATTAGATTTTCTTGATGTGAAGGATAAATTCCTTAGAAAGAATGAAGATCATGACAAATGGAGGTCATGTAATGTTTCCCAACATCTAATGGAAACTTCCAATGATGTGAAAAATAGTGAGTTCTTACAACAACAACAACATACATTTATATAGTACCTTTAACGTAATAAATATGTCCCAAGGTGCTTCACATGAGCATTATCAGACAAAATTTGGAACTGAGCCACATAAAGAGCTATTAGGACAGGTGACCAAAAGTTTGGTCAAAGAGGTAGGTTTTAAGGATCGACTTAAAGGAGGAGAGAGAGGTAGAGAGGTTAAAGAAGGGAATTCCAGAGCTTAGAGTCAAGGCAGCTGAAGGCACGGCTGCCAATGGTGGAGCGATTAAAGTCGGGGATGCACAAGAGGCCAGAATTGGAGGAGTGCAGAGATCTCGAAAGGTTGTAGGGCTGGAGGAGATTACAGAGGTAGGGAGGGGCAAGGCCATGGAGGGATTTGAAGACAAGGATGAAAATTTTAAAATTGAGGTGTTGCCGGACCGGGAGCCAATGTAGGTCAGAGAGCACAGGGGTGATGGGTGAACAGGACTTGGTGCGAATTAGGACACGGGCAGCAGAGTTTTGGATGAGCTCAAGTTTACTGAGGGGGGAAGGTGGGAGGCCGGCCGAGAGTGCGTTGGAATAGTCAAGTCTGGTGGTAACAAAGGCATGGATGAGGGTTTCAGCAGCTGGTGAGCTGAGGCAGGGGCGGAGATGTGCGATATTACAGAGGTGAAAATAGGAGGTCTTGGTGATGGAGAGAATATGGGGTTGGAAGCTCAGCTCAGGGTCAAATAGGACGGCAATGAGTGGCCAGGGAGGGGGTTGGAGTCGGTGGCTAGGGAACGGAGTTAAAGGGGGGGACTGAAGACAATGGCTTTGATCTTCCCAAAATTTAATTGAAGGAAATTTCTTCTCATCCAATACTGGATGTCCAACAAGCAGCATGGCAAATCAAAGGCAATGGAGGGGTCAAGAGAGGAGGTGGTGAGGTAGAGATGGGTGTCCTCAGCGTACATGAGGAACCTGACATGTTTTCGGATGAGGGGCAGCATCAAAATACAATTAAAATACTAGGGGCGAAAAATTTACACCACCCGTTACCGTCTTTCACCAGCTGGTGGCGGGTCCCGCGGCATTCTCAATTTTGGTCCTCTCCATAGTGCTGCCAGTAAGTGTTGGTGCCCTGCAAAAAGAAATGGCAGATTGGTGATGTCACACCAACTTAATGTTACCACGGCAAACTTTGACCTTAGCACTGAGTTCAGCGCTGGGTCACAACCACGCCAGGGAAACCCAGCATGTAAAGAGGCTGACAGTCAGCACCTCTTAAAGGGACACACAAAATTTTCAGGTAAGTTTGCATTTAAGATTTTGGACTTTTTTTTATTTTATTGAAGTAGTGGCTTGCTGCAATAGATGTTAAAAGATTTTTAAGTGTGTAGCGAGTGCTGCTGGATGCTTTCAAGGCCTTGGATGGTAAACAAAGGCCTCTGGGAAAACAGAAAATGCTGCAACTATTCAACAGGTCAGGCAACATCCATGGAGAGAGAAACAGAGTTCATGTCTCAGGTCGAGAAGCTGCCTGAGCTGCTGAGCATTTCCAGCATTTTATGCTGGCATTTCAGATTTATAGTATCCACTCACAGAGGGAAGAGGAAGAAGCAGAAGACAAGAAAGCCAAAGAGGAGGGAGCAGACGGAAGGTTGCATCCCAGACAGCCCCTTTGTGGCTGGGATATCCGGGATGGAATCATCCGTCTGCGATCCCAGTGACTGCAACCCCAATTCCCCTTTCTACGTTAGTCCCACACCTTACCTTCCCTCTGTTATTGATCATCACAACATCCTCTTGGCCACGATGCTGAAATAAAAGCCACCACAAAGCAAACTTTCCAATCCAACTTTATACATCTATCCATCCAATATGACATCAAGAAATGAACTCATCACCCTTATACATTCTCTTAGTAACTGCCTTGTGTGTGCCTTTGCCTATCCTAGTGATGTTATGCAGTGCTATCCCAGTGGCTGCAGCATGGCTGGTGGAAGGCTGTTGACTTTCAGTGGAGGACACTGCAGATGGCCTTGGAGGAAAACCTTGATCAGCTCTGGGCCTAGAAGGCCTGGCTGTTGACTGCACCATCTCGGCATGTAGCTGTTTCATTTTGTTGTTCTGATGGTTGGTCTGGAACTTTAAGGTAAAAGGTTCATCACATATATAAAGCATATAAATGAAACAACTGTAATACAGTTTATTTCCAAGTTCCGAATAATTCACTGGCCCTTCAGAATTACCAAGTGATTGGCAAGTCTACCAAAGGTTGATGACAGGCAGTCACTTTCCAGTTGTGTGGAAGTCCTCGTGGCACAGCAACAACTACTGGATCAAGAATGGGATAGGTGGGCAGAGTGCCACAAGTTCTGAATGAATTCTCAGTCTGAAGAGAGAAAGTGATTTATTAAGTTTGCTTTTAGAAAAAATTTGTAATGTTTTTAAGTTGTTGAGCTGGCAAACGGGGAAAAACAATCCCTGAACTAAATCCCTCTGGTTCCAATAGTGCCAGGTTTTTATTTTTATAGCTTGAGTAGACGTGCGTGTTATTTTCTGGTGTAACTACCTAGGGGGAAAGATTGGTGTGCGGCAACAGATTTGCCAATGTCACCGGCAACTTGAGTTAACGGCCGCTGAAAATGGTCGTAGTGCTACCGTTGAAAAATTCACGTTGGGGTTGGCGATGTGGAGCGCAGCACTAACTTACTGTGCAACGCCCTCCTGGCAGCTTTAATGGAGGCCTGCGACCACAAGTTCCCGTCCACGGTCGGTGTTGCTGCTTTTTACAGCCTCTGGGAGCGAGGCTGTGGAGTTCACAAGGCAGTGTGGGCAATTAAAGGGGCTATGAATTAAAGGGGCAAGGCACTCAGAACTAATAAAAATTACAGTACAGTGAAAAAAATGCAGCTTTCAGCCCTTGCTGCCTTTCAATAAAAAAATTACCATTAAAAAGAAGTCCCAAATGGGATTCTTCAGCACTTAAAGCTGAATTTCCTTCAGAACCTCAAAAAATGGGAAGAGTGCTTCAGCACTAACACAAGTGGCTCGGCAAGCCAGAGAAGGGGCACCCAGGGTCCCGCACGCAGCACTCCAGCTTTATGCAGGGGGTCAACACTGCAAGAGAGGCCCTCTAGAAAGCACGATGTGGGACCACATCACCGAGTCCATCACTGCCAGCAGTGTCGCCCCCCCACCACCTGGCTCCAATGCCCAAAGAAGCTTCATGACCTCAGACCAGTGGTGAAGGTCAGTGAATCTTCAAAAGCCATCTCCTACCAACTGCATCACTAGCCTCACAAACTGCTCAATGCACGACCACCCCCCCCACCCCCCCACCGTAGAAAAAGGTAATTTTCTTATGTATTGGGTAGACCTTTCAACTTTGGCAGGCGGTGTAAACTGGTGAAAGCAGATCAGCCGCCCGTAATATACCCTGCCTGATTTGCTTCTCCATTGGCTTCAATGGCCGATCTGGTACCGTTCATTTTATGGCCCCAATACAGTTGAAAGTTGTGACTATTGAGTCTGGCAGTGTGAGAACTCAATTAAAATGAGGAGGTATAGTCACTGCACTAGGGTGTTGCAATAATCTTTCTATTTTAACTGTACATTAATACAACTCACTCACACTGCTGGAGTAACTAACTATAACCAACTTCCCAATAATATTACAAAGAACAAGAAACTGTAAATGCTGGAAATCTGAAACATAAACAGAAAATGCAGGAAACACTCAGCAGGTCAGACAGCATCTGTGGAGAGATAAGTTCATGTTTCAGGTGTAGACTCTTCTGTTCTGCCAAAGAGTCTATACCTGAAATATTGACCCAGATTTTGCTGTAATAATAATGACGAGGCTATCAGCGCTCGCCGTTATTACAAAGTAAATCTGATAGCAACCTCTGGCGTCTGCACATGTGCAGTTAAACACAGAAATCCAGAAGTTGTTGTCAGAGATTTTCAGCTCCTCCACAGGGCGCGCTGTTGAAATCCTCGCCGATAGACTCAGCATTGAAATCACTGTAATGGTGTGAACTTGGGGAACCAAACCTCTTGCAATAAAGGCCAACATGCCATTTGCCTTCCTTATTGCTTGCTGTACCTGCATGCTTCTGCGTTTCTTGCACGAGGACACCCAAATCTCTCTGAACACTAACATTTGAAAGTTTCTCACCATTTCAAAAATATTTTGTTTTTCTATTCTTCCTACCAAAGTGAACAACCTCACATTTCCCTACATTATACTCCATCTATCACCTTACTGCCCACTCACTTAGTCTATCTATATCCCTTTGCAGGCTCTTTGTGTTCTCCCCACAGCTTACTGTCCCACCTAGCTTTGTATCATCAGCAAACTTGGATACATTACACTCGGTCTCTTCACCTAGGTCATTAATATAGATTGTAAATAGCTGAGGCCCCAACCCTGATCCTTGCGGCACCCCACTAGTTACAGCCTGCTGAATATACTCTCCAGAAACAGGAATTTCCTGGATTGCACTTACGCAGTAATCACACGGAAATTTACGTTGGTTTCTGAGTTGATTTTAACGACGGGATCCAATGGCCAAATTTTCTGCAAGACTTATTTTCCCATGCCCGAACCTAAAAACCAGGATAAAGCAAAGGCAAATGCAGCTGCTGCAATAGGAGAAATATATCAGGCTGCTATCTTGTGACATAGTGGCTCCCTCAGAGCCTCTTGCCGCTGGTGCTCCTCTTCCTCTGCATTATTATGCAGAACAGGTGTATGCCCATTGGGAAGGCCATTCCAGTTGCTTAGTCCTTCTGATCATGTGGGGTGAAGGGCAGGGGTCTAAAACATTTCAGGTGCACTGAGGCTGGCAATGTTTAGGTTAGGTATAGTTCAGGTCGCAGTACGAATGTTTTTTTAAATCATGAAGAAAATCTCTAGCAAACTCTATAAATCTCCATTACGCCAACTTTGGACCATCTTGCGGTTAAATATTTGGGGGTAACCTGATGCCAGGAAACGCGCACAAGCTGGTCTTTTGCATGGGGGCGGGGCTATGCAAATGAGCGGCTGAGGGTTTCGGTGGACTGATCTCGGAAGTGGCACAATTGATTGAGGAAATTTAACCATACCGCTGTTTCAAGGTCAAACAAGTTTAATTCAGTTACGTGCAAAGCTGCTTGCAAAAAATGGCACAACTCCGTTCTTACACCGTAGTTATACGGAAACTTTCCATCGAAATTCCAGGCCATCATTTTCATGATCAGCACACCAAAAATATATATTGGTTTGGTACTACAGGATTTTACATAAAGAGAAAGACTTTCATTTATATAGCGCCTTTCGCGACCACCGGACGTCTCAAAGCGCTTTACAGCCAATGAAGTACTTTTGGAGTATAGTCACTGCTGCAATGTGGGAAACGCGACAGCCAATTTGCGCACAGCAAGCTCCCACAAACAGCAATGTGATAATGACCAAATAATCTGCTTTTGTTATGTTGGTTGAGGGATAAATATTGGCCAGGACACCAGAGATAACTCCCCTGCTCTTCTTCAAAATAGAGCCACGGGATCTTTTACGTCCACCTGAGAGAGCAGACGGGGCCTCAGTTTAACGTCTCGTTTGAAAGGTGGCACCTCCGACAGTGCAGCACTCCCTCAGCACTGCACTGGAGTGTCAGCCTAGCTTTATGTGCGCAAGTCCTTGGAGTGGGACTCTGAACCCACAACCTTCTGACTCAGAGGTGAGTGTGCTACCCACTGAGACACAGCTGACACTAATATACAACATATATGGGGGAGAAATTCGGTATAGCCCTGTTTGGGGCGCCATTAGCGGCCGTGCGCAAAGTTTACCGCCTGGCGCTAATTATCGCCTTCAATGGCAAACTTGGCTTTTATCGCCCCGGAGGTGATTGGAGCGCTAAATCAGGCACTACACACCTCTCTAAAGGCGCTAAGGCTGAGGGGCGAGGCGCTACTTCTGAAAGGATTCGCAAATTTCATGTCTCCCCTGAAGATTTACTTCTGGCTTATTGGAGAAACCCTGGCTGGACTGAGTTTAAAATCCAGGGCTCCAGGGCCCAACAAGATGGCTACGGTCAACCTCATGGCCCAGGCCTGCAAAGTTCAGGTTTGGACTGACAAAGAAGGAATGTTCCAGAAATTAGAAGGCAGACAGGCCTTCTGCATTTATGTATGAGAAGCAAACAGTGGCATTCGGGCCTCTGATTAAAACCCATCAAGGCCGTTTGCACAGTCAATCAATATGTAATAGCTGCGTTCAGACCTTTGTTAGAGGACATCAGCACTGTTTGCAAACGATCAACGGGGCATTCAAGCTGGAATGGCCCCATCACAAGACCAGTGGGGCAAAGGGAAACACTTAGGAGACGTTCAAAAACCGATTAACCAGCCATCCAGGTCGATGGGCCCAGATCGGTTTCCTTTGTATCATCTTCAACATGTCCAGGTCAGACAAAGAAACAGGCTGATCTGGCGAGTGATAAGGGCTCCCATAAAGGGGTATAAGTAGTCCCTTGGGAAGCCATATCTCTCTCTCTCTCACCTGGACTCCGGTGCCCTGCCTTACCATCAAGAAGATCGACGACGAAGAGCCCGTCCAGGGAAGCAGGATACCGACAGTTACCTTTGAATCACTGGGGTATCTCTGCTCTGGGCGGTGAAAACCCTAAAGACATCGGCAGGCAACGGGGCACGGAGCAGGCGTTCTAACATCCGAGACTGGTGAGCATAAACTTTCTGGCCCATCGCAAGGCAACTTAGATAGGTGTAAAGGGTGGGAGTTAAGGGGATTGCTAAAATTGTCATTTTAGTCATTTTCCCTCGATGTGTCCATTTCTCCTCCCCTGCTAAGTGTAATTGTGTTACATACATAGTGATTTTCTCTGTATAGTGTTTATTTTTCTCTATTTTTAATAAACATTGGTTTTCTTTGCACCAAACTGTAGTGTATGTACCTTTAAGGGGAGAACTACTTTTTACAGCTCCTGTAGTACCGGCAGTGACCACACCTGTATATAAACCCTGAGTAGGGATCTGTATAGTTAGTTTTAGAGTAACCCTCATCCAGTAAACACCTGTTGATTGTTCCCTGCAGTCTCTTGTCTAATTATTGAAGGACACACAACATCAAGATACACGGATCTAACATTGGCGATGAGAAGATTCAAACCTACCTGCAACTCTGCATCACCTCCCAGGGATTCGCTCCTGGAGAACAGTGAAAGAAGAAGGCCGAGTCCAGAAGCACGGGCGTCGACCACGGGAAACCCCCCCCGTCATCCAGCGGAGATTTGAGCATTGCAGGGGAGGCTGTTGAGAGCTGGGCTTCGTTCTCCAGTCACGGTGGTCCAGCGAAACAGGCTGGCAACAGGTACGGCGCAGACCCTTCCCGGACAGCGGCGGCTAGAGCTGACCGATGGCACAGAAAAAGGCCGAGCAGCGTCGACGGGAGAAGAGAGAGGGTAGAGCGCACAGGGCGCAGCCAGTGCTCAAGGGCCGAGCAGCGTCAGCGAGAGAGAGAGGCGCGCGGGAAAACGCGCAGAGCGCAGCCGGTGTTCAAGAGCCGAGCAGCGTCAGCGGGGAAGAAAGGAAAGCGCGGGAGACGCCATTTTGAGCCACAGTGGAGAAGAAGGGAGAGCGCGGGAGACGCCATTTTGAGCCACTCTAACCACACCCAGGGATGCCGAAGAGTGGCAGTGTCACAGCGTTCGACAATGAAGTCGAAGATTGGATGACATATGTCGAACGCATAGAAGTGTACTGCAATCCGAATGAAGTGCCAGATGAGAGGAAAGCGCTGGTATTGTTGAATTCCATGGGTGCATAAACGTATGGCTTACTGCGAAACCTAGTAACCCCAGAGAAGCCAGTGGAAAAGGATTTTGGAAACATAGTGTCAATCCTACAGAACCACTTAAACCCCACACTGCTGCTGATAGCAGAAAGATTTAAGTTTCACAAAAGGAACCAGCATAAAGATGAAAGTAATGCTGAGTATTTAACGGAACTGCGCAAGCTATCGAAACACTGCCAGTTTGGAACGGGACTAGCAGATACTTTAAGGGACAAGTTTGTGTGTGGGCTTCAAAGTGAAGGAACCCAGAAACGTCTTCTATCAGAAAAGGATCTTACGCTGGATAAGGCTTTCAGCATGGCAGTATCACACGAAGCAGCAGCATGGGGCGCGGCAGAGATACAATGGAGACCGCAAGAATATGGCACAAATGAAATGTCATATGGAACAGTGAAGTGCTATCGCTGCGGCAGAACAACACACGACCAGAATGATTGCTGGTTCAAGGACAAAGTGTGCAGACAGTGTGGAAAAGTAGGACACATAGCAAGAGTCTGCAGGTCGGAAAAGAAAACCAGCAGCAAGAAATCTCCACAGGAGAAGTACAAGAAGGTACATAAGTTGACGGAGAGTAGTGCAGACGAACAGAAAAGTGATACAGACTCCGGAAGCAAGGAGCTGGGTTGTCTGAAACTACATAATGTGATCAAAATGGAGGATCACCAAACTATTTGGGTCACGCTCAAGATAGCCGGAGTCCAAGTGAAAATGGAATTGGAAACAGGATCAGCTCTAACAGTCATAAACCGAAGGGACTACAAGCGGCTATTCTCACATATACCCTTGAGAGATACAGAGATTGTCTTGAAGACGTACATGGGGCAAAAAGTCTACCCCAAAGGAAAAATAAGGGTGAATGTTATATATAATGGCAAGGAAACACCAAAAATGGACCTATATGTATTGCCAGATGGAGGACCACCACTACTAGGACGTGAATGGATCCGGAAGATACAGCTAGATTGGCATTCCATACAAGCACTGACTGTAGATGCCAAAAAGGATGACGACGTCACACCTGGACGACTGTCAAAAATGCTAACTGATGCACAAGAAGTGTTCCAGGAGGGACTCGGAACACTAAAAGGCATAACAGCGACGATCAAAATAGAGGAAAATGCAAGCCCAAAGTTTTTTAAGGCCAGACCGGTGCCTTATGCGATCCGCCCAGCAGTCGAAGCAGAGCTGGAAGGTTTGGAACGTTCAGGAGTACTGTCCAAAGTGGACTGGAGCGAGTGGGCTACACCCATCGTTCCTGTAATGAAGAGGTCGTTGAGTAATACGCCTGGGGAACCAAAGAAGGTTCGCATCTGTGGGGACTTTAAGGTGACAGTGAACCCAGTCCTTCACACGGTACAATATCCGCTTCCGCGGATTGAAGATATTTTCGCCTCGCTATCTGGAGGGAAACGCTTCACTAAGATTGATCTGGCCCAGGCGTACCTGCAAATGGAGGTAGAAGAAGCCTCGAAACAGTACCTCACGAGCAACACTCATAAAGGTCTCTACCAATACAACCGGCTGGTGTTCGGGGTAGCATCAGCTCCGGCTATTTGGCAAAGGGCAATGGATCAAGTCGTGCAAGGGATTCCAGGGACCCAGTGTTATTTGGACGACATCCTGGTCACGGGCGAAAATGACAGTGATCACCTCACCAACCTGGAGCAGGTGCTCACTAGATTGAAGGAATATGGGCTCCGAGCAAATCGCCACAAATGCGAGTTTTTCCAGAAGCAGATCTCGTATTGTGGCCACGTTATTGATGAAGAGGGGTTACATAAGTCCCCTGAAAAGATTGAGGCAGTAGTCAAGGCTCCAGCACCGGAAACTGTGTCATAACTGAGGTCGTTCCTCGGGCTGGTGAACTACTACCATAAGTTCTTGCCGAATTTTTTCTACAGTCCTACACCCACTGAACACCCTACTGCAAACGGGGGTACCATGGAAGTGGAGTGACGAATGTAAACGAGCTTTCCAGAAGAGCAAAGCATTGATCACATCAAAAGAGGTGTTGGCTCATTTCAACCCAGCGCTACCAATTCGGTTGGCGTGTGATGCATCACCCTATGGCATTGGAGCGGTGCTGTCGCACAAGTTCCCGGGCGGCTCGGAGAGGCCAGTAGCCTTTGCGTCTCGGTCACTAACCTCAGCCGAGCGTAACTACGCCCAGATTGACAGGGAGGCCCTCAGCCTAGTGTGGGGAGTGAAAAAGTTCAATCACTATCTGCACGGGCAGAAGTTCACCTTGCTGACTGACCACCAACCACTTGTCTCCATCTTTAATCCAAAGAAGGGCGTTCCGGTGATGACTGCGCAACGGCTACAAAGATGGTCCCTTTTTCTAGGGGCGAACCAATATGAAATCGAGTATAAGGGCACGAAACAGCATGGAAACGCTGATGGGCTATCACGCCTGCCACTGCCTACTGCGGAGGAAGCACCAGCAGTGGACCCTGTCGAAATATTTCATTCGACTATAATTGAACGCTTGCCAGTAACTAACGCTGATATAGAGAAGGAGACCCGAAATGACCCGACACTGTCTCGGGTATATGACTTGACGGTGAATGGATGGCCAACACATGGCGACTCACTGTTGCCAGCATTCTCATCCAGAAGAGAACAGCTGCCATTATGCCAGGGGACCTTGATGTGTGGATCCCGAGTGGTAATTCCACCCAAGTTAAGGGAGAGAGTGCTCAATGAGCTTCACGAAGGCCATCTGGGAGGGGTGAAAATGAAAAGCCTTGCTAGGGCTTATGTGTGGTGGCCGGGGATCGATCAGCAAATCGAGGACCTGACAAAGAGCTGCTCAGGATGCCATAAGGTCCAAAATGCACCACCACATGCCCCTCTACACCCATGGGAGTGGCCCTCATCTCCATGGCAACGGGTGCATATTGATTTTGCTGGTCCATTCATGGACTCAATGTTTTTAATAGCCGTGGATGCGCACTCGAAATGGCCTGAGGTGATCAAAATGTCCTCCACCACCACGGAGAAAACTATTGCAGTCCTACGGACCATATTTGCCAGGAACGGCTTGCCAGAGCAGATTTGCTCTGATAACGGACCACAGCTTGTGTCCGAAGAGTTTCGAAGATTTATGAAAAGGAATGGGGTAAGGCATTACACATCCGCCCCGTATCATCCAGCCACAAATGGATTGGCTGAGAGGTTCGTACAAACCTTTAAAAAAGCAGTAAGTGCCATGTGCGATGACGACATTCCACTGCAGCATAAGGTAGACAATTTCCTGTTAGCCTACAGAAATGCGACACATGCAGTCACCAACCAGACCCTGGCCATGATGTTCTTTAACCGAAGGTTGAGATCTCGTCTGGATTTGCTCAGACCAAATGTACGAAGAGATGTTGAGAATAAGCAATTCCGGCAAATCAATGAGAAGCCGACAAGGAGCTTCAATGTAGGGCAACCAGTCTTGGCCCGCGACTACCGAACAGAGAAATGGCAACCAGGAACGATATGCACACGGCAGGGGCCACTAATGTACACAGTGGATGTTGGGGAGAACATTGTGAGACGCCATGTTGACCAGATCCTAGAGTCACAGGAACGAGTCAACCCCATGTCTCGCGTACCTGGTGATGAACCCGACATACAGGTAGCATCTACCCCAGAAACAGTAGCATCGGAAGCTGATGAACCAACCGACGACAGGGGGCCAGAATCGCCTCTGCACCAAGAGCAAGACACTCAGGAAAGGCGCTATCCAGAAAGGATCAGGAAGCCGCCCCAAAGACTGAATTTATAAATAGACTATTTTCAGTTAATGTTGCATGTTAAAAGTGTTAATTGTAATTAGTTGATATTTAATTGTTAAATGAATGTTATGGTACTGTTAATCTAAAAGGGGACGAATTGTAGTGTATGTACCTTTAAGGGGAGAACTACTTTTTACAGCTCCTGTATACTGTAGTACCGGCAGTGACCACACCTGTATATAAACCCTGAGTAGGGATCTGTATAGTTAGTTTTAGAGTAACCCTCATCCAGTAAACACCTGTTGATTGTTCCCTGCAGTCTCTTGTCTAATTATTGAAGGACACACAACATCAAGATACACGGATCTAACACAAACCACTGGTCTCGTTTTGTTTATATCGCTGCTCGTAATAAGTCCGGTGGTCAGAACCAGAGGGGAAGCGACTCGAACCGCACGGGGCTGGAGCAGCTCAGAGACGCCTGACTGGCCAGACACAAACCCCAAAACAAAACCCCCTACACTTCAGAGGGCGGGTGCAGCGCAGGTGCTGTCAGTTAGCGATTGAACACAGACACACTGACGCCGGTCAGTTCTTAAAGGGGAGGGTCAATCTTGCTCTGCAGCCACACCCTGCTCATTGGAGCCTTGAATCTCAGCCTGGGCAGACCTGTGGCTACATCTTGCAGCCAAGGACTATGGAGAGGGCCAGGGAGCAAGCACAGCGCTTCTGCGAGCGGGCCTTCGAGGTTCTGGTTGGCGCGGTGGAGCGCAGAAGATCCATTCTGTACCTAGAGAGTGGCAGGAGGCCTTTGCCACGTGAGTACAGAAGAGTGTGGAGGGAGGTGGCTCAGAGTCTCCTCAAGCAGCATGGTGCCTAGGACCCATATTCAATGTAGGAAAAAGTTCAACGACCTCACTCGGGTCGTCAGGGTGAGTGCCTTTTTTTCAAAACCTCTCCATCCCTCCAGCTCAACCTCACTTTATGGCCAGAGGGTCTTAAAAGCCCCAATGCCCAACACTCATCCAACACATATGGCCCTTTCATCAAACACACATGCACATTCCACACTTTGCATACAGTAAGGGCTATTCAACTATGGGAGGCATTTCAGGCAAGACCATGGCTGCATACAGTAAGGGCTATTCAACTATGTGAGGCATTTCAGGCAAGACTATGGCTGCATACAGTAAGGGCTATTCAACTATGGCAGGCATTTCAGGCAAGACCATGGCTGCATACAGTAAGGGCTATTCAACTATGGCAGGCATTTCAGGCAAGACCATGGTTGTATATTTACTCAGACGCCGTCCTTTTTCTTGCAGGCCAAGCTATCTCATAATAGGAGACAGCAGCAACAGACCGGCGGAGGACGGCTTCAGCTGCAACCCCTCAGCGATCTTGAGGTGCGCGTCCAGAGAATTGTGGCAAGCCGGGTGATTGGTCCCATCGCCACTGGAGACGCTGACACCGTTCTGGACAGCAATGGTAAGGTCGTCACCTTTTTGTCCTCTCTCCTTCCACTTTTTCCTCACAACACCAGCCTTTGACACTTTCAATCCAAATTACTAAATCGCTGCACTCCTTCCTCCCTTACTGCCCCCCTATCCTCACGCTAAAGCCACTCTTGCACCTCCCTGCTTTCAGATGGTGATTCACCAGGTGAGGAGACGGGCCCTCAAGCTGCCAGTGGGAGTGAAGCTGAAGGCGAGGAGGAAGAGGAAGCCGGAGCATTAGTGCCACCCTCTCCTGAGGAAGCCCATGCCCACACTGGGAACATGCCTTTCCTGGAGGGGAGTAGGGGGGAATGGTCTGATGAGGGTGAAGCTCCAGCACCCAGTGGGCTGCAGCAACGCGATGGGGGTAGGGAAGCTCAGGGACCTTCTCCCCGGAGGGAGAGTATGCCATCGAGTCCTACTGCACTGGACGCAGAGGAGGAGCAGGTCCTCGCTGAAATGAGCACCCAGACGGAGCACAGGCACACTGAGCTCATGGGTGCAGTGGCAAGGGTGCCCGAATCCATTGAATCACTGGCAAAGAGTGTGGAGCACTTCGCTGTAGCACAGGCGGCTGCCACGCAAATGCTTAGTGCTGCAATGCAGTTACTGGCTGGTCTCATGCAGACGCAGATTGAGGCCACGCGAGCACTGACTGCTGCCCCCTCGCTAGATCAGGCACATTTCCCCAGGGCTCTCACCGCGCCGCAGCAGGCCAGCAATCTGTGCTCCATCAGATTGCTCCGGATGCTGAAGTGCTGCCCTGTGAGAGTGCCAGTATGTCGGTCGAGCAGGGAGTTGCTGTCTTCTCTCAAGATGACAGCATTCCTGCTGCCACCACTGGCACTTCTCCACTGCAGTTGCCACCGCCTGTAGGACAGACTGCTGCCACTCATGCAGAGTTGGTGCAGTCTGCAGCCGGGCCCTCCAGGCCCAGAGCTGGTCGAGGCTGTCCTTCAAGGGCATCTGCAGTCTCAGGTTGTGACAATCAGCAGCCTTCCACCAGCCTTGCTCCAGCCACTGGGGTCCCATTACGGAGAAGCTGCAGGGTGGGAAGGGGGGAATTTCACAAGGGAAGGAGATCACCCTCAAAGGGCAAAAAGTAGGAGGTGTGACAAAATGTTGTTCATTGTTTTATTAAAGGCCGAGGTTCGTGGTCAAATTTTTGTAACTGTTTTGGACATTGTTGTGAGAGCCAGTTATGTTAATTACTTTTTTTTGGTGTTTCTTTCTATTAGCTGGTCATGCGGAAATGAGACACACAGAGTTTGTCAAATAAAGAAGTTTCTGTATTCAAAATGTACATGTTTGGTCTTTGCAATCATTGTTGCCTTGACCGGCTTAGGGGTTGCGGGATGGTTTCATTCAGGTTGTTTGAATGGCAGAAGCCATTTCCTCAGAAGGGGCCTAGAAGCGACTTGCTATGAGCCTTTGACGGACGGCCCTTCCACTTTGTACATTGTGTGCCTCCCTCCCGCCTTGGTGCTGCTGATGATCATCCTCCTCCTCCTCCTCCTCCTCCTCCTCCTCTGCTGGTGCTCCAATGCCTGGTGGTATTGGCTGGGTCCTGAGGATTGCAAGGTTATGCAGCATGCAGCATGCAGCACACAACAACGAAGTGAGAGACTCGCTCAGGCAAGTACTGAAGGGCTCCTCCAGAATGGTCCAGACAGCGGAACCGTTGCTTGAGCACGCCAATTGTGTGCTCAATGATGTTCCTGGTAGCTTGATGGCTCTCGTTGTATCGCAGCTCAGCAGGGGTGTTGGGCGGATGGAGCGGTGTCATCTGCCAGGTGCACAGAGGATATCCCTTGTCCCCGAGAAGTCAACCTCCTGGGTGATGCGGTGCCTGGAAAAGGTCTGCCACAGAAGTCTGGCGCAGGATGAATGCTTCGTGGCTGCTGCCAGGAAAGTGGGCATTGACAGCGAGTATCAGCTGTTTGTGCTCACAGACCAACTGAACGTTTAAGGAATGGAAGCCCTTTCAGTTGCGGAAATCTTAGCCATTCTCTTGCGGCGCACGCAAAGCCACATGCGTGCAGTCAATGGCGCCCTGCACCATGGGGAAGCCCGCTATCATCGCAAAGCCCGTTGCGCCTTCTTGCCGCTTGTCCGGGGTCATGGGGAAAGAGATGTACTCTCGTCTCCTTTTAAAGAGGGCTTTTGTGACCTGACGGATGCAGCAATGCACCGCGAACTGGGAGATATTGGCGATATCCCCAGTAGCTGATTGAAATGAGCCGGTGGCATAAAAGTTGAGAGCCACTGTTATCTTCACTGCCACCGACAGAGATGTCCTGCTCCTCAGTTGGGGCTGCAGATCTGGCTGAAGCAGGTGGCAGAGCTCAGTGACCAGCTCCTTGCTGAAGCGCAGCCTTCGCAAACACTGCTCCTCAGACATATTAATGTAGGAGAACTGTTAGCGAAAAACCCTGGGAGGGTAAGGTCTCCTGTACAGAGGCCTGTTGGCCCTCCTCCGTCTGGCCATGATTGCCACTCTCTCTCTCTGCGTCTCTGTGCCCTCCGAATGTGATGGAGAAGGACAACGTTCCCATCCATTGCAGCCCCCATAGTATCTAGGCAATCAAAGTTATGAAGGTCAAAAACTAAAGTACCTGCAAAGTTATGGTCAGAAGCCAAAACTACCTCAGACAGCATTGACTCAATGCAGAAGTCTCTCTTTCTCTCTTTGTCTCTCTCAAAATCTCTCTCTCTCTCTCAGAACGAGTGGTGCAAAAATGGCTACCACACAAAAGCCAGGAAGTGGCCCCCTTTAAATAGCACCCCCCATCCAGCCCCACAGCGACTGGGAAGCGTTCCAGTCAAACTGTCGTTGGTTGCGCCAGGCGGAAAGGAGGGGGCGCCACTCAATTTCCATCCCGGAGCATCTCAAGGGCGTTGCACTCTCGAATGACGTCAAGATCTGCGTGCGCAGGAGATCGGGCGATATTGTTTAGCACCGCTGCAAAATGTCCGGCCAATTTCGCGAGAGGCGCAGATATCACCGCGCCCGGGCGCCAGTTGCTTTGCGCCCCATTAGCGCCCTCTTAAGGCACTAATGGGAGGCGCAAACCAACTGAATTTTCCCCCCATAGAATGATGGAGAATAAACCTATGCTTTTGAAATACAAATGGATCTGGGCTGGCATTTTTATGATGAGTTGGATGATGTGCTGTTTTACAACAATAGGGATGTTAGGCCATAAGAACATATAAGAACATAAGAAATAGGAGCAGGAGTAGGCCAATCGGCCCCTCGAGCCTGCTCCGCCATTCAATAAGATCATGGCTGATCTGATCCTAACTGCCAATCCACTATCACAGAACCATCTCCTGCATCTAACAGAATTAGACACACGAAATAGGAGCAGGATCAGGCTACACGGCCCCTGGGCCCGCTCCGCTACCCACGGGGCCATGACCGATCCGAACCTAGAATCATGTCCAAATTCCTGCCCGCTCCCCGTAACCCTTAATTCCCTTTACTTCTAGGAAACTGTCTATTTCTGTTTTAAATTTATGTAATGATGTAGCTTCTACAGTTTATTGGGGCAGCATATTTCATGGACCTACCACCCTCTGAGTGAAGTAGTTCCTCCTCATCTCAGTTTTGAAAGAGCAGCCCCTTATTCTAAGACTATGCCCCTTAGTTCTAGTTTCACCCATCATCTGGAACATCTACCCTGCATCCACCCGATCCAACCCCTTCACAATCTTATATGTTTCAATAAGATCACCTCTCATTCTTCTGAACTCCAATGAGTAGAGTCCCAATCTACTCAACCTCTCCTCATATGTCCATCCCCTCATCCCCGGGATTAACCGAGTGAACCTTCTTTGTACTGACTCGAGAGCAAGTATGTCCTTTCTTAAGTATGGACACCAAAACTGCACGCAGTATTCCAGGTGCGGTCTCACCAATACCTTGCACAACTGAAGCAATACCTCCCTATTTTTATATTCTGTCCCCCTAGCAATGAAAGCCAACATTCCATTGGCCTTCTTAATCACTTGCTGCACCTGCATACTAACCTTTTGAGTTTCGTGCACCAGGACCCCCCAGATCCCTTTGTACTTCAGTACTTTCCAGTTTCTTGCCATTAAGATAATAACTTGCTCTACGATTTTTCCTGCCAAAGTGCATAACCTCACACTTTCCAGTATTGTATTCCATCTGCCAAATCTCTGCCCACTTACTTAGCCTGTCTATGTCCCCTTGAAGGTTTTTTATGTCCTCCTCACTCACTACTTTCCCCCCCACCTTAGTATCATCTGCAAACTTTGATATGTTACACTCGGTCCCCTCCTCCAAATCGTTAATATAGATTGTAAAGAGTTGGGGACCCAGCACTGCCCCCTGCGGAACACCACTAGTTACTGATTGCCAGTCTGAGAATGAACCATTTATCCCAACTCTCTGCCTTCTGTTAGATAGCCAATCCTCTATCCATGCCAGAATATTACCCCCAATCCCGTGATTTTTTATCTTAAGCAATAATCTTTTGTGTGGCACCTTGTCAAATGCCTTTTGGAAGTCTAAATACACTACGTCCACTGGTTCCCCTTTATCCACCCTATATGTTACTTCCTCAAAGAACTCCAGCAAATTTGTCAAACATGACTTCCCCTTCATAAAACCATGCTGACTTTGCCCTATTAAATTATGATTATCCAAATGTCCTGTTACTGTCTCCTTAATAATGGACTCCAAAATTTTACCTACCACAGATGTTAGGCTAACCGGTCTATAGTTTCCAGCCTTCTGTCTACTGCCCTTTTTAAATAAGGGTGTTACATTAGCAGTTTTCCAGTCTGCCGGGACCATTGCCGAGTCCAGGGAGTTTTGGAAAATTATTACCAATGCATCCACAATCCCTACCGCCACTTCCCTCAAGACCCTAGGATGTAAGCCATCAGGTCCAGGTGATTTATCCGCCTTGAGTCCCATTATTTTACCGAGTACCACTTCCTTAGTGATTTTGATCGTGTTTAGCTCCTCCCCCCCTTTAGCCCCCTGTTTGTCCAGTGTTGGGATATTCTTAGTGTCTTCTACTGTAAAGACTGATGTAAAATATTCATTCAGTGTTTTTGCCATCTCCATATTTCCCACCATTAATTTCCCGGTCTCATCCTCTAAGGGACTAACATTTACTTTAGCCACCCTTTTTCTTTTTATATAACTATAAAAACTCTTACTATCTGTTTTTATATTTTTTGCTAATTTACTTTCATAATCTATCTTCCCTTTCTTAATCAATCTTTTTGTTATTTTTTGCTGTCTTTTAAAGTTTTCCCAATCCTCTATCCTCCCACTAGATTTGGCTACCTTATATGCCCTTGTTTTTAGTCGAATACTATCCTTAATTTCTTTACTTAGCCACGGATGGCTGTCTTTTCTTTTACACCCTTTTCTTCTCAGTGGAATATATATTTTTTGGAAGTTGTAAAATAACTCCTTAAATGTACACCACTGATCATGTATCGTCTTACCCTTTAATCTATTTTCCCAATCCACTCTACTCAATTCCGCTCTCATACCTTCATAGTCTCCTTTATTCAAGCTTAGCACGCTTGTTTGAGATCCAACCTTCTCACCCTCTAATTGAATATGGAATTCAACCATGTTATGGTCACTCATTCCAAGGGGATCCTTTACTAGGACATTTTTAATTAATCCTGTCTCGTTACACAGGACCAGATCTAAGGTTGCCTGCCCCCTGGTCGGTTCAGTTACATACTGCTCAAGAAACCCATCCCTAATACACTCAATGAACTCATCCTCAAGGCAGCCCTGCCCAATTTGATTTGTCCAATTAATATGATAGTTAAAATCCCCCATAATTATAGATGTTCCCTTATTACAAGCCTCAACTATTTCCTGATTGATACTCCGTCCAACAGAGTTGCCACAGTTCGGAGGCCTATAGACTACGCCCACCAGAGTTTTTTTCCCCTTATTATTCCTTACCTCCACCCAAACTGTTTCATTGTCCTGATCTTTTGACCCAATATCATTTCTCTGTATTACAGTGATTCCTTCCTTTATTAACATAGCCACCCCACCTCCCCTTCCTTCCTGCCTGTCCTTCCTGATCGTTAAATAACCTGGTATGTTTAATTCCCAGGCATTGTCACCCTGCAGCCATGTTTCTGTAATGGCCACAAGATCATACCCATATGTAGTTATTTGTGCCATTAACTCATCTATTTTGTTACAAATGCTACGTGCATTCAGATAGAGAACTTTCAAAGATGTTTTGTGACACTTAGTTCCTGCTTTTGCCCTTTTTATTACTTTACCTTTTACTCCATACCTTCTGCCCCTTCCTGACACGCTCTGGTTTTTAATTTCCCCACTGCTACCTAAGTCTATGACCTTCTCTGTTGTCATTTGTATTATTTGCTCTCTAGGAACCTCCCCCCCACTAGTTAGTTTAAAGCCCTCTCTACAGCCCTAGTTATATGATCCGCCAGGACTCTAGTCCCAGCACTGGCCAAGTGAAGCCCGTCCCAACGGAACAGCTCCCTCCTGCCCCAGTACTGGTGCCAGTGTCCCAGGAAGCAAAACCCATTCTCCCACACCAGTCTTTGAGCCACGCATTTAACTCTCTAATTTTATTTGTCCTAGCCAAATTCGCTCGTGGCTCAGGTAATAATCCAGAGATTATTACCCTTGTGGTTCTGCTTTTAAATTTGGCCCCTAGCTGCTCAAACTCCCTCAGCAGAACCTCCTTCCTTGTCCTATCTATGTCGTTGGTACCAACATGGACCACGACAACTGGATCCTCCCCCTCCCACTCCAAGTTTCTCTCCAGTCCAGAGGAGATGTCCTTAACCCTGGCACCGGGCAGGCAACACAGCCTTCGGGACTCTCGCTCTCGGCTGCAGAGAACTCTATCTATCCCCCTAACGATACTATCCCCTACCACTACAACATTTCTTTTAACTCCCCCCACTTGAATGGCCCCCCGCTCCACGGTGCTGTGGCCAGGTTGCTCATCCTCCCCGCAGTCCCTGTTCCCATCCTCACAGGGAGTAAGAGCCTCGAACCTGTTGGACAAGTGCAAGGGCTGCGGCTCCTCCACCACTACCTCCTGGATCCCCGTACCTGCCTCACTTCTAGTCACACCATCCTGACCCTGGCCACGGACTACATCTGAATTAATTAATCTAATTGGTGTGACTACCTCCTGATACACAGAGTCCAGGTAACTCTCCCCCTCCCTGATGTGTCTCATGTAATGCACAATATATTATCAGGGCCATTGATTTACAGTAAGTGAGTAAGTCAAATTCTGTTTTCATTACATGGTAATTTTACTAGTGTTTTGGGGATCAAATTCTGTTGCGTTTTCCAGGAAAACTGTAAATCAGTGGTCTTGATTATTATTATATGTTCCTTTACCTGTGTATTTAATTTTTATCTCATAACTTTCTTAAAGCCCAGAAGCTGGGAGGCAACATGCATCAGATTGGAGGTAGGTATATGTGGTTTCAAAGTAATGAGGATTGATGGAGCTTGTGATTTGACATCATTTATGGGGTACTGGACTTAAGTCATGCTGCAAATAGGTCTGGGGAATGGCAGTTCTGTGGAGAGGGAACTGAGGCTCTAGATGTGGAATGTGGGGTTTAGCTTATGGGGTGATTCCTGGGCCTGGCAGTAGTAGGAAGGGGCTCCAGGATATTGCGATTAGGGGGAGAAGTTCTGGAGTATAGTAGCACTGTAGGCTGGGGCGGGGTGCGGTGTGGAGATGGGTGTGGGAGCACTGGAGGGAGGTAGAACATCGCAAAATGTGGCAGGACTGGGTAAGTGCCAGGGTCTGGATCATTGAGGGGAGCTTTAGGGTGTGTCAGAATCAGGGAATGAGAAAGTCTAGTAGAGAAGAATTCTGGGGTGTGACAGCACGGGAGGCAGCAGATACGTGGCTGCACTGAACACCTGTGTTCGGGTCTGGTTGCAATGTGAATGTTGTATCGAGGATATGTTTACTGGGGACTGGGGCCCTGGAATCTGGGAATATTGGGGGCCTGCAAGGATCTGGCAGCTGTAAGGGTAGCCCTGGGCTTTGGAAGTGCTCTGGGGCTTTGGGGAGCAGCACTAGGATGGAGGGTCCTGGTGTGTGACAGCACTTGGTGGCAGTAAAAGGACTTCAGCAATGAAGTTCCGAGGTCCATGGCAAGTACATGTATTAAGAAGGACCTGAGGTTTGCGAGCATGGAAGAGATCCTGGGTCTGGGATCACTGGGGGGAACGGCCATGGCATTTGGGAGCATTCGTTGAGGTACCTTGAGTTAAGAGAACATTGGGGAAGTATCTGAGTCTGGGGGACTTCGGGAGGGGAAACAGTGTCGAATTTGGGGAAAGCTCCTGAATTGTGCATCTACTAGGGTAGTCAGAATTTCCAGGATCTGGTAGCACGTGTGGGAGTGGGGGAGCAATAGGTGGGGACTATGTGAGTACTGGGATGGTGATTCTGTTACCTGGGAGAAATGGAAGATTTCAGTATCTATAGAGCATTAGAAGGAGGCTTCTGTGTTTTGGGAACACAGAAAGAGGTTGGTGATGAAGTCTGGAACAAGGGAAGGGGTAGTGTTTGTCAGAACTGGCAAGGGAGGGTTTTTCCCCGGAAAAGAAAGTACGCTACCTTTCAGGACTAATCAGAACAGATGCAGTAAACCACAAAAACTGAAGGCATGATTGTCTATAAAAACCACAAGTGTAAACTTGCCTTCTATCCAATTCAAATAAGAAACAGCACAACATAAGTGATCACAGACATAGAAATCAAACCCAGTTGTCCATTGAATTTAGTGTAAAAAGTATCAGAAGGACAGAATGTCAGTACGACTTTTGATCTTATTTAAGGACTCTTATGGTGCTTAAATCTTCTTTAATTAACTCATACACCGCTCCAATAAATAGGTATCAAAATAATTTGTCTATTCTAATTCTGGTATTCAACATTGCCATGAAATACTTTTCTACAACAATCAATATTAGTCTAAAACATTTTTTACACAATAGCTGTATTTGAATAAACATACTGCAAAGATTGATGTATAAAGCTATGTTAGTTTAATGAAAAAAATCCAGTTTTCTGATATAAATATGTTGCAACAAGGCAAAATTATCCTCTTTGGCCATTAAAAAAAGTGAACTGGGAAGTAAGTTCAGCAGCCAGATTATGAGTTTAAGTTTCAGGGATGACTGACACAGCCCAGTTCAACCTGAATCATGCCAGCTGCCAGCTGTGGAGAAGCACATGGCCCAGACCACTCTGTCGAGACAAGGATATATGATGCCGATCAGCACGGTTGGCGAGAAAGAAGAGTTAAATCAAACAAAAAATCACGTTGCTAGAATTACTATTTACTGCATGTTTTTATATTTTGTGTGAGCTTGTTCATAACAATTTTAAATCAATATTTTTTTGATGAACACTATTAGCCTAAAATCTTAACATTTCATTAACAGTTTCATCAGAGCTTCAGTAAACCATTAAAAAATCAGTTCCATATTTTTGTTACCAGGACCCGGATTATGTTGTTGCGAAACTAAAACAAGAAATACTGGAAATACAGGTATGACAGTAACTAAGGAGAAAGCAATGAGTTAATTGACCGGATTTTGCGGTCAGCAGTGAAGGAACGGCGCTCGCCACTCACCCCGCCGACAGCTGCCCACAAACTTTTGACCGGTTTTAGAGCAGAGACTTGCTAATCTGGCATCTGTTCTTTGGGAGGAAGAATAGAAAAACAGAATATTTTTTAAATGGTGAGAAACTTTCAAATGTTGGTGTTCAGAGAGATTTGGGTGTCCTTGTACATGAAACACAGAAAGCTAGCATGCAGGTACAGCAAGCAATAAGGAAGGCAAATGGCATATTGGCCTTTATTGAAAGGGGGTTGGAGTATAAGAGTAGGGGAGTCTTGCTACAATTGTACAGGGCCTTGGTGAGACCACACCTGGAGCACTGTGCACAGATTTGGTCTCCTTATCTAAGGAAGGATGTACTTGCCTTGGAGACGGTGCAACGAAGGTTCACTAGATTGATTCCTGGGATGAGAGGGCTGTCCTATGATGAGAGATTGTGTAGAATGGGCCTATACTCTCTGGAGTTTAAAAGAATGAGAGGTGATCTCATTGAAACGTACAAGATTCTGAAGGGGATTGACAGGGTAGATGCTGAGAGGTTGTTTCCCCTGGCTGGAGTGTCTAGAACTAGGGGGCATAGTCTCAGGATAAGGGGTAGGCCATTTAAGACTGAGATGAGGAGGAATTTCTTCACTCAGAGGGTTGTGAATCTTTGGAATTCTCTGCCCCAGAGGGCTGTGAATCCTGAGTCTTTGAGTATATACCAGGCTGAGATAGATACATTTTTGGACTCTAGGGGGATCAAGGGATATGGAGATCGGGCGGAAAAGTGGAATTGAGGTCGATGATCAGCCATGATCTTATTGAATGACGGAGCAGGCTCGAGGGGCCGTATGGCCTACTCCTGCTCTTATTTCTTATGTTCTTATGTTTACACCAGTAACCTGCCCGAAACAGAGTCCCATAAGTTCGTATACATTGATGACATTGCCTTGACCACGCAAAACATGAATCTGTCCATCACCGAGGAGACCCTGAGCAGTGATTTACAGAGGATGGAGGCCTACTTCCGCCGATGGCGACATCAGCCAAACCCGCAAAAGACCATCACCTCGACATTCCCCCTCAACACCCATCAAGCAAACCAAGCTTCGAAAGTCTCTTTCTGCGGCGCAGAGGTAAACCATGCCAAAAAAACCTCCAATTTAGGAGTCACGCTTGATCGCACCCTGTCATATAGACAACATCTCCAGAACCTTGGGAAGAAACTAAAGAGTAGGGTCAACTTGATCCAGAAACTTGCCGGATCACATGGGGAGCAGATGCTCAAACCCTCCATTCGGCAGCACTCGCCCTGGTGTACTCTACAGCGGAGTGCTGCTCTCCGGCATGGCCATCAAGTCCGCATGTCAAATCTGTTGATGTCCAGCTGAATTCTACTATGAGAATTATCACCGATACGCTTTTAATGACACCAACATCTTGGCTGCCCATGCTTGCAAACATCGCACCACCACACCTACACCGCGAATATGCAGTCTCCAGAAAATACAACCGTGACACCAGCAAAGACATGCTGATCCAGGCCAACTTGAACAACCTACCACCAACCTGTCTCAAATCTAGAAGGTCATTTTGGACCATCGCCGAAGCCCTTCAAGCGATTTCCCCTCAGCATTGATGACCGACGGTGAAATGCTTGGAAGAACTGCGACATACGGAATGGATTCCTTATAGATGATCCCACAGTACAACCTGAAGGATCAAACCTTCCCCGCAAACAATGGACAACCATCAACCACCTCAGAACCGGTCATGGTAGATGCTGCCACCTTCTCCATAGATGTAAGATTAAAGCATCCCCATCATGCGACTGTGGAGCTCCTGATCAGACCCTGGAGTACATCATTGAGCACTGCCCTCAGAGGAAATTCGCAGGCAGCCTACAAGATATCCAAGCTTTGGCCTGGATCGCCAACTTAAATATTGACATTTGATTTGTTTTGCTACTACCATACGAAAGAAGACTATGGCGGGGATTTTAACTCAAGTGCGGGATGGTGTCGTGTTATCCGAATTTCGTGTTTCCCACACAAATCTAAATGGATGCAGGAGATTGATGCAATTTTAACTGAATTGGCAATTGATTTCCAATGTGTGGGAAGCCTTTGCAAATGGGTTTTTCATGACTGAAAGTCCCCTCCGATGATGTCATCATTGCTGCTGCATTTAAGGTCCACAGCAAGCCTTGCTTCTTCTGCAGACTGCCAAGCTTCTTGGCTGTGCAGTGTGAGGGAGCTGCAGCAAATATGACAAGTGGGAGGTCCAGATCAGCTCCTCGCTTTGACCAGGTGGCACTGCAGGCATTAGTGGATGGGGCTAGGGACAACAGGGAGGTGCTCTTCCCTTCATCAGGGAGGAAGAGGCCTCCCACTCAGACCAAGGCAGTGTGGATGCAGGTGGCTGAGGAGGTCAACTCCTTGGGAGTCACCCGCAGAACCTGGATACAGTGCAGGAAAAGATTTCATGACCTTCAGCGCACTGGAAAAGTGGGTATGAATTTCCCATCACCCTCAATCTGATCTCCATTGCCTTTCCTCACCAGCACTCAGCTTTAGCAATCTCTTCCTCCACATCCCACTTGACACTGACATCCATGCACCCTTACCCATTCCCTCTCTCTCTATGCTCACATTCACATAACTATTCGACCATGCAGCCCTCACACTCCCTATCACTCTGATGCTTTGAACACAACTGACAACACACAGGGAGGGCCCTTGGTCTTGCAACCTCACTGCATCTTTGTCTCCTTCTAAGTATCTATGCTATGCAATCTCTACACTCACTCCTTCATTCTCACTCAACCTCCACTTGTCTCCCTCATTGCAGGAAAAGAGCGCTCACAACAACAGAGAGCGAGCTAGTACAGGAGGAGGGACAGCCTCAATAGCCCACCAGACCCCCTGGGAGGAGGCCGTCCTGGAAATTATGGGAATAGAGGATGATTCGCGCGTGGGGGACGGACAGACGGGTGTAACACAGCAAGCTGGTGACAGAAAAGTTTCCCATCTCTCTCTTTGACATTGCATGAGTCGCTGATAATGATTGTGAAGCTGTAACAGATGGACTTATGAGCATCTGCAAAAAGCTATGTGCATGTAGCCTTTGCATCACATCTCTGACTCTTTCCTTTACTCCCCCACAGGACCATCACAAGCATCCGTCCCCCCTAGCCAGGAAGAAGAGGCTGAGCAGCCAGACTCCTCAGAGGAAGCTGCAACCTCTGAGGGCGCAGCGTCAGCAGAATTCAGCGCACCCAGCACCAGCGCAAACACTCACACCTCGGTGGGACTTTCGGGACATAGAGTATTGTTGTCACCTGGTGTATCACAGCTCACAAATGAGCATCAGCAGATTGTGGAGACAGGGACAGCAGTGGAGAGTCCTCGTCGGAGGGCGCAGGACTCTGCCAGCTCGGCTCATCAGCATGTTGACCATCTGCGTCTGGCTCCATCCATAAGATCAGAAGTGATGGAACTCCAAGCACAGATGCAGGAGTCTCTGGCAGGTTTTGTCTCTAGGATCGCTGCGAGTGTGGAGTGAATGGAGGAGTCCATAGCGAACATGAGCAGAGCCTTTGTGGAGTCATTGGCGCATGAACGCATCACCACGGAAAGGATGGCTACCTCCGTGGAAAGGATTGCTACCTCCGTGGTGTGGTAAACCATTGTTTGTATTCCACTGTGTACATGCCTGGACATGCCCCGGCTGACTCCTCCCACAAGTCCTAGTATAAAGGTGACTGCTCCCCAGCCCTTTGTATTTCTGGACCGGTCGACCACTCGAGGCAGACCTTCATTCTTTTGTTAATAAAAGCCTTTAGTTACTCTCTTAACTCTCAGTCTTTTATGAGTAATTGATAGCGCATCAATTTTATTAACAAAATTTTTATAATGGAGAAGATCCTCACACCAGCATGCCTGGACTTAGATCATCGGGAGGCGGACTCATCCACCAAGTTTACTCACTGGCTTAAGTGTTTCGAAAAATTCCTGACCGCCTCTGCAGCAATCAAATCAGACGAGGACAAACTGGATGTCCTGACCTCCAAAGTGAACCACCGAGTGTACTCGGTCATCCAAGACGCGACCTCGTACGCGGACGCTATCAAGCTCCTCAAGGACCAGTACACGCGCCCAGTGAACGAAGTGTACGCCAGGCACCTTCTGGGGAGTCGTAAACAACAACCTGGGGAATCGACCGTGGAATACCTTCAGGCACTGTCTGTGCTTGGCCGGGCCTGTGGTTGTAAGGATGTAAAGGCCGCCGTGTACACAGAGGAACTTATCCGGGACGCTTTTGTAGCGGGCCACAGATCCAATTACACCCGACAGTGACTGTTGGAGCAGAGTGACCTCGACCTCAACAAGGCCTCTGAACTCGCACTATCATTGGATGCAGCCTACCGGGGCATGGATGCCTACTCCTCTGCACCGTGGACGCCGCGGGGAATGACAGCCTGGGACACGGTAGGACCGCCTCATAGCGCCGTGCCACCCCAGCCACACCCCAGCAACGGCCCAACTACCGCAGCAGTGTCCCAAGGCCAGACAGCAGTGCCCCAAGGCCAGAAATGCTACTTCTGTGGCCAGGCAAAACACCCCAGAGCGCGCTGCCCGGCGAAAAACGCGATCTGCTCGGGCTGCGGGAAGAAGGGACACTACGCTAACATCTGCAGGGCCAAAGCCACCCCGAACCCCAGCAGCGCCGCGTGTGGGCCATGCGAGCCGCCATCTTGGGCCTCCCCGGCCATGTGCGAACCACCGGTACAGCAGCCATTTTGGACGCCTCCAGCCACATGGGGATCATGGACGCCGCCATCTTGGACGACAGCCGGAACGCAGCAGGCCCCCAACACCGCCTCATCTGATACCCGCAGCGACACACCGACCCCTACGCTGGCATCCGTTACACTGGACCAAGCGAGACCGCACCAGCTGGCCAGTTCCACAATGGACATTAAGGTAAATGGCCACGATACAATCTGCCTTTTTGACTCTGGGAGCACGGAGAGCTTCATCCACCCCGACACGGTGCGGCGTTGCTCTCTCCCAGTCCTGCCTGCGCACCAGCGGACTTCTATGGCCTCCGAGTCCCAGTCGGCGGACATCGGCGGCTACTGCGTAGTGACACTCGTAGTAGACGGGACCGTGTACGATCATTTTAAACTTCTGGTCCTGCCCGACCTCTGCGCTGCCGTCCTGCTGGGGTTAGATTTTCAGTGCCACCTTAAAAGTGTTACGATGGCGTACGGTGGACCCCTACCCCCACTCACAGTCCGCAGCCAGCAGCTCCCAAATTGCCCGCCGCGCACCAGGTGCAACCTCTCCACACTCAGAGTCACCCCCCCCCCACTGTTTGCTAACCTCACCCCCGACTGTAAGCCCATCGCCACAAAGAGCAGGCGATACAGTGCCGGGGACAGGGTTTTCATTAAAACCGAAGTGGAGCGGCTCCTGAAGGAAGGGATTATTGAGGGCAGCACCAGCCCCTGGCGAGCCCAGGTTGTGGTCGTTAAGACCGGCGAGAAGCAGCGCCTGGTCATCGACTACAGCCAGACAATAAATCGCTACACCCTGCTGGACGCCTACCCACTCCCCCGCATAGCTGATATGGTCAACCAGATCGCGCAGTACCGCATCTTCTCGACCATTGACCTGAAATCAGCGTACCACCAGCTCCCTATCCGCCCTGAGGACCGCCAGTATACTGCCTTTGAGGCAAACGGCCGCCTCTACCACTTCCTTAGGGTTCCCTTTGGCGTCACCAACGGGGTCTCCGTCTTCCAAAGGGAGATGGACCGGATGGTAGATCAAAATGTGTTGCAGGCCACTTTCCCATATCTGGACAATGTGACCATCTGCGGCCGTGACTTGCAGGACCATGACGCAAACCTCGAAAAATTCCTCCGCACCGCCCAACTCCTGAACCTGACATATAACAAGGAGAAGTGCATATTCCGCACAAACCGCCTCACCATCCTTGGCTGTGTTGTGGAACACGGAGTCATCGGCCCCGACCCCGACCGGATGCGTCCCCTTATGGAACTCCCACTGCCCCACTGCCTCAAGGCCCTGAAGAGGTGCCTAGGGTTTTTCTCCTATTATGCCCAGTGGGTCCCCTACTATGCGGACAAGGCCCATCCGCTGATCAAGTCCACCTCTTTTCCCTTGACGGCAGAGGCCCGCTTAGCCTTCCACCGTATCAAGGAAGACATTGCCAAAGCCACCATGCACGCAGTGGACGAATCCATCCCCTTCCAGGTGGAAAGCGACGCGTCCGTCTTTGCCCTGGCCGCTACCCTCAATCAGGCGGGGAGACCCGTGGCCTTCTTTTCACGAACCCTCCAAGGCCCGGAGACCAGACACTCCACTGTTGAGAAGGAGGCCCAGGCGATTGTGGAGGCTGTGCGTCATTGGAGGCACTACCTGGCCGGAAAACGATTTACCCTGCTCACTGACCAACGTTCAGTTGCTTTCATGTTTAACAACAAGCAGAGGGGCAAAATCAAAAATGACAAGATCTTGAGGTGGAGAATCGAACTTTCCACCTACAATTACGAGATCTTGTACCGGCCCGGGAAGCTCAATGAACCCCCGGATGCGCTATCGCGTGGCACCTGCGCCAGCGCGCAGATCGATAGACTGCGGGCCCTCCACAATGACCTCTGCCACCCGGGGGTCACCAGGTTCTTCCACTTCCTCAAGGCCCGCAACCTGCCTTACTCTATTGAGGAGGTCAGGACCATGACCAGGAACTGCCAAGTCTGCGCTGAGTGCAAACCGCACTTTTATAGACCAGACAGGGCCCACCTGATAAAAGCCACTCGCCCCTTCGAGCGCCTGAGCGTTGATTTTAAAGGGCCTCTCCCCTCCTCCGACCGCAATGTGTACTTCCTCAATATTATTGATGAGTACTCCCGTTTCCCGTTCGCCATCCCCTGCCCGGACATGACCAGTGCCACGGTCATTAAATGTCTGAACGACCTCTTCACCCTGTTCGGTTTCCCCAGCTATATCCATAGCGACCGGGGCTCATCGTTTATGAGCGACGAACTCCGTCAGTACCTGCTAACTCGGGGTATTGCCACAAGCAGGACCACCAGTTACAACCCCCGGGGGAACGGACAGGTGGAAAGAGAAAATGCGACAGTTTGGAAGGCCGCCCTGCTCGCCTTAAAGTCTAGGGGCCTTCCAACCTCCCGCTGGCAGGATGTGCTCCCCGATGCGCTCCACTCTATTCGGTCAGTGCTCTGCACTGCCACTAACGCCACCCCTCATGAGAAAATGTTTGTCTTCCCAAGGAAGTCCACATCGGGGACATCGCTACCGCCATGGCTGACGTCCCCAGGGCCGGTCCTACTGAGAAGGCACGTGAGGACCCATAAAACGGACCCCCTGGTCGAGAGGGTCGACCTCCTCCACGCCAACCCCCAGTATGCTTACATTGCATACCCGGACGGGCAGGAGGACACAGTCTCCATAAGAGACCTTGCACCCTCAGGGGCCGCAGTAACCCACTACTCACTACCACCCCCCCCCACGATCCGATATCCAGCCCCAGCAGACGGCAGGCCTGGGCCCCGCGACCCGCTCGACATCTACGAGGACGATACGCCTGTGCCACAGCCCACGCAGGACTCGACGCCGGAAGCTCCACTACCCCTGCCGTCGCCACGCCGATCACAGCGGCAGACAAGACCTCCGGAGAGACTCCAATACACTAACTTTTAATACACTTCACCCCGCCGGACTCAATTTTAAACAAGGGGTGAATGTGGTAAACCACTGTTTGTATTCCACTGTGTACATGCCTGGACATGCCTCGGCTGACTCCTCCCACAAGTCCTAGTATAAAGGTGACTGCTCCCCAGCCCTTTGTATTTCTGGACCGGTCGACCACTCGAGGCAGACCTTCATTCTTTTGTTAATAAAAGCCTTTAGTTACTCTCTTAACTCTCAGTCTTTTATGAGTAATTGATAGCGCATCACGTGGTAAGGCTGGCTACCATAGAGGAGAGGATGGCTATGGTAGAGGAGAGGATGGCTACGGCCATGGAGGAGCTTAGTCGCCAGGGTATGGAAAACACGGTCATTGTTCAGAATAGAATGACATCTCTTGAGGAGCGATGGGCATCTATTGAACAGAGAAACCAGACCTTCATGGAAGTCCTTCTGAGTAGGACTGCCATTGCACATACGGGTCCCCATGGCCCCCCTGATGTGCAGCAAGGTGCTCTCCATCCACTTGCAGGCGCTGAGGGGGACCTGACCCATGAGAGGGAGGTCGGTGGCAGACCTCAAGGAAGTGGGGGCTCCTCTCCAAGCGCTCACACGTCCATGCCACTGCAGAGCCCTTGGTCAGAGCGCCACCGGAGTCCACACCCAAGTGAGATAGACGTCTCAACCTCTGCACAGCCGCAGGAGCAACAGACTGTTGACGAGCCCACACAGGCTCGCAACCCCAGAGGACACTCGCCAAAGGTGTCGAGACAGGAGCAGCAGGAAAGTAAGCAAGGGGCCTCCACATCTGCTGAAGCCACAGGGGAGGCACCACGTAGGAGCACGCGTAAGAGAAAAATTCTGCACAAATAGTCAAAAGGGTAGTCACTTTTGTGTTTATTGTAAAAATGCCATCACGTCGTTATTGAACATAAAAATTCTGATGGCAAATGTTGAAGTTGTGGTGTCTGTCATTTTGCTATTGGGACTTCCACATTGAAGCCTTAGGAATACTTGCAACTGTCAGTATGGTGATCAGAGTGCTAGGAATCCTCTGGTTCTTGGCCATTGTCAAAGCTCTGGTAAGAAGCAGCGAGGCAAAAGTGTTTGATTGACTAGGCTAAGCAAATCTGGCCAGGATGAGTGCGTTCCTTGCATCCCGGGCAGCAATGTTCTCGCGTAATGCTGCCGCTGGTTGATGGGCCTCTGCAGGATGTTCGATTTCGCACTCCTCCTCCTCCTCCTCCTCCTCATCTGAGGAGGATATGTGAGGAGCCACTTGGTCCTCAGGAATCTGCAAGCCACGACGCTGTGCCATGTTGTGAAGTGCACAGCAAACCACAATGATTCTGGAGACCCTGGCTGCTGAGTACTGTGGGGCTCCACCTGATCTATCAAGGCATCTGAAGCGCATCTTCAGCAAACCGATGGTTTGCTCGATAATGGATCTGGTGGAAATGTGGCTGGAGTTGTAGCGCTCCTCAGCTTCGTTGGCTGGCCTCCTCAACAGCGTCATTAGCCAAGTCCTCAGGGGATAGCCCTTGTCTCCAAGTAGCAATCTGTTAAGTTGGTCTGGCGGACTGAATAGCGGAGGCACACTAGACTGGCACAGTACGAAGGAGTCATGGCAACTGCCAGGGTACATGGCACAAACATGCAAAATTTCCTTCTTCTGGTCACACACCAGCTGAACGTTGAGGGAGTGGAAGCCCTTGCGGTTGACAAAAATACCTGGATTGCGATGGGGTGCCCTAAGGGCCACATGTATGCAGTCAACGATGCCCTGCACCCTTGGAAAGCCTGCCAAATGAGCTAATCCAACCGCTCGCGCCGTGACACTTGCTCGATCCTTGGTGAAATGGATATGATTGTGCGCAAGGGCAAAGAGGGCATCGGTTACCTGCGTGATGCAAGTGTGTGCGGCCGCCTGGGAGATGCCGCTGATGTCTGCTGCTGATCTCTGGAATGAGCCTGAGGCAAAAAAGTTGAGTGCGGTGGTGACTTTGATGGCCACTGGTAATGCTTGTCCACCTCGTCCTCTGGGCAGCAGGTCTTGCTGTAGCATTGCGCAGATGTCAGTCACTACCTCTCGTGAAAGTCGGAGCGGCCTTTGGCACTGCTGCTCAGACATGTTGAAGTAGCTGACCCTGCGTCTGTAGACTTTGTTTGGGGGATATCTCCTGCGCCGACAGGCTTCCAGGCGCTGGCTCCTTCTGGCCTGTGCAGCTTCAGGTGGGTGAGCAGCAGCCTGGCACTCCTGCTGCTGCTGCTGGTGCTCGAGCTCCTCCAATGCCCAGATGGGAAGGAAATAAATAGCTCCCATGCTTCTGGTATATGCCTCCGTTGAGGAAGCATTGAGTGAAGGTGGCGAGAGGGGTTTCCCAAGAGGTCACACTGGAGATGGGTGTGAGGCTCCAACCTTCCACAGGTGTGGTTAAGCCTTCTAAAAGTTGCCCCAGACCTGAGACCACTAAGTCCTGCCACCTGCAAATGATGGCTGATCAAATCTCCTCTTTAATGGTTGACCTGCAGTTGATAGTCAGCAATCCAATAGTGCTCCCGCCAGGTTTCACATTCGTGTTTCCCACCAGGCGTGTTTCATGTGGGAAAAGGGTTAAATTTGCAAGGGCCTTTCAAAATAGGATTATGGACGCCATTTAGTGGTTGTTAAGGGCCTTAACGACCAGTCCCGCCTGTTGGATGCGGGACAGAGTCGGGACCATCAGGCACAACTGAGTTAAAATTGCTCGAAGTCAGGAACCAGGCGGGGGGGGGTCCTGTCTGCCAGTTTTTGCGATTTTAACCCCCCCGCACGCCTCCAAGCCCGCCTCCACGGCTCAATGAAAATCGAGGCCTGTGAGTGGAGTATTTCACACTGAATGGACAAAGGTATTTGCAATCTCTGTGAAATCATTTCAGTAATTCTTTAATTTTATTTGTCCAAATAAGGATGAAGTTCTCTATATAACTGAAGTATTGAAGTGGTTTAGCAAGTCTATTTCCAGATTTCATATAAAATGATAAGAATATTGGACAAGAGTTTGGAGCTGTATTTGTGATTTGTAGGTAATTTTTCTTATTAAAGGAGAGATATGAGTGAGAATAGATCAAATTAACTTGGTAACTATATCAGGAGGGATGTGTTGATTGGATTGTTGAATGCCTAAAGGATATTACAGTCATACGCCACTGTTATTTTTACACTAGTGTGGAAAACCCTTAATTGGACACTCATTATTTTTGAAGTTTTCTCACAAGTGAAATAAACTCAACAATACACTGCGACTGTTGGACAATTCCCTTTGTTCATTAATATTTAAATGTGGAAAAGAGTAGTAGAAAACAATTTTTAATTTTTTTTGTTAAAGTAAATTTGGTACATCCTGTTATTTAAAAATTGAGATCTTATGTTATCAATATTTTAATTGAATTTCAGTTTAAAAGATTATTCTAGAATTGTTGCCATTTTTGCTATTTTTTGTTTGTATGCTGCAGTGATTTTTCAAACCTTTCTGTGTGAGGGCCACCCTTCAAATATTGACCTCAGTAAGCTCCCCGCTGGAGTGGAGCTAATTTACAGAACAAACGGGAAACTGTTCAACCTCCGTCGCCTCCAGTCCAGATCCAAGGTCGTCCCATCCTCTGTCGTCGAATTACAGTATGCAGACGATGCTTGCGTCTGCGCTCACTCGGAGGTCAAACTCCAAACCATTGTCAACACCTTCACCAAAGCGTACGAGAGCATGGGCCTTACACTAAACATCCATAAGACAAAGGTCCTCCACCAACCTGCCCCTGCCACACAGTACTGCCCCCCGATTATCAAAATCCACGACAAGGCCTTGGACAACGTGGACCACTTTCCATACCTCGGAAGCCTACTGTCAACAAGGGCAGACGTCGACGACGAAGTCCAACACCGCCTTCAGTGTGCCAGTGCAGCCTTCGGTCGCCTGAGGAAGAGAATGTTTGAAGACCAGGACCTCAAACCCGGCACTAAGCTCATGGTCCAGAGAGCAGCAGTGTTACCTGTTAGATCCGTGTATTTTGATGTTGTGTGTCCTTCAATAACTAGACACGACACTGCAGGGAACAATCAACAGGTATTTACTGGATGAGGGTTACTCTAAAACTAAACATACAGATCCCTACTCAGGGTTTATATACAGGTGTGGTCACTGCCGGTACTACAGTATACAGGAGCTGTAAAAAGTAGTTCTCCCCTTAAAGGTACATACACTACAATTACTCCCCTTTTAGATTGACAGTACCATAACATTCATTTAACAATTAACACTTTTAACATGCAACATTAACTGAAAATAGTCCATTTATAAATTCAGTCTTTGGGGCGGCTTCCTGATCCTTTCTGGATAGCGCCTTTCCTGAGTGTCTTGTTCTTGGTGCGGAGGCCCCCTGTCGTCAGTTGGTTCATCAGCTTCCGATGCTACTGTTTCTGGGGTAGATGCTACCTGTATGTCGGGTTCATCACCAGGTGCGCGAGACATGGGGTTGACTCGTTCCTGTGACTCTAGGATCTGGTCGACATGGCGTCTCACAATGTTCTCCCCAACATCCACTGTGTACATTAGTGGCCCCTGCCGTGTGCATATCGTTCCTGGTTGCCATTTCTCTGTTCGGTAGTCGCGGGCCAAGATTGGTTGCCCTACATTGAAGCTCCTTGTCGGCTTCTCATTGATGTGCTGGAATTGCTTATTCTCAACATCTCTTCGTACATTCGGTCTGAGCAAATCCAGACGAGATCTCAACCTTCGGTTAAAGAACATCATGGCCGGGGTCTGGTTGGTGACTGCATGTGTTGCATTTCTGTAGGCTAACAGGAAATTGTCCACCTTATGCTGCAGTGGAATGTCATCATCGCACGTGGCCCTTACTGCTTTCATATTGGTTCGCCCCTAGAAAAAGGGACCATCTTTGTAGCCGTTGCGCAGTCATCACCGGCACGCCCTTCTTTGGATTAAAGATGGAGACAAGTGGTTGGTGGTCCGTCAGCAAGGTGAACTTCTGCCCGTGCAGATAGTGGTTGAACTTTTTCACTCCCCACACTAGGCTGAGGGCCTCCCTGTCAATCTGGGCGTAGTTACGCTCGGCTGAGGTTAGTGACCGAGACGCAAAGGCTACCGGCCTCTCCGAGCCGTCCGGGAACTTGTGCGACAGCACCGCTCCAATGCCATAGGGTGATGCATCACACGCCAACCGAATTGGTAGTGCTGGGTTGAAATGAGTCAACACCTCTTTTGATGTGATCAATTCTTTGCACTTCTGGAAAGCTCGTTTACATTCGTCATTCCACTTCCATGGTACCCCCGTTTGCAGTAGGGTGTTCAGTGGGTGTAGTACTGTAGACAAATTCGGCAAGAACTTATGGTAGTAGTTCACCAGCCCGAGGAACGACCTCAGTTGTGACACATTTTCCGGTGCTGGAGCCTTGACTACTGCCTCAATCTTTTCAGGGGACTTATGTAACCCCTCTTCATCAATAACGTGGCCACAATACGAGATCTGCTTCTGGAAAAACTCGCATTTGTGGCGATTTGCTCGGAGCCCATATTCCTTCAATCTAGTGAGCACCTGCTCCAGGTTGGCAAGGTGAGCACTGTCATTTTCGCCCGTGACCAGGATGTCGTCCAAATAACACTGGGTCCCTGGAATCCCTTGCACGACTTGATCCATTGCCCTTTGCCAAATAGCCGGAGCTGATGCTACCCCGAACACCAGCTGGTTGTATTGGTAGAGACCTTTATGAGTGTTGATCGTGAGGTACTGTTTCGAGGCTTCTTCTACCTCCATTTGCAGGTACGCCTGGGCCAGATCAATCTTAGTGAAGCGTTTCCCTCCAGATAGCGAGGTGAAAATATCTTCAATCCGCGGAAGCGGATATTGTACCGTGTGAAGGACTGGGTTCACTGTCACCTTAAAGTCCCCACAGATGCGAACTTTCTTTGGTTCCCCAGGCATATTACTCAACGACCTCTTCATTACAGGAACGATGGGTGTGGCCCATTCGCTCCAGTCCACTTTGGACAGTACTCCTGAATGGTCCAAACCTTCCAGCTCTGCTTTGACGGCTGGGCGGATTGCATAAGGCCTTAAAAAACTTTGGGCTTGCATTTTCCTCTATTTTGATCGTCGCTGTTATGTCTTTCAGTGTTCCAAGTCCCTCCTGGAACACTTCTTGTGCGTCAGTTAGCATTTTTGACAGTCGTCCAGGTGTGGCGTCGTCATCCTTTTTGGCATCTACAGTCAGTGCTTGTATGGAATGCCAATTTAGCTGTATCTTCCGGATCCATTCACGTCCTAGTAGTGGTGGTCCTCCATCTGGCAATACATATAGGTCCATTTTTGGTGTTTCCTGACCGTTATATACAACGTTCACCCTTATTTTTCCTTTGGGGTAGACTTTTTGCCCCGTGTACGTCTTCAAGACAATCTCTGTATCTCTCAAGGGTATATGTGAGAATAGCCGCTTGTAGTCCCTTCGGTTTATGACTGTTAGGGCTGATCCTGTGTCCAATTCCATTTTCACTTGGACTCCGGCTATCTTGAGCGTGACCCAGATAGTTTGGTGATCCTCCGTTTGGATCACATTATGTAGTTTCAGACAACCCAGCTTCTTGCTTCCGGAGTCTGTATCACTTTTCTGTTCGTCTGAACTACTCTCCGCCACCTTATGTACCTTCTTGTACTTCTCCTGTGGAGATTTCTTGCTGCTGGTTTTCTTTCCCGACCTGCAGACTCTTGCTATGTGTCCTACTTTTCCACACTGTCTGCACACTTTGTCCTTAAACCAGCAATCATTATGGTCGTGTGTTGTTCTGCCACAGCGATAGCACTTCACTGTTCCGTATGACATTTCATTTGTGCCATATTCTTGCGGTCTCCGTTGTATCTCTGCAGCGCCCTGTGCGGCTGCTTTGTGTGATACTGCCATGCTGAAAGCCTTGTCCAGCGTAAGATCCTTTTCTGATAGAAGCCGTTTCTGGGTTCCTTCACTTTGAAGCCCGCACACAAACTTGTCCCTTAAAGTATCTGCTAGTCCCGTTCCAAACTGGCAGTGTTTCGATAGCTTGCGCAGTTCCGTTAAATACTCAGCATTACTTTCATCTTTATGCTGGTTCCTTTTGTGAAACTTAAATCTTTCTGCTATCAGCAGCAGTGTGGGGTTTAAGTGGTTCTGTAGGATTGACACTATGTTTCCAAAATCCTTTTCCACTGGCTTCTCTGGGGTTACTAGGTTTCGCAGTAAGCCATACGTTTATGCACCCATGGAATTCAACAATACCAGCGCTTTCCTCTCATCTGGCACTTCATTCGGCTAGCAGTACAGTTCTATGCGTTTGACATATGTCGTCCAATCTTCGACTTCATTGTCGAACGCTGTGATACTGTCACTCTTCGGCATCCCTGGGTGTGGTTAGACTGGCTCAAAATGGCGTTTTCCTGCGCTTTCCCTTCTTCTTGCGGCTCAAAATGGCGTTTTCCCGCGCTCTCCCTTCTTCTCCGCTGCGGCTCAAAATGGCGTTTTCCCGCGCGCCTCTCTCCCTTCTTCCCTGCTGCGGCTCAAAATGGCGTTTCCCGCGCTCTCCCTTCTTCTCCGCTGCGGCTGCTCGGCCCTTGTACACCGGCTGCGCTCTGCGCGTTTCCCTTTCTTCCCCGCTGACGCTGCTCGTCCCTTGAACACCGGCTGCGCTCTGCGTGTTTTCCTTCGCGCCTCTCTCTCTTCTCCCGTCAACGCCATTCCGTCCTGAACACCGGCTGCGCCCTGTGCACTCTACCCTCTCTCTTCTCCCGTCGACGCTGCTCGGCCTTTTCTGTGCCGTCGGTCAGCTCTAGCCGCCGCTGTCCGGGAAGGCTCTGCGCCGTACCTGTTGCCAGCCTGTTTCGCTGGACCACAGTGACTGGAGAACCAAGCCCAGCTCTCAACAGCCTCCCCTGTGATGCTCAAATCTCTGCTGGATGACTGGGCGGTTGCTCGTGGTCGACACCCGTGCTTCTGGCCTCAACTTTCTTCCACTGTTCTCCAGGAGTGAATCCCTGGGAGGTAATGCAGAGTTGCAGGTAGGTTCGAACCTGCCTCGTCGCCAATGTTAGATCCGTGTATTTTGATGTTGTGTGTCCTTCAATAACTAGACACGAGACTGCAGGGAACAATCAACAGGTATTTACTGGATGAGGGTTACTCTAAAACTAAACGTACAGATTCCTACTCAGGGTTTATACACAGGTGTGGTCACTGCCAGTACTACAGTATACAGGAGCTGTAAAAAGTAGTTCTCCCCTTAAAGGTACATACACTACAATACCCGCCCTGCTGTATGCCTCAGAGACATGGACCATGTACAGCAGGCACCTCAAAGCACTGGAGAGGTACCACCAATGCTGCCTTCGCAAGATCCTGCAAATCCATTGGCAGGATAGGCGCACCAAAATCAGTGTTCTTGCTCAGGCCAACATCCCCAGCATCGAAGCTTTGACCACGCTCAATCAGCTCCGATGGACGGGTCACATTGTCCGCATGCCCGATACGAGACTCCCAAAACAAGCGCTCTACTCGGAGCTCCGGCACGGAAAGAGAGCCCCAGGTGGGCAGAGGAAATGCTTCAAGGACACCCTCAAAGCCTCCTTGAAAAAGTGTAACATCCCCACCGACACCTGGGAATCCTTGGCCCAAGACCACACAAAGTGGAGGAGAAGCATCCGGGAAGGCGCCGAACACCTCGGGTCTCTTCGCTGGGAGTAAGCGGAAGCCAAGCACAAACAGCGGAAGGAGCGCACGTCAACCCAAGCACCCCACCCACCCATCCCTTCAACCACCGTCTGCCCCACCTGTGACAGAGACTGTAGGTCCCGTATGGGACTCATCAGTCACCTGAGAACTCATTTTTAATGTGGAAGCAAGTCATCCTCGGTTCCGAGGGACTGCTTAAGAAGAAGATTGACCACACTCCTGGGCCCTCCTCTCTTAATTTAGGAACAGAGGTAGGCTATTCGGTCCCTCAAGCCTCTTCCGCCACTTAATTAGATCATGGCTGATCTGTAACTCAATTCCATTTACCCACCTTTGATCAATATCCTTTGATAACCTTACCTAATAAAAACCTGTCGATCTCTGAAGAAAAACAGTGCTATCATTGCAGAAAATGTTTCTATTTGTATAACATGCTGGGAAGCTAACAATTCAGAAAATTAATGGAATACAGAATTCTCAGGACATTGTGATCACGGCCTACAGTATGTCCAGCCCCAGACAGATATCTGATGACCTGGTGGACCCCATTTGAAGACTGGGGCTGGATTTTCTTCCGGTTGGTGTGTTAGTAGCATTGTGGGACTTGCCTGCCCACATGCCATTAATCCACTGCTTTTTGCCATTCTAAGTTAACTGCTGACCACACAACTTCCATTCCTGCCCTCCATGCTAACTGACATTGTAAATCATTCCCTCTCCTCGGGTACTTCTCCCTCCCTTTCTAAACCGCCATCATCAGATCCCCATTAAAAAATTTACCTTCGACCCCTCTGTGCTTGCAAACTACCACTGCACCTCTAACCTTCCTTTCCTTTCCAAAGCCTTTGAACATTTTGTCACCATTCAAATCCATACCCGTCTTTCTACTCCATATTTGATTTGCTACAATCAGGTTTCCACTCCTGCCACGCCCTCCTCCAACACCTCTCTTCTGTTTACCAGCTCAGCAGGACTGCCCTCGTTCAGTTTCCACTCTTACCTATTCAATTGTAGCCATAGCATCTCCAGCAATGACTTCTCATCCCACCCCCATACATTTACCTCTGGATTCCTCCAAGCATTTACCCTTGTCTCCCTCTTCCTCCTCATCCACATGCTGCCCCTTCATGACATCATTCACAGACAATGCCCAGCTTGCATTTCCACCACTTCTCTCGACCCCTCTGCTGCCTCTTTAATATCAGACTGCATGTCCAGTTTTGAATGAGCTGCAATTTGCATCGGTTAAATATTGAGCAGACTGAAACCATTGTCTTTGGCCCCCGACACAAACTCTGTACCCTTATTAACGATTCCATCCGCCTCCTCAGCAATTGTCTCAGGCTGAACCAGACTGCTCACAACCTCAGCATCTTATTTGACTCTGAGCTGAACTTCCAACCCTACATCCTCTCCATCACAAGGACCGCCTACTTCCACCTCTGTAACGTCGCCCACCTCTGTCCTACCCCAGACCATCAGCTGCTGTAAATCTCATCCATGCCTCTGTCACCTCCAGACTCGACTATTCCAGTGCTCTCCTGACCAGTCTCCAATCCTCCATCTTCTCTAAACTTCAGATCTTCTAAAACATGCTGCCCGCATCTTATTCTGCACCCATTTCCCCTGTCCTCTCTGACTTATATTGACTGTTCATTTTACTTGGCTTCATACCAAGCAGAACACACTAAGTTCTGCAAAGCAAAATAGCTTACAGCCTTCATTTAATGATAATGTACTGCTGCAATGGGAAAAATGTAGAAATGCCTTGATAGATGTAAAAATCAGGGACTCACAGGTCGTGGAAATATATCCCCACATAAAACTCCCATATAAAACGATTTGGTCATCAGGTGCTTTCAGTATATAACCATTTTCTAATGTGAGCCTTGCTGGTGCAGGCAGAGTTTCTAAAGTGAACCAAGGTTGAAGTGATTTTAATGTCTGTGGACTTATCAGCAGTTCTGATCTCAGAAAGGAGTTTGCTACACTAATGCTGTTTTAGCTGATAAGCTAGAAGGTGCCCTTTCTTGTCCTTATGCTTGAAGTATTGCTTTTTTGCGATCCTTGGAAAGTGTTATGCCTTGCTTGAGAGCATAATGTTTAACTCGCCCTCTGAATAAGACATTAATGTAGAGTCTTATCCAAATCTATGGGGAGGATTTTAACTATCGCTGGTTTCAGTTAGATTCCCGCCTGCTGCGATTTTAATGGCATGGGCGGGAAGTGGCTGACGGCCTCTGGAAAATTGTCCGCCTGCCGGCACTCAGATAAGTGTGGAAAATGGAGTTCCCGGCTTCTTGCGGTAGGGAAGGGGGGAGTCTGCAGCAGGGGAGGCATACACTGTCCTTGTGGGGTCTGGAGGACCATTCTTGCTCCTCCTGGCCCCATAAAGGAAAGTTAAACAAAACTTACCTGGAGGCCACCTTCAGTTTCCCCATCCTCTTCACCTGCAGGGAAAAAGCACGACGGCTTCCCGGTTCAGGCCGAAGTTAAAATTGCCATCAAGGTGCGATGATGTCATTGGACCCCGATTAGCATATGTGAATTAGAACTCCGCTGGCATTGGGTGGACGGCTTAACCGCTTGTCCAGCTGGAAGACTCAGTGAAAATTGAAAACGGTGGAATTTAGGTGGCTTTCTAGTGGGT
Source organism: Somniosus microcephalus (assembly GCF_052327205.1). Taxonomy (NCBI): domain Eukaryota; kingdom Metazoa; phylum Chordata; class Chondrichthyes; order Squaliformes; family Somniosidae; genus Somniosus; species Somniosus microcephalus. Next base: position 190,705,450 of record NC_140996.1, read on the forward strand.
AATTAACCCAGGACATTCTAACTGCCTTTTTGCCTGGTTTCTGCCAGGTGTGTAGGGTTAAAATCTCCCCCTATGCCTTGTGTACATACCACATGAAGAACACTAATTTCTAGTGTTGCTGTTTGGTTGCCAAGGTGGCAATGATGTGTCATGCACAGAGGCCTTGCCAATCTCATCTAGAAGTGACAGAAATGTTTCTGGTGAGGTGTCGGTAGCCTAGGAGTAAAAAGTTCTATTTGCTTCAGAGGAAGTTGAGGAATTCAAGACAATCAATTTTCATGTGGGGGCGAGGTGGTGCAGGAAAATTACTCAACCTTGGTCAGAACTGGGCATCCTCAAGTATTTACATTGCCTATGGTATTGACACTCACATTGGTCTAGTACAGAATGATTTGGGATGAGATGGATGAGTGTTGGGGAGAAGAAAAGTGCTATACCTGTGAGCTTTATCAGTCTAGAGGGAGGACCTGTCATGACACAACAGCTCATTCTGTGGTTGTGCATGCCCAGCATGGAACTGCACTCACAGGGAGCACTTGCTGATAAATTGTAGGAGTGGTGAGCCTGATATTTTGTTTACTAATTTAAATGGACAGAAAATCAGGCACCGTGTGCATGTGATTTCCCAGTAAATGCTCCTGCGAGCAGTCAACCGTAAAATCGCTCCGAGAGTGTTTGAATTTTAGTCATTTTGGATGGAGCATTTTTATGCATTTTGCAATGATCATTTGTATAACTAGTGGTTGACAGGACTGTGATTTTGTCTTACAGTACAATACTAGGTCTACTTTTTTTCCATTTCTGTGGCCAAAGCTTTAACAAATAATGAAAATGTGAACCATTTGTCCCATTGTGAATGTAATCCCAGCTCCACCTCCCAAACCTACAGTGTAACATTGCTAATGCTTTTGTTTGAGACATAATTCTTATAGATAGCTGACACTGGCTTCAGCATTTTTGCAAGAAAGGCCTCAAACTTAATGATGCATGTGCTTGAGAACTTCAGTGCCTCTGATGAAGCGCGTCGTAATGAATCTTTTCTCAAAATATTTATATCGTTTTATAGGTGATGACTTTTAACCTTTAGTTATATAAAGGAAGTATATTTGTGCTCCATAAATAAATCTCCAATAGTCTTTAGCCCCCTCTACTTGTTCAATTGGAGTTCCTTTCTGTTTTGTTCTCCTTATTATGCTATAACATTGAGAATCTTAGTTGCATTAACCTCTTCCTCCCCAGCTGCTGACCTTTTCAGCCAATCAACTTCTACACTGAACAGTGTCTCTTCATTGGTTGGCTAATAAGCATCAACTGCTCCAGACTCCTAGGAGCTGCTAGGTTCGATTCCACAATTTGTCACTCTGCAGAATTCTAACCCACCCATACCATCGCAATCAAATCTTACATTGGACTGCCAGATGGTAAGCTCCCAAATTAGGCAGACCTAGGCCATCATCATCATCATTTTTCTGATCAATCGGTCCACTGTTGGGCAATTTCCTCTCCCTTCAAAATCTGTTAGCGTTCATTAAAATCAAGACAATGCTTCTTTTGGTAGTAGCAAAATTCCTTTTATGCTGATAATTTGAGGCAAAATCAGCATCTTGACACAGTGCACTCTGTATCCGAAGCATAATGGTAGAGTGTTCCATCTCTCCAGATCAATTTTAAATGTCGTTTCTAAGTAGAGTTCCCTATATTTATTTGGATAGGGAATACTCTCCCATGAACTCTCAGTGCAGGGTCTGAGGAAGGCCTTCAGGTTTGTTCAGATAACTCAGAATTGCAAGATACATACAAGTGATACTATTAAATTCAGTACCACAGTGATGCACTATCAATTGCTACAAAAGACTGGAGATTGAGAAAGTAATAAACAGGCTTTTATTACCAAAGAACAGAGCATGCCTCTTGTGGTTGCCTGGTATCCAAAAGGGCTGGAGGCTTCTGAGCAGCGACCTTTATACCCAGCCATGAGGGTGGAGCCAGGGGCGGAGTCAGCTGAGGCATGCACAGACAAGTACAACAATATGCAAGAGTGAACAACAGTACTAACAGTGAACAACAATACTAACAACAGTGGTTTACCACATTCACCCCTTGTTTAGAATTGAGTCCGGCGGGGTGAAGTGCACTAAAAATTCGTGTACTGAAGTCTATCAGGAGGCCTTGTAAGCCGTCCTGAGCGTCGCAGCAGCGGCGGTGATGGTGCAGCATCCAATGGTGAACCCGGTGTCTCGTTCAGAGGAGGTGTAGCAGGTGGCGGACCCTGGGGCTGCTGCATGCCGTCTACAGGGGTCAGAGCATGGGTAATGGGAGGTAGCAATGGTGGTCTCTCAGAGGCACCCGAAGGTGCGAGGTCTCGTGCGGGGACTGTGTCCTGGGGGTAGGCAGGAGTAGCGGTGGGTGGCGAAGAGGGTGTTTCAGGAGCACCTGCAGGTGCGAGGTCTCGAATGGAGACTGTGTCCTCCCGCCCGTCCGGGTACACCACGTAAGCATACTGCGGGTTGGCGTGGAGGAGGCTCACCCTCTCGACCAGGGGGTCCGCCTTATGGGTCCTCACGTGCTTCCGCAGTAGGACGGGACCTGGAGAAGTCAGCCATGTTGGTAGCGAAATCCCCGACGTGGACTTCCTGGGGAAGGAGAACATTCTCTCGTGAGGAGTGGCATTGGTGGGTGTACAGAGCAGCGACCGAATGGAATGGAGCGCCGCAGGGAGGACCTCCTGCCAGCGGGAGGTCGGAAGGCCCTTAGATTTTAAGTTTAAAAGGACTGCCTTCCAGACTGTCGCATTCTCCCTTTCCACCTGGCCGTTACCCCGGGGGTTGTAGCTGGTGGTCCTGCTTGTAGCAATGCCTCTCGCGAGCAGGTACTGCCGAAGTTCGTCGCTCATAAAAGATGAGCCCCTGTCGCTATGGATATAGCTAGGGAAACCGAACAAGGCGAAGAGGTCATTCAGACATTTAATGACCGTGGTACTGGTCATGTCCGAGCAAGGGATGGCAAACGGGAAACGGGAGTACTCATCAATTATATTGAGGAAGTACACATTGCGGTCAGAGGAGGGGAGGGGCCCTTTAAAATCGATGCTCAGCCGCTCGAAGGGGCGCGTGGCTTTGATCAGGCTCGCTCTGTCTGGCCTATAAAAATGCGGCTTGCACTCGGCACAGATCTGGCAGTTCCTGGTCATGGTCCTGACCTCCTCGATGGAGTAGGGCAGGTTACGGGATTTGATAAAATGGAAGAACCTGGTGACCCCCGGGTGGCAGAGGTCATTGTGGAGGGTCTGTAGCCTATCAACCTGCGCGTTGGCGCACGTACCACGTGATAGGGCATCTGGGGGCTCATTGAGTTTCCCGGGCCGGTACAAGATATCGTAATTGTAGGTGGAGAGTTCGATTCTCCACCTTAAGATCTTGTCATTCTTGATTTTGCCCCGCTGCTTATTATGAAACATAAAAGCCACTGAACGCTGGTCAGTGAGCAGGGTAAATCGTTTTCCGGCCAGGTAATGCCGCCAATGTCGCACGGCTTCCACAATGGCCTGGGCCTCCTTTTCGACAGAGGAGTGTCGAATCTCGGGGCCCTGGAGGGTCCTTGAGAAAAAGGCCACGGGTCTCCCCGCCTGGTTAAGGGTTGCAGCTAGGGCAAAGTCGGATGCGTCGCTCTCCACTTGAAAAGGAAGGGACTCATCCACAGCGTGCATTGTGGCCTTCGCAATGTCTCCTTTTATGAGAGTGAAGGCTGCACAGGCCTCTGCTGTCAGGGGGAAGGAGGCGGACTTGATGAGGGGTCGGGCTTTATCCGCATAGTTGGGCACCCACTGAGCATAGTAAGAGAAAAACCCCAGGCATCTCTTCAGTGCTTTCTGGCAGTGGGGGAGGGGGAGCTCCATAAGGGGGCGCATTCTATCGGGGTCTGGGCCGATGACTCCGTTCTCCACTACGCAGCCAAGAATAGCGAGGCGCGTAGTACGAAACATACATTTGTCTTTGTTGTATGTGAGATTCAGCCGCTGGGCCGTCCGGAGGAATTTCTCTAGATTAACGTCGTGGTCCTGCTGGTCGTGGCCGCAGATGGTGACGTTGTCTAGATATGGGAAAGTGGCCTGGAGCGCGTTCTGGTCAACCATCCGGTCCATCTCCCGTTGGAAGACAGAAACTCCGTTGGTGACGCCGAAGGGAACTCTGAGAAAGTGATAGAGCCGACCGTCAGCTTCAAAAGCTGTGTACTGGCGGTCCTCAGCCCTGATGGGGAGCTGGTGGTATGCCGACTTCAGATCAATCGTCGAGAACACCCGGTATTGTGCTATCTGATTGACCATGTCAGATATGCGGGGGAGTGGGTATGCATCTAGTTGGGTGTAGCGATTGATCGTCTGGCTGTAGTCAATAACTAGGCGCTGTTTTTCGCCAGTCTTCACTACCACCACTTGTGCTCGCCATGGGCTGGTGCTACTTTCAATAATCCCTTCCTTCAGGAGTCTCGCTACCTCGGATTTAATGAAGCTCCTATCCCCAACACTGTAACGCCTGCTTTTGGTAGCGATGGGCTTACAGTCGCGGGTGAGGTTAGCGAACAAGGAGGGGGGGGGACTTTAAGGGTGGAGAGGCTGCAAATGGTGCACGGCGGGCGATTTAAAAGCTGCTGGCTGCAGACTGTGAGTGGGGGGAGGGGTCCGTCATACGCTAATGTGACACTCTTAAGGTGGCACTGAAAATCCAACCCCAGTAGAACGGCAGCGCAGAGATGGGGCAGGACCAGAAGTTTAAAATTTTTGTATTCTGTGCCCCTTACTGAAAGGGTCACTACACAGTAGCCACCGACGTCCGCTGACTGGGCTTTGGAAGCCAAAGAGATCCGATGGCGCGTCGGCAGGACCGGGAGAGAGTAACTGCGCACCGTGTCGGGGTGGATAAAGCTCTCCGTGCTCCCGCTGTCAAAAAGGCAGGTAGTGGCGCGGCCGTTTACCGTAATATCCATCATGGACCTGGACAGTTGATGAGGGAGAGATTGGTCCAGCGTCACGGAGGCCAGCGTATGGTCGAGCGAGTCGATGTGGTCGTCAGATGAGGCGGTGGTTGAGTCCGGCTCCCCCGTGGTTGAAGTCGGAGGCGTCCAAGATGGCGGACAAAATGGCGGCGCCCACGGTCCCGATCCCCACGCGGCTGGGGGAGCCCAAGATGGCGGACAAGATGGCTGCGCCCACTTTTCGCACGCAGCGCTGCTGGCGTTAGCGGTCTTCCCTTTGCAGGCGCTAACGTAGTGACCTTTCTTCCCGCAGCCGGAGCAGGTAGCATTCTTCGCGGGGCAGCGTGCTCTAGGGTGTTTAGCTTGGCCACAAAAATAGCATTTTTGTGCCTTGGACATCGCTGCAGCAGTCGGAGGTGGCGGTCCCATGGCCCAAGATTGCGGCGTCCACGGCGCGGGGCGATGAGGGGAGAAAGCGTCCATATTTCTGTGGGCCGCGTCGAGCGAGAGCGCGAGGGACACTGCCTTTGTCAGGTCTATTTCACCCTTCTCCAGCAGCCTCTGCCGGGAGTAGTCGGACCTTAGACCCGCAACGAAAGCGTCTCGTATCAATCCCTCCGCATGTGCCGCGGCCGATACTTCCTTGCAGTCGCAGCCGCGTCCGAGTACCCGCAGTGCCCGTAGGAAGGCTTCCACCGATTCCCCGGGCTGCTGTCTGCGAGATCTTAAAAGGTGCCTGGCATAGACCGTGTTAACCGGGCGTGCATACTGCCCTTTCAGTAGGTCGATAGCCGCCGCGTAGGTCGTCGCATCTTGGATTAAAGTATAGACTTGGTGGCTCACCTTCGAGGCCAGGATTTTCAGTTTATTTTCATCAAGAGTCACGGTCGAGGCTTCCAGATACGCCTCAAAGCAACGCAGCCATTGTGCGAATTTAGTCGACGAACCCGCTTCTTGGGGGTCTAGGTCCAGGCATGTTGGTCTGAGGGCTCGCAGCAGCGCCTGCTGCTCAGCGTTTTGCGCCATCGGTTGATCAGCATCCGCAGCCAACATTTAACTTTGGTAATAAAATTGATGCACTATCAATTGCTACAAAAGACTGGAGATTGAGAAAGTAATAAACAGGCTTTTATTACCAAAGAACAGAGCATGCCTCTTGTGGTTGCCTGGTATCCAAAAGGGCTGGAGGCTTCTGAGCAGCGACCTTTATACCCAGCCATGAGGGTGGAGCCAGGGGCGGAGTCAGCTGAGGCATGCACAGACAAGTACAACAATATGCAAGAGTGAACAACAGTACTAACAGTGAACAACAATACTAACAACAGTGGTTTACCACACACAGCTACCCTGATCTGCAGTTCATTGACAACATATTGTCTGCATATAGGCTAATCCAGTATTCTGTACCGGATCACTGGAGAGCCTCAGACAACCTGAGCTAGAGATGCAAATATTTATAAGGGACAGTAAAGCATCAACATCTCGTTCCCTGTCAAAGTATAAACAGATCAGACAAGAGCCTTTCCTTAATATGTGCACCTGTAAACAGTGGGGTAGAAATTAGTATGCATTGCCACCGTTTTTTTTGAGTGTAAAACAGGGAACAAAGCTGAAACGTTAACTTTGTTTCTCTCTCCATGGGTGTTGCCTGGCCTGCTGAGTATTTCCAGCATTTTCTGTTGTTATTTAACAAAGCATACCAATTTAGCAGTGGGACAGCCTGGGCCCAATTTTCTCAGGCGTTAGTCCCACTACTAAATTTATGGGTCTCATTATTTCGGCAACCCAGACGGCCACCTAAAACAGGTGGTAGGCCCCTTGAATATGTTAATGAGGGGCCTAACACACCTTTACAAAATTAGTTACCAATGAGCGGGGTAGGCGTCATGCTTGCCCCACTCAGGATTCCTCAATGGCTCTTGTAGCCATCAACTAAAGATATTTATTAATTTTTTTAAAAACTTGCTGTGGCGCCACAGTCCTAGCGATTTCCCATCGCCACCACCATTGCCCACTCCAAACCAGCAAGGTAGGCAGCCTGTAGTTGACTGTTCTTTTTTTGAGTCAAACATATTTATTTAAATATGATAGTACTTGTTACAACTCATCAATTACATAATAAATCCATTACATTCATCAGCCGCAACAAAACAAAGCCTTAAAAACAGCTTTAGGGTTAGCAGTATAAATGCAGTGGTGAATTTTACAGATAAATCAATAATATTAACAGTACAGGTACCCATAGTAAAAAAACAATTTTACACCAGTCCTATTGGCAATCTAGTGACTCCTCATTTTTACTTGGTATTATCTAACCATGTAATATAGTCCTTAAACACGGTCTTCAGCTTTTCCACGGAAAAAGGAGCCATCCACTTTCTCAAGACCCTTGGAAACACCGAATACTCGAAAAGTTGACAGTTCTTGAGGGACGAGCTGCCTGTGGAGTTGCGACAAGCAGCAGCAGCTCACCTCGAATATTAGAGGACCAATTTGTAACGGTCCTCAGGCCTCTTGGTTTTTGTGCAGGCTCTGCGTGTGGTAACATAGAAACATAGAAGATAGGAGCAGGAGTAGGCCATTCGAGCCTGCTCCGCCATTCAATGTGATCATGGCTGATCATCCAAATTCAGTACCTGGTCCCTGCTTTCTCCCCATACCCCTTGACCCCTTTAGCCTTAAGAATTATATCCAACTCCTTCTTGAATATATTTAATGTATTGGCCTCTACTGCCTTCTGTGGTAGAGAATTCCACAGGTTCACCACTCTCTGGGTGAAGAAATTCCTCCTCATCTCTGTCCTAAATGGCCTACCCCATATCCTTAGACTGTGACCCCTGGTTCTGGACTCCCCGACCATCGGGAACATCCTTCCTGCATCTAATCTGTCCAGTCCTGTTAGAATTTTATAAGTTTCAATGAGATCCCCTCTCGTTCTTCTAAACTCCAGCGAGTACAAGCCCAATCGACCCAATCTCTCCTCATACGTCATTCCTGCCATCCCAGGTATCAGCCTGGTGAATCTTCGCTGAACTCCTTCCATGGCAAGAACACCCTTCCTCAGATAAGGCGACCAAAACTGCACACAATACTCAAGATGTGGTCTCACCAAGGCCCTGTACAACTGCAGCAAGACATCCTTGTTCCTGTACTCAAACCCTCTCGCTACGAAGGCCAACATGCCATTTGCCTTCTTAACCGCCTGCTGCACCTGCATGCTTACCTTCAGCGACTGGTGCACAAGGACACCCAGGTCTTGTTGCACTTCCCCTTCTCCCAATCTATTGCCATTCAGATAATAATCTGCCTTCCTATTTTTGCCACCAAAGTGGATAACCTTGCATTTATCCACGTTATATTGCATCTGCCATGCTTTTGCCCAATCATCCAGCCTGTCCAAATCATACTGGAGTTTCTCGGCATCCTCCTCACAGCACACACGCCCACCCAGTTTTGTGTCATCTGCAAATTTGGAGATATTACATCTAGTTCCCTTGTCTAGATCATTAATATATATTGTGAATAGCTGGGGCCCAAGGACCGATCCCTGCGGTACCCCACTAGTCACTGCTTGCCACTCGGAAAAAGACCCGTTTATTCCAATGCTTTCTGTCTGCCAACCAGTTCTCTATCCAAGTCAATACCTTGCCCCCAATCCCATGTGCCTTAACTTTACACGCTAATCTCTTATGCGGGACCTTATCAAAAGCCTTCTGAAAGTCCAAATACACCACATCCACTGGTTCTCCCTTACCTATTTTACCAGATACATCCTCAAAAAATTCCAGTAGATTAGTCAAGCACGATTTACCTTTTGTAAATCCATGTTGACTTTGTCCGATCCTGTCACTGTTTTCCAAGTGCTCTGCTATTACATCTTTTATAATGGACTCTAGCATTTTCCCCACTACTGATGTCAGGCTTACCGGTCTGTAATTCCCCATTTTCTCTCTACCACCTTTTTTGAATAGTGGGGTAACATTAGCTACCCTCCAATCCATGGGTACTGTTCCAGATTCCATCGAATGCTGGAAGATGATCAGCAATGCATCAACTATTTCTAGGGCCACTTCCTTAAGTACTCTAGGATTCAGATTATCAGGCCCTGGGGATTTATCGGCCTTCAATCCCATCAATTTCCCTAACACCATTTCCCTACAAATGCTGATTTCTTTCAGTTCCTCCCTTTCATCAGACCCTATGTTCCCCGACATCTCTGGGAGGTTATTTGTGTCCTCCTTTGTGAAGACAGAACCAAAATATGTATTTAATTGGTCTGCCATTTCTTTGTTCCCCATTATAAATTCCCCTGATTCTGACTGCAAGGCACCTCCGCTTGACTTCACCAATCTTTTTCTCTTCACATATCTATAAAAGCTTTTACAGTCAGTTTTTATGTTCCCTGCAAGCTTACTCTCATTCTATTTTCCCTTTCTTAATTAATCCCTTTGTCCTCCTTTGTTGAATCCTAAACTGCTCCCAATCCTCAGGTTTACTGCTTTTTCTGGCCAATTTATATGTCCTCTCCTTGGATCTTATGCTATCCCTAATTTCCCTTGCCTTCGCAGCCCAGACTAATTTCTACCCCAATGTGTTTACCCAAGCAATGAAGGTTTTGGGTGAAGCCAAATCTATATACAATACAGAACAGAAGCGCTACACTATATTGAACATTTTCTCTGCATTTAGCTGTAGATCGAGATCATGTAGAGTATTTGTTATTTTCTGCAAACTGAGGAGCAGCCCCCTACACATCTCACCTGGTCTGAGTCGCTGATCAGGTGTGTGGGCAGTTATAATGCCCAGATTATTTACCTGCCAGAAAGCTACCATTTCCAATTTTAAATGAGTATTCCAGACAAAGCCTAGCAGGGTCCGAATTCACATATGTTAATCAAGGTCCAATGACATCATCGTGCCCGGACAATGACTTGAATGGAGAAATTACTGCAGCTTTCTCGCCACATGCAGAGGATCGGGAAGCTGAAGAGGCCTTCCGTGTAATTGTTTTACTTTCCTTTGTGGGGTCAGGAGTACTCCTCCAGGCCTCAGAAGGAAAATTTAGGCCTCCCCTGCCTCGGAGGCCTACGTGCCGGTGTATGATCCTTGGATGTCCGACTTTCTGCAATGACACCAGCTGCTTCTTGCCCACTGACAACATGTTAATGAAGCCTGATTTAAATTGTGTGGTCTCATTCTGCCACTGTCGGGCAGAGAACCGGAAATCAGTTAAAATCCCCTCCCCCAAGTACCCCTTCAAACTTTTTGAATGGAACTGTGGTACATATAATTTTAATTTATAATCTCTTATATGCTCTCAGTTTAGTGAAATCAGCTGCAGTTAATCTCCATTAACAGAAACAGGAAATGGAATGTAAAATGTGCTGCTCTTAAATCCTTTGAGAACAGTAATATTTGCATTCCAATTTATTATCATCAGCTTTAGAGCGTTTTGCTGATGATGTTTTACACTCATTACGCTGACGATTGTCAGTGGTGGAATGAAGCATATTTCATTCATCCCTATAAAGATTTTCACATTTCATGTCTTCTGCCCTGGTGCCTCCCTCTCCGAGCCTCTTGCCTCTGCTGCTCCTCTTCCTTTATTACACAGAACAGTTGTATTCCCATTGGGAAGGCTATTCCAGCTGTTTAGTGCTTCTGAAAGCGTGGGGGATGGGGGGGATCTGAAAGAAAATTGGGTTCACTGAGATCGAGATCACTTTGGTTAAGTATAGAGAAGGTCTTGGTAAGAACTTTTTTTAATTGCAAGGAAACTTGGCATCAATCTTCAGATATTTCAGTCACACCAAATATCAGGTGTCTTCGGGTTTGCTGCACCTGAATTTTTGGATGTAGATCTATGCCAACGCATTAATCATGTAAACCCAGGAAACATACGCAAGCTGGTCTTTTTGCATGGAGGCGGGGCTATGTAAACGAGGAGCGGAGGCTCTCGGCGGATGTATCTTGGAAGTGAGGCAAACGATCGAGGAAATTCCCGAGTAGTGATGTTTTAGCGTAAAACAGCGTGAATCAGTTACACGCAAGTTTCCTTAGAAAAATCAGCACGACTCCACTCTTACGCCGTAGTTATGCCAGAAAATATGAGATATAGGATGGATAATTGAAGCATGTCATTTTTTCTGGAATTTCTGTTTAATTTGCTTCCCTGTTCCTCTTTTCTATAATGTGCCTGACTGATTCACATTCAATCTCCCCCCCCTACCATTTCTGCCACATACGAAGGTCAGTGGGAGCACCTTGTTTAAAATGATTTCTGTTGCTGCTCTAGGTCATAAATATAGATCTAAAATGCTGAGTGTTCTCTACATAGTTTCATTAAAAATGGGGTCTATATCATTTCCATTGCACGGTGCTCTGTTTCAAATTTATTGATTGGAAAAAGAAAGCTCATGTAATGTCTATGTTCTGTCATTGGACAACACCTGTGAGCTTATTGCAGGATAACAGCAGATCAGGTTAGAAAGGAGCAAGAAAGTGGCTTACTGGGAGAGGGGCACACAACTAAATCGTTGACACATGGGGGTGTCCTCCATTCGGCACCAGGCACTAAAAGGCATTAACTAATGGAGGCATGAAGTGAATGTAAAGGCATCAGAGATAAACATGGAATAAACTCTCACTGAGCACAATGACTTCATATTTCAGTAGCAGAGGCAGTAGGACGTGCGTGAGAGAAAGTAAAGATAAAGAATGGAGAATGGAATGAAATAAGAGGACTGGTAGCATAAAGGTATATAGCAGAGTGAAAGGAATGACAACAGTTTATACTTTTTTGTTTGATGTTTTCACACTTGTGAGTATGAAAGAAACAAACAGGGAAACCAAACAAGATACAAGAAAAAATGTGGGAACACTTTTCCACTTTTGCCTCCCAGTATCCCAGTTTAGATACAACTTTCTCTACTCTGTCCTCTCCTAAACTTAAAAGAGAACCCTGATGTGAATTTTTATATTTTCCACACTCGACATTGCATAAGAGAAGCTGCAAGTTTGTGCTGGATTATGTGCAGATTGGTACTATAGACCACACTGTTGTGTCCGAGAGTAATAAGACACAAGACTGCAGGGGAACAGTACAACAGGTGTTTACTCAACATGGCTCACTCTGGAACTGAACTGTACAGATTACTACTCAGTGCTATATACAGGTGTGGTCACTGCCGGTACTACAGTATACATGAGCTGTAAAAAGTAGTTCCCCCCTTAAAGGTATATACATTACAATTCCTCCCCTTTTAGATTAACAGTACCATAACACTCATTTAACAATTAAATATCAAACTAATTACAATTAACACTTTTAACATACAACGTTAGCTGAAAATAGTCCATTTATATATTCAGTCTTTGGGGAGGCTTCCTGATCCTTTCTGGATAGCGCCTTTCACGAGTGTCTCGCTCTTGGTGCGGAGGCGATTCTGGCACCCTGTCGTCGGTTGGGTCATCAGCTTCCGATGCTACTTGTAGTGTATGTAACTGTTCTACCTTTAAGAGAACTATTGTATGTAACCGTCCACCTTTAAGAGAACTATTTTAGGTGTGGCACTACTTTATCCTGGCTGCTGTATACTGTAATACCGACGGTGACCACACCGGTATATAAGTGCTGTGGCAGAATTTATTGGGCAAATTCGCCCTGACCTTCGAATAGTAAAGTCCTGTTTAAGTTACTCTTGTAGTCTGTGTATTACTTCGCTATACAACCCACAGACTTTACAGTGGCGACGAGTTCGATCTTACCCTGCGGCAACAATACTTCTGAAGAAGTAAACAAGCGTCGAGAAGAGGCACCCGCCCTCGTCGTTTTGCTGAGAGAAAACTCGAGTCTGCAGACCAAGAAAGGAGGAAGATTTCAAACACGAAGTCTTCCATCAGCAACAGGCACGGATTGTCCCTTCTGCCACGGTGGTGAGTGAGCCGATCAACATGAGAAGCAAGTCGGCCACGGTGACTGTGAGTAAAGGGAAAATAGAAACAAATAAACGGAGGATAAGGGCGGTGCACTCGACCACGGTCGAGGGGGAAAGGAGCCGGACAGAAGTCGGGCCCAGAGGCGCTGAGACTGGGGCAGCGTGGAGCAGAAGCCACGGTACAAGCGGGCTGGGGAGCGTCGTGAGACGACTAGACCGCGACGGCAAAAAAGGCCGGACAAATACCGCGACCACGAGGCGCTGCGACCGGGATCGTAAGGCGCGGGAAGATATAAACATAAATAAGCCACGGAGAACTCAGCCGCAGCCGGGGAGGAAAGCACCGGACTGCGAGAGGGCTGGGAGGCGCGATTGGAGCGAAAAAGGCCGGGCACCTACCGAGACCGCGAGGCGCTGCGACCGGGATCATAAGGCGCGGAGGCAATAAATAACTAAATAACCCGCGAAGAATCAGCCGCAGCCGGGGAGGAAAGGACCGGACTGCGGGAGGTCTGGGAGAGGCGTTTAAAGCCGCTGAGGGAGAGCCGCGCGAGCGGGAGAGACAGAGCCCGAGAGAGAGCGAGCGAGAGCCGAGCGAGCGGGAGAGACAGAGCCCGAGAGAGAGCGAGCGGGAGAGACAGAGCCCGAGAGAGAGACCGAGCGAGGTTCCGGCCAGCGGCTTGCAGCAGCTGCCGTGAAGGACCAGGAGCTGGATCTGTCCGACGCCAACTGGTTGTCCCCAGCGCCGGTTGCCCCTGCCGAAAAGAAGAAGGGGGGGGGAACAAGGAACGCGATCGGCTTTTCTAGCGCGCGCTTCAGAATAAACTGAAGCCGGCGCACAGGCTGCAAACCCCGTAAACCAGCGGTCGTCGCCCGAGGGCAAAGCTTACCCCTCCCACCAGAGGAAGAAGTCAGGAGCGGGAAACCGCCATTTTGCCAGTAGGGGGGAAGAAGACAAGCGCGGGAAACCGCCATTTTGCCAGTAGGCGGGGAAGAAGACAAGCGCGGGAAACCGCCATTTTTGGAAAAAAAAAGAAAAAGTTAAAGAGAAATCCTGTTGTTTCGCAGAAAGATAGTGGGAGATAGTGAAGATGCCTAAGCATGGTAACATCAACAACTTCGATGCCGAGGTGGAAGATTGGGCCACGTACGTAGAACGTATCGAGATATATTGTGAGGCCAATAAAATAGAAGATGATGATAAAGCTATAACCTTGCTAAACTCGATGGGTGCGAAGACATACGGGTTATTGAAGCATCTTCTATCACCAGCTAAACCGGCGGATCAGACTTTCGATAATATTGTTGCTGTTCTGAAGGATCACTTGAACCCCACACCGCTGATGTTGGCGGAACGATTCAAATTTTATGCGAGAACGCAACGGAAAGAGGAAAGCAACGCGGAATACTTGGTCGAACTGCGTAGATTAGCGAAATACTGCCAGTTTGGAGGAAATCTGACAGAGGCATTGCGAGACAAGTTCATGTGCGGGTTGTCGAAGGAAGGAACGCAAAAGCGACTGCCCAAAGAGAACGACCTTACACTTGAGAGGGCTGTTCTTATTGCAGCATCACACGAAGCTGCAGCGAAAGGAACTGCGGAAATGCAGCTAAAGGCAGCGGTACTCAGTGTGGATCAAATTACTTCGGGTACAACGAAATGTTATCGTTGTGGGAAGACAACACACGATCAGAACCAATGCTGGTTTAAAAACCAGGAATGTAGAAAATGTGGCAAACTGGGTCACATAGCTAAAGTATGCCGGTCAGGGAAGAAGACCAACAACCAAAGAAAACCATCACAGGGAAAGTACAACAAAGTACACAAGGTGGCTGAGAAGAGTTCAGATGAACCGAATTCGGATTCAGACCCAAACGGCCAGGAACTGGGTAGTCTGAGAATTCACAATGTGAGTAAGGAAGCTGACCTACAAACTATCTGGGTCATGCTAAAAATAGCCGGAGTCCAAGTAAAAATGGAGTTGGACACTGGATCAGCCCTATCAGTCATAAATCGAAGGGATTACAACCGGCTATTCTCACATATACCCTTGAGAGATACCAAGTTCGTATTGCAGACATACATGGGCATAAAGTATACCCCATGGGAAAGATAAGAGTCAAGGTGAGAGACAGGGGCAAAGAACACCCAGGAATGGACTTATATGTACTACCTGAGGGAGGACCACCACTTCTAGGATGGGAGTGGATCAAGAAAATAGACATGGAATGGCACTACCTAAAAGCAATAACGAGTGAGGACTCGGTGCGGAAAATCAGCTCAGACTCTGAAACGGATGACGATAAGTCCAGCCCAAGTATGAAAGACAAGGCTAAAATGGACTTGCTGACTAAGGTTGGAAAAACGAAGGCGTGCATAAAGGCTTATGCTCCAGAGGAGAACAAAGTTTCAGAACAGAACTCCACTGAACAACAACAACATAGTTTGACAGAGAATTCTGAGTCTGTTCAGTTTACAGACATATACATTACTGAGGAACACCGAGCTCGAACTCAAACTTATTTAAAATTACGACAGCAATTAGAGCAATTGAGTTGCCGTCTCGAACAAGAGATGAAAGCAATGAAAAAGTTCTATGACACCGAATGGGAGAATCTGGAAAGACAACAGAAGCAGCTGAGGGAGAAAAGGGAGCAGGAGCACACAAACCATCTGCGAGAGGAGGCCAAACGAATCAAAGCTGATTCGGTTTCTGAAGGAGCGTGCTCTAATCTGGTGGAACAAGATGTGCAGCAACTGAAGGCGCTTGTTAGCAGGTTGCAGGCAGAAAAGGCTGATTTGGTCGACATGACTTCCGAGCTCCTACTGAAGTTGGGTGCAGCATCACCGGACGATTCATTTGTGGAAATTCGAATGGGGGAGGCTGCGGATGATGGCAAAGTAGAAACAGCAAAGGAGCCCCAGGGCAAGTTTATAAACGGCCCTGCAGCTAATGGGAAACGGATGATGGCAGAAGAGTTAACAGTCAGCCAACTTCTTCATATGCTGAGGGACAAGACCCTGAAATGGGAAAAACTTGAACACGAGCCTCAATCTTCAAAGAAAAGGGGTTCGGAACTCTCAAAGGTTATTGAAATAGCTGAGGTGGCAACACAGACTGAGAAGACTGCAGCAGAGCCGCTCTTGGATGCCGAAAGTACGCTGCCTCACGTCAATGCAGAACAACAGAATGCTGAAACAGCTACTTCAGTAGAGGGATTGAATGGTCCGATCAATCAATCTCCGAATGAAGTTGAAGTATTGAAATCACAAATGAGGTCATTAGTAAAAGACTTGCAGGAAGCCCAGAAAAAGCGGGATGAAGCTGAACGCATGATGAAGTCTCTTCAGGACAGATGTCGGGATTTAGAACAAAAGTCGGCTAACGTCCAGCTGGGTAAGGAGGAAATAGAAGACCCTCCCGCTGGCTTAGCTCAGGACGACACCGAATATTACCATGACCTGTTGAGTGACACCGAATATTACGAAGACCTGTTCTGCCCAGCTTGTGATGAAAACTCCCAAAGTGCAGAAACCTTGATGAATCACAAAAAGTCTAAGGAACATCGGGAGATGGTGGCGCTACTACGGGAGGAACTGTGCAGGCAGCTGGCAGCTGACAATGGAGCCCCGAGAGTCTCCAAGAAGCAGAAAAGGAAAAGACGAAGCAGAAGATGATAACCATCTGAACCACAGAAAAGGAAAAGACGAAGCAGAAGATGACGATCATCTGGACCATCATCATCACTATTAGATCACGCACGGGGTCCCTGCGAACGGAGCCAAATCAGTTTGGAAGTAGAAAACTTCCCAAGGTACTCAAGTTTTACAAGCCAACAATGCTGGTTCAGAAGGACGGAAGTTCAAGCTGTTAAGTCCAGTGAAGGACTATTGGATGAGTCACTCCAGCAACATGAACCGACTACACCACGGGGAACTGCTGCACCACTGAGGCGTTGTCAGGACCGAGTCAAGAAGCACGGAAGGCGCATCCACCGAGATTGAATCTGTGAACTGTTTCCCGCAGAGACTAAATCTATGAACTGTTTCCCGCAGAGACTGAATCTGTGAACTGTTTCCGCAGAGATTACATCTGTGAACTGTTTTAACATAAAGTTGGATATATGTTAGGAGGTTATGTTTAATGGGGAATAAGTATGTTGTAAGCTAAAAAGGGAGGATTGTAGTGTATGTAACTGTTCTACCTTTAAGAGAACTATTGTATGTAACCGTCCACCTTTAAGAGAACTATTTTAGGTGTGGCACTACTTTATCCTGGCTGCTGTATACTGTAATACCGACGGTGACCACACCGGTATATAAGTGCTGTGGCAGAATTTATTGGGCAGATTCGCCCTGACCTTCGAATAGTAAAGTCCTGTTTAAGTTACTCTTGTAGTCTGTGTATTACTTCGCTATACAACCCACAGACTTTACACTACTGTTTCTGGGGTAGATGCGACCTGTACGTCGGGTTCCTCACCAGGTACGTATGGGCGAGGCATGGGGTTGACTTGTTCCTGTGACTCTAGGATCTGGTCAGCATGGCGTCTCACGATGTTCTCCCCAACGTCCACTGTGTACATTAGTGGGCCCTGCCGTGTGCATATCGTTCCCGGCTGCCATTTTTCTGTTCGGTAGTCACGGGCCAAGACTGGTTGCCCTACATTGAAGCTCTTTGTTGGCTTCTCATGGATGTGCTGGAATTGCTTACTCCCAACATCTCTTCGTACGTTTGGTCTGAGCAAATCCAGGCGAGATCTTAACCTTCGGTTAAAGAACATCATGGCCGGGGCCTGGTTGGTGACTGCATGTGTCGCATTCCGGTAGGCGAACAGGAAATTGTCCACCTTATGCTGCAGCGGAATGTTGTCATTGTACATAGCCTTTATTGCCTTCTTAAAGGTTTGTACGAACCTCTCAGCCAATCCATTTGTGGCTGGATTATATGGGGCGGATGTGTAATGCCTTACCCCATTCTTCTTCATAAACCTCCGGAACTCTTCGGACACAAACTGTGGTCCGTTATCGGAGCAAATCTGTTCTGGCAAGCCGTTCCTGGCAAAAATGGTCCGTAGGACTGCAATAGTTTTCTCCGTGGTGGTGGAGGACATTTTGATGACCTCAGGCCATTTCGAGTGCACATCCACGGCTATTAAAAACATTGAGTCCATGAATGGACCAGCAAAATCAATATGCACCCATTGCCATGGAGATGAGGGCCACTCCCATGGGTGTAGAGGGGCATGTGGTGGTGCATTTTGGACTTTCTGGCATCCTGAGCAGCTCTTGGTCAGGTCCTCGATTTGTTTATCGATTCCCGGCCACCACACATAAGCCCTGGCAAGGCTTTTCATTTTTACCCCTCCCAGATGACCCTCATGAAGCTCATTGAGCACTCTATCCCTTAACTTGGGTGGAATTACTACTCGGGATCCACACATCAAGGTCCCCCGGCACACTGACAGCTGTTCTCTTCTTGTCGAGAATGCTGGCAACAGTGAGTCGCCATGTGCTGGCCATCCCTTCACCGTCAAATCATATACCCGAGACAGTGTCGGGTCATTTCGGGTCTCCTGTTCTATACGAGCGTTAGTTACCGGTAGGTATTCAACTATAGTCGAATGAAATATTTCGACAGGATCCACTGCTGGTGCTTCCTCCGCAGTAGGCAGTGGCAGGCGTGATAGCCCATCAGCATTTCCATGCTGTTTCGTGCCCTTATATTCAATCTCATAGTGGTGCGCCCCTAGAAAGAGTGACCATCACAGAAATCACAGAAATCACAGAAATCACAGAAACCCCACAGTGCAGATAGAGGCCATTTCGGCCCATCGAGCCTGCACCGACACATATCCCACCCGATCCCCGTAACCCCTACACCGACACATATCCCATTCTATCCCCGTAACTAATCCCCCTAACACTAAGGGTCAATTTATCATAGCCAATCAACCTAACCCGCACATCTTTGGACTGTGGGAGGAAACCGGAGCACCCGGAGGAAACCCACGCAAACACGGGGAGAATGTGCAAACTCCACACAGACAGTCACCCGAGGCCGGATTCGAACCCGGGTCCCTGGCGCTGTGAGGCAACAGTGCTAACCACTATGCCACCGTGCTGCCCATCTTTGTAGTCGTTGCGCAGTCATCACCGGAACGCCCTTCTTCGGATTAAAAATGGAGACAAGAGGCTGGTGGTCAGTCAGCAAGGTGAATTTCTGCCCGTGCAGATATTGATTGAACTTTTTCACTCCCCACACTAGGCTGAGGGCCTCCCTGTCAATCTGGGCGTAGCTACGCTCGGCTGAGGTTAGTGATCGTGACGCAAAGGCTATTGGCCTCTCTGAGCCGCCTGAGAATTTGTGCGACAGCACCGCTCCAATGCCGTAGGGTGACGCATCACACGCCAACCGAATTGGTAGTGCTGGGTTGAAATGGGCCAATACCTCTTTCGATGTGATTAGTGTTTTACTCTTCTGGAAAGCTCGTTTACATTCGTCACTCCACTTCCATGGCACCCCAGTTTGCAGTCGGGTGTTCAGTGGGTGTAGTATTGTAGCCAAATTTGGCAAGAACTTATGGTAGTAGTTTACCAGCCCGAGGAACGACCTCAGTTGTGACACGTGTTCCGGTGCTGGAGCCTTGACTACTGCCTCAATCTTTTCTGGGGACTTATGTAACCCCTCTTTATCGATAACGTGGCCACAATACGAGATCTGTTTTTTAAAAAACTCGCATTTGGGGCGGTTAGCTCGGAGCCCATATTCCTTCAATCTAGTGAGCACCTGCTCCAGGTTGGCGAGGTGATCACTGTCATTTTCGCCCGTGACCAGGATGTCGTCCAAATAACACTGGGTCCCTAGGATCCCTTGCAGGACTTGTTCCATTGCCCTTTGCCAAATAGCCGGAGCTGATGCTACCCCGAATACCAGCTGGTTGTATTGGTAGAGACCTTTATGGGTGTTGATTGTGAGGTATTTTTTTGATGCTTCTTCTACCTCCATTTGCAGATACGCCTGGGCCAGGTCAATCTTAGTGAAGCGTTTCCCTCCAGATAGCGAGGCGAAAATATCTTCAATCCACGGAAGTGGATATTGTACGGTATGAAGGACTGGGTTCACTGTTACCTTAAAGTCCCCACAGATGCAAACTTTCCTTGGTTCCACAGGCGTGCTGCTCAACGACTTTTTCATCACAGGGACGATGGGTGTGGCCCACTCGCTCCAGTCTACCTTGGACAGTACTCCTGAACGTTCCAAACTCTCCAGCTCTGCTTCGACGGCTGGGCGGCTCGCATAAGGTACCGGTCTGGCCTTAAAAAATTTTGGGCTTGCGTTTTCTTCAATTTTAATTGTTGCTGTCATGCCTTTTAGTGTTCCGAGTCCTTGCTGGAACACTTCTTGCGCGTCGGTTAGGATCTTTGACAGTCGCCCAGGTGTGACGTCGTCATCCTTTTTGGCAGCCACAGTCAGTGCTTGTATGGAATGCCAATCCAGCTGTATTTTCCGGATCCACTCACGTCCCAGTAATGGTGGTCCTCCATCTTGCAATACATACAGGTCTAGTTTTGGTGTTTCCTTACTGTTATATATAATAGTCACCCTTATTTTTCCTTTGGGGTAGACTTTTTGCCCCGTGTACGTCTTCAAAATAATTTTTGTGTCTCTCAAGGGTATGTGTGAGAATAGCCGCTCGTAGTCCCATTGGTTTATGACTGTTAGGGCTGATCCTGTGTCCAATTCCATTTTTACCTGGACTCCTGCTATCTTGAGAGTGACCCAAATGGTTCGGTGATCCTCCGTTGTGATCACATTATGTAGTTTCAGACAACTCAGCTCCCTGTTTCCGGAGTCGGTATCACTCTTTTGTTCGTCTGAACTATTCTCCGTCACCTTATGTACCTTCTTGTACTTTTCTTTTGGAGATTTCTTATTGCTGGTTTTCTTTCCCGACCTGCAGACTCGTGCTATGTGTCCTACTTTTCCACACTGTCTGCACACTTTCGGCTGAAAATTCAGTAGCCTTAGCGCCTCATTTGAGGCGCTAGAGGGCCTTGCGCCGGAGTTATGGCCAGTAGTGAAATTCCCTGGGGCCCTAAATCGGCGTTGCTCCGGTAGCGCTGCGCCGGCACCGATGACGTCATCGGTGTGCGCAGCGTCCCGGTTGCCGTGGTAACCCGCCCGAACTCCGAAATTGAGTTGCGGCCGCCTCGCCCGTGGCAGCCGCAACCAGCGTTTTGTCAGAGGTGCCTTACTGCAGTTAGCGCCGGCGCATTAAAGGCCCCGCGGCGGCCGGCCGCTTTCCTGCCGGCCGCCTGCCCGCAGCTCCCTCCCCGGACTTCTCTTCCCCCCCACCCGGAACAGATGCAAGCCCGGCACTTGTCCGAGGTGCCGGGCTCATTTTTAAGCAGATTTGCGCGGGCCGCGGCCGGGTGCAGGCAGCTCCTCCTTAACGGAAGGAGGAGGCCTGCACTTCCCCAGCCTGCCGCACCGCATCGGGTGCCGCAGCGCTGGAATTGTGGCGCGAAACGGCAGTTAGCGCCCTTTTCCAGGTGCTAAGACCCTTCAGTAGCGCCGGCAGCCGTTTGGGCGCGGCGCCACTGAATTTTTGGCGCGCGCAGGGGACTTAGCGCCGGCACTAATTTCCGGCGCTAAAGCCCTGGCTAAGCCAAAACCCAATTTCTAGGCCCTTGTCTTTGAACCAGCAATCATTGTGGTCGTGTGTTGTTCTGCCGCAGCGATAACACTTCTCTGTTCTGTATGACATTTCGTTTGTGCCATATTCTTGCGGTCTCTGTTGTATCTCTGCAGCGCCCCGTGCTGCTGCTTCATATGATACCGCAATGCTGAAAGCCTTGTCCAACGTAAGGTCCTTTTCAGATAAAAGCCGTTTCTGGGTTCCTTCACTTTGAAGCCCACACACAAACTTGTCCCTTAAGGTATCTGCCAGTCCCGTTCCAAACTGGCAGTGTTTCGATAGTTTGCGCAGTTCTGATAAATATTCAGCATTGCTTTCATCCTTATGCTGGTTCCGTTTGTGAAACTTGAATCTTTCTGCTATCAGCAGCGGTGTGGGGTTTAAATGTTCCTGTAGTATCGTCACTATGTCTCCAAAACTCTTTTCCACTGGCTTCGCTGGGGTTACTAGATTTCGTAATAAGCCATACGTCTTTGCACCCATTAAATTTAACAATACCGGAGCTTTCTTGTCATCTGACACCTCATTTGCCTTGCAGTATACCTCTATTTGTTCGACATATGTCGTCCAATCTTCGACTTCATTGTCAAATGCGGCGATACTGCCACTCTTCGGCATTTTGGGTGTGGTTTAAAATGGCTTAAAATGGCGTCTCCCGTGCTTTCCTTCCTCCCCCGCTGCTGCCAACGCCGCTCTCGGTGGTCCTCGTGGCAATGGCGGCGCCCTGTAGGTTTCACGCGCTTCTTCTGCGCTGCTGCCAACACCGCTCTCGGCGGTCCTTGTGGCAATGGTGGCGCCTCGCGGGTTTCTGCGCGTCTCTCTCCCTCTCCTCGACGCTGCTCGGCCCCTGAACACCGGCTGCGCCCTGTGCACTCTGCCCTCTCTCTCTCTCCCCCGTCGACGCTGCTCGGCCCTTTGCTGTGCCGCTCGGTCGGGCTCTAGCTCGCCGCTGTCCGGGAAGGGTCTGCACACTACCTGTTGCCAGCCCGTTTCGCTGGACCACCGTGACTGGAAAGCCAAGCCTGGCTCTCAACAGCCTCCCCCGCAATTCTCGAGTCTCTGCTGGATGACTGGGCGGTTGCCCGTGGTCGACGCCCGTGTCTCTGGCCTTGATCTCCAATCTACTGGTCTCCAGGAACGAATCCCTGGGAGGTGATGCAGAGTTGCAGGTAGGATCGAATTTGTCTCGTTGCCAATGTTGTTGTGTCCGAGAGTAATAAGACACAAGACTGCAGGGGAACGGTACAACAGGTGTTTACTCAACGTGGCTCACTCTGGAACTGAACTGTACAGATTACTACTCAGTGCTATATACAGGTGTGGTCACTGCCGGTACTACAGTATACATGAGCTGTAAAAAGTAGTTCCCCCCTTAAAGGTATATACATTACACACACCTACTAGAAACTGGGATGAGATTATTTAAACCTATCCTACATGTGAAACCCATACAGGCAGCAGAGAGAGGAGTTTTGTATTATCAGTTTGGGTTGGATTTTAGCTCAGTTTCCAGAGATAAAAGGATAGTGTGCTAATATACTGTGCAACCCAGACCATCATATTTATGATACTAATTTGAATCGCATTTTCTAAAGGATCCAATAAGTATGATTTCAACATTTGTTTTTGTAAAAATAAAGGTAATTTGTAAATGTAGGATTGCAGAAGTGATTGCACGAAATAAAATATAGAAAATGGCATACTGAATTTTAAATTGAAGTTGAAAAGCTGAGTACGAGTAGAATCTAGTTGCCCTCTTGTTAATCGTAAGTTCCCTATGCCCCCATTTAACCATTGTATTAAATGGAACCAAATCATTTCCAAAATTGCTATTACCACTTCCAAAAACTCTTGCAAGAAACTGCATAATGTCTTTTTATTATTTAATCTATTATCTCAGTCCAAATTCTTTTAATTCGAAGAAACCTTTAATTTGGTTTTGATTCTGTCATTTTGTTAGATCTCTGTGATCGCAGCTAATTTAAATAAACATTTTGTCAGCTTGTACCAGTAGTTGGTTGACTTTTTCATTTAACTTCACTGCCCTTTTCAAGCCTATATATCTTTCTTTGCATGATTTCTCTTTAACTTCTACTCACTGCCCTTTCCAGCACACAGTAGCGTTTTTGTATTAAAGGTATTACACACTCTAGTAATCACACAGCTACATTTGTATTCCAAGGATGTTCTCTAAATGGAGATTTAATAATCCTCTTCTCAGAGATTCAGATTTTACAATTAATTTAGGATGGATGGATGGATCAATGGAGTGATGAAAAACTGCTCTAAAACTGAAAAATAAATTAGGTGATATAGCAGAATAGTTATCCTAGCACAGATCTCCTTTTAGTTTAGATAGATCGACTGGGAAGGTAGATTATAGTGTTGAATACAGATGGTAAAATAATTTAAAGGTCAAACAAAAATACTTTTTAAAATAGAAAGGAACAAAAATAATAAGGTTTGAGAAGGTGTATTAATGGCCAGATAGAATCTTTAAGGAATATGTGGGACAGAACTATTATAGAGGGTCAGAAACTAGATGATAAAGGTTGTGTATAAATTCTGGATCCACTCAGTTTGGCTCAGAAATCTAAAATGCATGTAGAGGTCGAGAAGGTTTGTTATATGAAGACAGTCAGAGAATTAAACGACAATAAAACACCTGGGCTGAATGAGGCAAGACTCTGATGATATTTTCAGGACCTCCATCATTACCTTCCATCTATCGGGAGGTGTTCTTGCAACTAGAAGATAGAAAATGTCACCCACTGTTCAAAACAGGAATTGTTTTATTCATTCATGGGATGTGTGCGTCGCCGGCAAGGCCAGCATTTATTGCCAATCCCTAATTGCCCTTGAGAAGGTGGTGGTGAGCTGCTATTTCGGAGGGCGGTTAAGAGTCAACCACATTGTTGTGGGTCTGGAGTCATGCATAGGCCACACCAGGGAAGGGCGGCAGATTTCCTTCACTAAAGGACATTAGTGAATCAGATGGGTTTTTGCAACAATCTGTTAGTTTCATGGTCACCATTACTGATACTAGCTTTTTATTCCAGATTTTTTAAATTAATTCATGGGATGTGGGCATCACTGGCCTTGAGAAGGTGGTGGTGAGCCGCGATCTTGAACCGCTGCAGTCAGTGTGGTGAAGGTACTCCCACAGTGCTGTTAGGTGGGGAGTTCCAGGATTTTGACCCAGCGACGAGGAAGGATCAGCGATTTACTTATAAGTCAGGATGGTGTGTGACTTGGAGGGGAACTTGGAGGTGATGGTGTTCCCATGCGCCTGCTGCCCTTGTCCTTCTAGGTGGAAGAGGTCGTGGGTTTGGGAGGTGCTGGCGAAGACGCCTTGGCGAGTTGCTACAGTGCATCTTGTAGATGATACACACTACAGCCATGGTATGCCAGTGGTGGAGGGAGTGAATGTTTAAGGTGGTGGATGGGGTGCCAATCAAGCGGGCTGCTTTGTTCTGGATGGTGTCGAACTACTTGAGTGTTGTTGGAGCTGCACTCATCCAGGCAAGTGGAGAGTATTCCATCACACTCCTTACTTGTGCCTTGTAGATGGTGGGAAGGCTTTGGGAAGTCAGGAGGTGAGACACTCGCCACAGAATACCTAGCCTCTGACCTGCTCTTGTTGCCACAGTATTTATCTGGCTGGTCCAGTTAAGTTTCTGGTCAATGGTGACCCCCCCACGATGTTGATGGTGGGGGATTCGGCGATGGTAATGCCATTGATTTTTTTTTAATTCGTTTATTGGATCAGGGCGTCGCTGGCAATACCAGCATTTATTACCCATCCCTAGTTGCCCTTGAGAAGGTGGTGGTGAGCCGCCTTCTTGAACCGCTGCAGTCTGTGTGGTGATGGTACTCCCACAGTGCTGTTAGGTAGGGAGTTCCAGGATTTTGATCCAGCGACGATGAAGGATCGGCGATATACTTCTAAGTCAGGATGGTGTGTGACTTGGAGGGGAACTTGGAGGTGGTGGGGTGTTCCCATGCACCTGCTGCCCTTGTCCTTCTAGGTGGAAGAGGTCGCGGGTTTGGGAGGTGCTGCCGAAGAAGCCATGGCGAGTTGCTGCAGTGCATCTTGTAGATGGTACACACTGCAGCCACGGTATGCCGGTGGTGGAGGGAGTGAATGTTTAAGGTGGTGGATGGAGTACCAATCAAGCGGGCTGCTTTGTCCTGGATGATGTCGAGCTTCTTGAGTGTTGTTGGAGCTGCACTCATCCAGGCAAGTGGACGGTATTCCATCACACTCCTTACTTGTGCCTTGTAGATGGTGGAAAGGCTTTGGGGAGTCAGAAGGTGAGACACTCACCACAGAAATACCTAGCCTCTGACCTGCTCTTGTTGCCACAGGGGAGGTGGTTAGACTCTCGCTTATTGGAGATAGTCATTGCTTGGCACTTGCTGTACCTGCATGCTAACTTTTTGTGTTTCATGTACAAGAACACACAGATTCCTCTGTACCACAGCATTCTGTAATATTTTGCTTTTTTATTCTTCCTGCCAAAGTGGATAACCTCACATTTTCCCACATTATACTCCATCAGTCAATTTTTGCCCACTCACTTAACCTATTTATATCCCTTTGCAGACTCTTTGTGTCCTCCTCACAACTTGCTTTCCCACCTATCTTCGTATCATCAGCAAATTTGGCAACAGTACACTCTTTCCCTTCATCCAAGTCATTAATATAGATTGTAAATAGTTGAGGCCCTATTGGGCCAGAAATTCCAGGCCAGAAGCATGAGTACGGTCGGGTTACTCACGCATCTGGCCGTTGGAAATGCCGGCGTTCAGCAGGAACAGCGCATGCGGGGAACGCCGGCATTTCCAGACCCGAGGTCTATTCACAGCGCGTGCGACTGCACAGGCAGCGCTTGCGCAGTGAACTTTGTAGATTTCACTGATGGATTCAGTGAGGGTAAGTCCCTAGAACTTACACGTGAAAAAAGCAAGTGTAAAGTTGTTCATTGGCTGGGGAAGGAGATATATTTTATGGAGGAGCTTATGAAATGCAATATTTAGGTTTGGGAAAGGGAGGGAAGTTATTTTAAGAAATTTTAAGTAAGTTTTAAACTTGAATTTTTTTTTTTTTAAAACGGGTTTTCAGAACGGTAGGTAGAAGGAGCAATTGTGGCTGTGTGAATGGAATGTGAGAATGAGTTATGTATGTATGTCCACATATATTCCTTTACGTATATGTATGTATGTTTTATATTCCTTTACTAATGTGTATGAATGTATGTTTTTAATTATGATTTTCCAATAAGTTACTTTCTCTGAAAGTCATAATTAAATAATACATTCATACACATAAGTAAAGGAATATATACATAACACGCAAAGGAATATATACAGACATGCATACTTTCAGAAGCTCCACGATAATAAATATCTTCCTCCGCAGCCTCTGGAGCAACTGTACCCATGCTTTTTTCATGTGTAACTTGTAATGACTTGACCTCACTTAAAGCATTAATGAAAGCGGCGAATTATACTGCGCACGCGCTGCCTGTGCAGTCGCACGCGTTCTGCCTCTGAACCCCTTCGTTCAGAGGACAGGAAATGCCGGTTTTCCCCACATGCACTGTGCATGCTGAAAACCGGCATTTCATCCAGCCAGATGCGTAAGTACCCCGACCGTACTCGCGCATTTGGAAGGGAATTACTGGGCCAACATTTTACATGTCAATAAAAATGAAAAATTTAACAATTGCACGACTTGCCCCCTCGCATAAGAACATAAGAACATAAGAAATAGGAGCAGGAGTAGGCCAATCGGCCCCTCGAGCCTGCTCCACCATTCAATAAGATCATGGCTGATCTGATCCTAACCTCAAATCTTCTATCACTCTGCATCCAACCTAACCCATGTGATCTCCCGGGAGAGGCGAAAAACCAGATAAAGACCCAATGGCCAATTTGGGAGAAAAAAATCTGGGAAATTCCTCTCCGACCCATCTAGGCGATCGAAATTCTTCCAGGAGATCACTCTGTCCCTATATTTTCTACAGTACTTACCTTCTGTAAAGGCGATCTCCACCCCAGCCAGGAACAGGAATAAAACCATCTCCTGAAATCTAACAGAATTAGAACACAGTAGGAGCAGAACGAGGCTACACGGCCCCTGGGCCCACTCCACTACCCACAGGGCCATGACCATTCCGAACCTAGACTCATGTCCAATTTCCTGCCCGCTCCCCGTAACCCTTAATTCCCTTTACTTCTAGGAAACTATCTATTTCTGTTTTAAATTTATTTAATGATGTAGCTTCCACAGCTTTCTGGGGCAGCAAATTCCACAAACCTACCACCCTCTGAGTGAAGAAGTTTCTCCTCAACTCAGTTTTGAATGAGCAGCCCCTTATTTTAAGATTATGCCCCCTAGTTCTAGTTTCACCCATCTGCGACTGAGGGTCCAAGGAGGTGCATTGCGCAAGAGGTCATCATCATACGTATCCTCACACTGTTCCCTTTGGGGAACTGTATGAAGTGGTGGAAGGATTTATGGCCGTGATTAACGCTCATTCCGTGACCGTAACCATCTTTGAACCAGCCATTAGGGTGGTTAGTCCTATGGCGGGAGGGTTTTACGGGCTCCCACAACCCATCTGAGGGGGTGGGGCCACCAACACCCACGGACGCAAGTATCCCGCTGGATGTCCACCCAGAATTTAAAGTTGGAACTCCGACTCCACTTGCCGGGACTGTCTGGAGTGGGGTTCAAAACCCTACTCCTTCTGGCCCAGCGGCGGGGATGCTTACTGCTACGCAAAAGGCCCACTCCGCACAAAAGGTGACACCCATACGTTTCCTGCGCCTTTTCCCTCCCCGTGACTGGAGCCCTATGCTGCCATTTCACGTTGCTAATCGGATTGGGCCTTTGTCATAGCGGTAGGATCCCCGCCGCTGGGCCAGATCAGGGTAGGGTTTCGAACCCCGCTCCAGACAGTCCCAGCAAGTGGAGTCGGAGCTCCGGCTCTAAATTCTGGGTTGACATCCAGTGGGATATTTGCGTCCGTGGGTGTGGGTGGCCCCCCCTCCTTGTATAGCTTGTGGGAGCCCGTAAAACCCTCCCGCCATAGGACTAACCGCCCTAATGCCTAGTTCAAAGATGGTTACGGTCACGGAATGAGCGTTAATCACGGCCATAAATCCTTCCACCACTTCCTCCAGTTCCCCAAAGGGAACAGTGTGAAGACACGTATGACGACGACATTGCTAAATAAATAAATGGAATTAAAAAAATTCTTTTAGGGCTTTTAAAAGTCTTTAAATTGCTTTAATTCTGTTTAAAACTACTTCAGATTACTCAAAATAATGTAAACATTTTAAAAAGTTTATGAAAGTTACCAAAATCTTCAAAAAACTTCCAAAAACCTATTTAAACTGCTGCTTTGCATGTAAAAATGGTTAGCAGCTTGACAGAAACATTGGGGGCATGTCCAGTGAAACTGAGACCTCAAGGGGCGTGTCTCACTTGCACTGCACGCTCCTGACTTCGCGCTGGCTGCACTCCTGGGCGGCGTGACGTCATACGCTGCCCGGGATTCTTCTTCTGGAAACACCAATTCCAGGCGTCCCTGGAGCTGATCGGCAGTAGCGCGGGGTAAGTGTAAATACGGGGCTTGCACGCGCTGCAAGCCCCGTTCTGGAATTTCTGGGCCATTATGTTCATTAATAACTAGACATTCTTATTATGAACACAGCTAGCTTCTAGCTAGTCATTTATTCAGTACACGTTCTCTAGGTACAGTATCTGTGGAGATTCAGCATGTGTGCTCCTGTGTGCAGGCTGCCATCTTGACTACTGCCTTGTGGGTAGCCTAGTGCCTCATGGGTAATGTAGTCTTAATATACATACAGCTGGGTAGTGTAGTCTTATATACATACAGCTATATACAGCTCTACACAGCTCTACAGCTCCACCTAGTGTCCACTATAGAATGACATGTTATTGATCATTACATCCCCCTTTCTTTGAGGTTTAACAAAATCAATATCAATCAACTTTCAAGAAAAACAATAAAGATAATATCAGTAACACTTTTGTTAGTTCTCTATAAACATAAACATTTTCAAAACAGTCAACACATTTTTAAAGCTTTACATTGTACTCAAAGATTAAGTCTATCAGGCTTTTTTACTTCACGTGTGGATCTTCTCAACACGGGTAAATCTGATGTGTCTTCATGAGATTGTTCTGGCGGTGAATGACAAGATGCAGTTGCGGCATTGTCATCAATCTGCTCTTGAATAGTCTCTTGTGTTTTTAGGAGGGAACGGCGGGTTCCTCCTGAGAATCTGTCCTTCCTCAGTTCTAACAGTGTATGACCTTGGTCCTACTTCCTCAAGAACTGTAGCTTTCCTGTTCCATGCATCTGGATCCTCAAGTCTGACAGCATCATCCCTTGTCAATGGTTTTAGAGTTTTGGATGGCTTGTCATGGTATGATTTCTGTTTCAGCTTTAACAGTTGAAGTCTCTGTCTCAGTTCCTCACTTTGCTGTTCTTTTGCACAGCAGGGTAGCGTGGTGCGCAACTTGCGACCCATTAGTAGTTCAGCAGGTGAAGAACCACAGTCTAAAGGTGAGGCTCGGTAGCTCAGCAGGCGAGATAAGGATCAGACTTGCTTTCTGTCGCTTTCTTCAGTAGCTGCTTGAGAACTTGAACACCTTTCTCTGCCTTACCATTTGACTGAGCATACAAAGGACTGGATGTGATGTGCTGAAAGTCATACTGTGCTGTAAACTGTTGCCACTCCTTACAATTGAAGCACGGACCATTGTCGCTAACGGCAATCCTGGGAATTCCATGTCTGGTGAAGATGGATTTCACATGCATTATGACACTGCTTGCTGATGTGCTTGAGAGCAGCGCCATCTCAGGATAGTTAGAATAGTAGTCAATCACTATTAGATATTCTTTACCATTTAAATGAAAGAGGTCCATACCAACCTTTTGCCACGGTGCTGTTGGTAAGCCAGCTACTATCATTGGTTCCTTTGTTTGTTTGTTTTGGTGTTTCTGACATGTCTCACATTTGCCTTTCATGTTCTCAATGTCCTTATTTATGCCAGGCCAATAAACAGTGGCCTAGAAATTCAGTGGGTTGCGCCAGCCGCTAACGCCATAAAAGGGCTATATTTCCGGCGCTAGACACTTAGCGCCTGAACGCAGTCCGATCTGCGCCGACGCCCAAATTCAGTTGACATTTAGCGCCGGCGCAAAGTGTTTGCGCCCGCTCAGGTGCGCGCGCAGCTTATGACGTCATATCGTCGCGCAACGCTGTTTGTGCGCCCCAAACCGGAAATTCAGTGGCGCCCGCCCAATGTGGGCGTGGCGCTGTTAAGAACTGTGAGGTGGAACGCAAAAGAGGCCCTGTGGGCCTCGGGGAGCGCAAATTAAAGGGCACTTACACTGACCTATAAAGCCCAGCCATTTTGCTGCAATGACTTTACTGCTTTGGATTTCTGGACAGAGACCAAGGGACAGAGGTTACAGATTTGGGACAACATAGGAGAGGTATTTTTGGCTTCTGGCCAGTGCTTTGACATTTGATTCATTGTGATTTATCTGTTCTCAACTTTATTATGGGGGCTGTATGGGGGGCCAACCCTCAGTTGCAGCATTATGTGCGAAGGGCTCGCAGACGCTGTGAGAGAGGGCCAGCCATGCCTAGACGCAGAGGGGCCATCAGGCGTCGGCAACGTAGGCCTTACCCACTCAGGCAATACCGGCAGCAGGTGTCCTATCTCACCATGACTGCGGCGCATTGTGTGAAGAGGCTGCGCTTCAGAAGGGAGGTGGTTGCAGAGATCTGCCAGCTGCTTCACACAGATCTGCGTCCACAGCTGATGTGCAGGACGTCTCTCTCGGTGGAAGTGAAGGTCACGGTGGCTCTGAACTTTTATGCAAGCGGCTCCTTCCAAGCCGCTGCTGCGGACATAGCGAACATCTCCCAGTTCGCCGCGCATCGCTGCATCCGGCAGGTCACCGATGCACTTTACGCGAGGAGACACCAATTCATCTCCTTCCCCATGACCCGACAGAGGCAGGAGCAGCGTGCAGTCGGATTTGGCAGGATCGCGGGCTTCCCCATGGTGCAGGGCGCCATTGACTGCACGCATGTGGCTATGCGGGCACCTATCCACAATGCCGAGGATTACCGCAACCGGAAGGGCTACCATTCCCTAAATGTACAGCTGGTGTGTGACCACAGGCAGCGCATCCTAGCTGTCAATGCCCGCTTCCCAGGAAGCAGCCACGATGCATTTATCCTGCGCCAGACTACTGTGGCTGACATGTTCGAGGCACAGCCTCCACCAAGGGGATGGCTTATCGGGGACAAGGGCTACCCTTTGTGTACATGGCTCATGACCCCGCTCCGCGCGCCCAGGACCCCAGCGGAGGAGGCATACAACGAAAGCCATCAAGCCACAAGGAACATCATCGAGCAAACGATAGGCGTCCTCAAGCAACGGTTCCGCTGCCTGGATCATTCCGGAGGATCTCTTCAGTATTCGCCGGATAGAGTCTCCCAGTTCGTCGTCGTGTGCTGCATGCTGCACAACCTGGCTATCCGCAGGACTCAGGCACTGCCACCTGGCATTGCACCACCACAGGAGGAGGAGGAGGAGGAGGAGGAGGAGGAGGAGGAGGAGGAGGAGGAGGAGGAGGAGGAGGAGGAGGAGGAGGAGGAGGAGGAGGAGGAGGAGGAGGAGGAGGAGGAGGAGGAGGAGGAGGAGGAGGAGGAGGAGGAGGAGGAGGAGGAGGAGGAGACAAGGGCCGTCCGCCGGGGGCTTATTGATCGACACTTCTAGGCCCCCTGTCAGGGAATGGCCTGTGGCAATGAACGCACCTGAGGCAGCCGCTCCGCAAGCCCTCAGCCGGTTAACGCAAAAACCACTTCAAACATGACACCTGGACATGCTGAATAAATCAAAAGCTTTATTTCACAAACTCAGGGCCCTTCCCACATGAAACAGAAAAACAGACAAGACCCCCAAAAAAGTCAAAAACATCTGTCACTCCCAAAACCTGGGGAGGACTAACAAAACTTGCCCATCCAAAAGGCCTTCAACAGCAGCCTTACAAAAATAAGCCCCCCCCCCCACAACAGAGACACCCCCATGAAAACAAAAAATGCCTTGATCCTCGGCCTTAACAAAATAATGCCCCCCACAACACAAGCCCCCCAATATAAAAGAAACCGCTCTCACCACACTCTAATGGGTGTGCCGAGAGGGCGAGTCCTTAGACAGGCTTCTCCGGCCCCTGGCCGACCTGCTGCTCCACCTCAACCTGGGCCCTGCGGGTGTGGCGAGGCTGGGGGAAGGCTCATGAGGGCCACAAAGCGTGTCGGCAGATGCCCTTGGGGGTCGGCCTAGACGAGGCCTGGCCCGGGAGGGGCCGGCTGCTGACTGCTGCAGCTGTGGCTGGGCAGCATCAGTCTTAGCAGCAGCTCGTCGCACCTTGGCTGGGGGAGTGGCAGTGTCGGCAGCACCATTGGGGGCAAGCTGGCTGATGGCAGGTGCGCGCTGCTCGCCAGAGACACTGGCACTCGGCCGGGCTGGCAGTGTAGCAAGCGCAGCAATCTGGGGGAGGCCAGACCGCTGTGCTGCAGCAGGGCGGCGGGTGCCATGGCGATGCCTCCGTGCCACAGCGAGTGTGGCAGAAGTGAGTGCCCGAACTGCCCTGGTATGTGCCCGCATCAGCTCTGCCAGTGTCTGGACGGCACCACTCATCTCGCGAGTCGCGTCCTGCGCTGCCGCCAGTTGCTGCACACCCGCGTCCTGCGCTGCCGCGAGTTGCTGCACACCCCTGTCGTGCGCTGCGGCCAGTTGCTGGACACCCCTGTCGTGCACTGCCGTGAGTTGTTCTAACCCCCTGGCCTGTGATTCCCCGAAAGCCACCACACTCTGAGCCAGGGACTCAATGGCATGAGGCATCTGTTCGACCACCCCCATGAACTCTTGGTGGCGCCGCTCAGACGCCGCCGACATCTCATCGAGGACGCGCACCTCCTGGGCGAGGACCGTGTCCGGACTGGAGGGCGGACTCTCCCTCCGGGGAGAAGGCCGCCGAGCTGGCCGACCCTTCCCGCGTGCGTCGACCCCACTTGGGCCAGGTTCTGCCCTCCCCTCCAACACCTCCCCCCTCTGGGCAGAAGGCCGGCGTGCTGCCGGAGCCTTCCCGCGTGCATCCACCCTACTGGGACCAGCTTCGGCCCTCCCCTCCAACACCTCCCCCCTCTGGGGAGAAGGCTGGCGTGCTGCCGGACCCTTCCCGCGTGCGTCCACCCTACTGGGACCAGCTTCGGCCCTCCCCTCCAACACCTCCCCCTGGCTCTCCTGCAGGCCAGACATCTCCCCTCCATTGCCATCCCCTGGCGCGGAGGAGGGTTCCCCCGATGTGCCGCCTTCCTCCTGGTCCTCGACGTCCTCCTCCTCCAAGGGCCTGGCTCTCTGCGCTTCAGGGACCACCTCCTCCTCACCAGCTGAAAGCAGGAAGGCACAAGAGTAGCTTTAGAGTGAGGACAGGCCGTCAGCGAGGGAGGCCTGAGTGGTGCATTATGCGCATTTGTCGGTCAGTGGGAAAGGATGTAGATCTGAAGCGCGAGGGCAACGAGAGAGGTGCAACCGGTCATGTCCTTACCAGTGGGTACCAGTACAGGGTCCGCCTCGCCGATCGCGACAGGGCCAGTCACCCGGCCACGCATGAGTCGTGCCACGCTCTCCTCCAGATCAGTGAGCGCCTGGTACTCGGGACGGCCTCCACCAGTGACAGCCTGGCTCCTTACATTGCTCGCCAGCTTGGCCTGCAAGAGAAAGGACGGCCTCTAAGTACAGTGTGGTGCCCTGTCGCTGTGTGCACTGCCTCCCATGGTGGAATAGCTTGGCCAGTGTGGTGCCCTGTTGCTGGGTGCACTGCCTCCCATGGTCGAATAGCTTGGCCAGTGTGTTAAGTGCAGAAAGTGCTATTGATGAACATGCAAGTGCCATTGCTGCGGGAGGAGGGCTGCCCATTAGGCCTTTGAGGTCCCTTTGCCCATAATGTGAGGTGCACATGCAAGGATGAGGGGGACACTGGAAAGGGTACTCACCTTCACCATCCGAGTGAGGTCGTTGAACTTCTTGCGGCATTGGTCCGCACTCCTGGGGACATCACAGGTGGATGACACCCTGCGGGCGATTTTGCCCCAGGCTCTCCTGTACTGGCTCCTGGGAGCCTTCCTGCCACTGTCCGGGCACAGGATCTCTCTTCTCTTCTCCACACCATGAATGAGCACACTCAGAGCATGCTCTGAGAAGCGCTGCGCTCGCTCACGGGCCCTCTCCATTGCTCCAGGCGCTATTTTGGCACACCAGTAGTGCTGAGGCCTAGCTGCAGGGCTCCAGTATGCAGGGCGTGGCAGCAGTCAAAGTTGACCCTTCCCCCTTTAAGAGCTGGCCGGCGTCAGGGTGTCTGCTGTCAATCAAAACATGACCGCACCTGCGCTGCGCCCGGCTTCGGCGTTATTAGGCCGCATCGCCGGCTTAGCGCCGGAACACAGCATTTCAACGCCAGTTTCAGCGCTCGGCCAAACTTAGGGCCAACTCTACTGAATTTCGGCGATGTGGCCTACACTTTCCGGCGGGCGCTAACTTTAGCGAGCGCCCGACTTTAGCGCCCCAAAAGTGTCCAGATTGAATTTCTAGGCCATAGTGTTACAAACAGTAATAGAGAACATTCATCATGGTTGGCCAAAAGGATCCTGTCCAAAATACTTTCACATAAGGTCAGAATTGAGTGTCGCAAGCGGACTACGACTAAAACAGAACAGAATAGTCATTCCACAGGCTCTACATCAAGACATGCTCAAAAGGATTCATGAGGGACACCTCGGAATTGAAAAATGCAAAAGGAGAGCAAGAGACACTGGGCGCTAAAGTCGGGCGCTCGCTAAAGTTAGCGCCCGCCGGAAAGTGTAGGCCACATCGCCGAAATTCAGTAGAGTTGGCCCTAAGTTTGGCCGAGCGCTGAAACTGGCGTTGAAATGCTGTGTTCCGGCGCTAAGCCGGCGATGCGGCCTAATAACGCCGAAGCCGGGCGCAGCGCAGGTGCGGTCATGTTTTGATTGACAGCAGACACCCTGACGCCGGCCAGCTCTTAAAGGGGGAAGGGTCAACTTTGACTGCTGCCACGCCCTGCATACTGGAGCCCTGCAGCTAGGCCTCAGCACTACTGGTGTGCCAAAATAGCGCCTGGAGCAATGGAGAGGGCCCGTGAGCGAGCGCAGCGCTTCTCAGAGCATGCTCTGAGTGTGCTCATTCATGGTGTGGAGAAGAGAAGAGAGATCCTGTGCCCGGACAGTGGCAGGAAGGCTCCCAGGAGCCAGTACAGGAGAGCCTGGGGCAAAATCGCCCGCAGGGTGTCATCCACCTGTGATGTCCCCAGGAGTGCGGACCAATGCCGCAAGAAGTTCAACGACCTCACTCGGATGGTGAAGGTGAGTACCCTTTCCAGTGTCCCCCTCATCCTTGCATGTGCACCTCACATTATGGGCAAAGGGACCTCAAAGGCCTAATGGGCAGCCCTCCTCCCGCAGCAATGGCACTTGCATGTTCATCAATAGCACTTTCTGCACTTAACACACTGGCCAAGCTATTCGACCATGGGAGGCAGTGCACCCAGCAACAGGGCACCACACTGGCCAAGCTATTCCACCATGGGAGGCAGTGCACACAGCGACAGGGCACCACACTGTACTTAGAGGCCGTCCTTTCTCTTGCAGGCCAAGCTGGCGAGCAATGTAAGGAGCCAGGCTGTCACTGGTGGAGGCCGTCCCGAGTACCAGGCGCTCACTGATCTGGAGGAGAGCGTGGCACGACTCATGCGTGGCCGGGTGACTGGCCCTGTCGCGATCGGCGAGGCGGACCCTGTACTGGTACCCACTGGTAAGGACATGACCGGTTGCACCTCTCTCGTTGCCCTCGCGCTTCAGATCTACATCCTTTCCCACTGACCGACAAATGCGCATAATGCACCACTCAGGCCTCCCTCGCTGACGGCCTGTCCTCACTCTAAAGCTACTCTTGTGCCTTCCTGCTTTCAGCTGGTGAGGAGGAGGTGGTCCCTGAAGCGCAGAGAGCCAGGCCCTTGGAGGAGGAGGACGTCGAGGACCAGGAGGAAGGCGGCACATCGGGGGAACCCTCCTCCGCGCCAGGGGATGGCAATGGAGGGGAGATGTCTGGCCTGCAGGAGAGCCAGGGGGAGGTGTTGGAGGGGAGGGCCGAAGCTGGTCCCAGTAGGGTGGACGCACGCGGGAAGGGTCCGGCAGCACGCCAGCCTTCTCCCCAGAGGGGGGAGGTGTTGGAGGGGAGGGCCGAAGCTGGTCCCAGTAGGGTGGATGCACGCGGGAAGGCTCCGGCAGCACGCCGGCCTTCTGCCCAGAGGGGGGAGGTGTTGGAGGGGAGGGCAGAACCTGGCCCAAGTGGGGTCGACGCACGCGGGAAGGGTCGGCCAGCTCGGCGGCCTTCTCCCCGGAGGGAGAGTCCGCCCTCCAGTCCGGACACGGTCCTCGCCCAGGAGGTGCGCGTCCTCGATGAGATGTCGGCGGCGTCTGAGCGGCGCCACCAAGAGTTCATGGGGGTGGTCGAACAGATGCCTCATGCCATTGAGTCCCTGGCTCAGAGTGTGGTGGCTTTCGGGGAATCACAGGCCAGGGGGTTAGAACAACTCACGGCAGTGCACGACAGGGGTGTCCAGCAACTGGCCGCAGCGCACGACAGGGGTGTGCAGCAACTCGCGGCAGCGCAGGACGCGGGTGTGCAGCAACTGGCGGCAGCGCAGGACGCGACTCGCGAGATGAGTGGTGCCGTCCAGACACTGGCAGAGCTGATGCGGGCACATACCAGGGCAGTTCGGGCACTCACTTCTGCCACACTCGCTGTGGCACGGAGGCATCGCCATGGCACCCGCCGCCCTGCTGCAGCACAGCGGTCTGGCCTCCCCCAGATTGCTGCGCTTGCTACACTGCCAGCCCGGCCGAGTGCCAGTGTCTCTGGCGAGCAGCGCGCACCTGCCATCAGCCAGCTTGCCCCCAATGGTGCTGCCGACACTGCCACTCCCCCAGCCAAGGTGCGACGAGCTGCTGCTAAGACTGATGCTGCCCAGCCACAGCTGCAGCAGTCAGCAGCCGGCCCCTCCCGGGCCAGGCCTCGTCTAGGCCGACCCCCAAGGGCATCTGCCGACACGCTTTGTGGCCCTCATGAGCCTTCCCCCAGCCTCGCCACACCCGCAGGGCCCAGGTTGAGGTGGAGCAGCAGGTCGGCCAGGGGCCGGAGAAGCCTGTCTAAGGACTCGCCCTCTCGGCACACCCATTAGAGTGTGGTGAGAGCGGTTTCTTTTATATTGGGGGGCTTGTGTTGTGGGGGGCATTATTTTGTTAAGGCCGAGGATCAAGGCATTTTTTGTTTTCATGGGGGTGTCTCTGTTGTGGGGGGGGGGGCTTATTTTTGTAAGGCTGCTGTTGAAGGCCTTTTGGATGGGCAAGTTTTGTTAGTCCTCCCCAGGTTTTGGGAGTGACAGATGTTTTTGACTTTTTTGGGGGTCTTGTCTGTTTTTCTGTTTCATGTGGGAAGGGCCCTGAGTTTGTGAAATAAAGCTTTTGATTTATTCAGCATGTCCAGGTGTCATGTTTGAAGTGGTTTTTGCGTTAACCGGCTGAGGGCTTGCGGAGCGGCTGCCTCAGGTGCGTTCATTGCCAC
Source organism: Somniosus microcephalus (assembly GCF_052327205.1). Classification (NCBI taxonomy): domain Eukaryota; kingdom Metazoa; phylum Chordata; class Chondrichthyes; order Squaliformes; family Somniosidae; genus Somniosus; species Somniosus microcephalus. Next base: position 190,743,826 of record NC_140996.1, read on the forward strand.
AGGCCATTCCCTGACAGGGGGCCTAGAAGTGTCGATCAATAAGCCCCCGGCGGACGGCCCTTGTCTCCTCCTCCTCCTCCTCCTCCTCCTCCTCCTCCTCCTCCTCCTCCTCCTCCTCCTCCTCCTCCTCCTCCTCCTCCTCCTCCTCCTCCTCCTCCTCCTCCTCCTCCTCCTCCTCCTCCTCCTCCTCCTCCTCCTCCTCCTCCTCCTCCTCCTCCTCCTCCTCCTCCTCCTCCTCCTCCTCCTGTGGTGGTGCAATGCCAGGTGGCAGTGCCTGAGTCCTGCGGATAGCCAGGTTGTGCAGCATGCAGCACACGACGACGAACTGGGAGACTCTATCCGGCGAATACTGAAGAGATCCTCCGGAATGATCCAGGCAGCGGAACCGTTGCTTGAGGACGCCTATCGTTTGCTCGATGATGTTCCTTGTGGCTTGATGGCTTTCGTTGTATGCCTCCTCCGCTGGGGTCCTGGGCGCGCGGAGCGGGGTCATGAGCCATGTACACAAAGGGTAGCCCTTGTCCCCGATAAGCCATCCCCTTGGTGGAGGCTGTGCCTCGAACATGTCAGCCACAGTAGTCTGGCGCAGGATAAATGCATCGTGGCTGCTTCCTGGGAAGCGGGCATTGACAGCTAGGATGCGCTGCCTGTGGTCACACACCAGCTGTACATTTAGGGAATGGTAGCCCTTCCGGTTGCGGTAATCCTCGGCATTGTGGATAGGTGCCCGCATAGCCACATGCGTGCAGTCAATGGCGCCCTGCACCATGGGGAAGCCCGCGATCCTGCCAAATCCGACTGCACGCTGCTCCTGCCTCTGTCGGGTCATGGGGAAGGAGATGAATTGGTGTCTCCTCGCGTAAAGTGCATCGGTGACCTGCCGGATGCAGCGATGCGCGGCGAACTGGGAGATGTTCGCTATGTCCGCAGCAGCGGCTTGGAAGGAGCCGCTTGCATAAAAGTTCAGAGCCACCGTGACCTTCACTTCCACCGAGAGAGACGTCCTGCACATCAGCTGTGGACGCAGATCTGTGTGAAGCAGCTGGCAGATCTCTGCAACCACCTCCCTTCTGAAGCGCAGCCTCTTCACACAATGCGCCGCAGTCATGGTGAGATAGGACACCTGCTGCCGGTATTGCCTGAGTGGGTAAGGCCTACGTTGCCGACGCCTGATGGCCCCTCTGCGTCTAGGCATGGCTGGCCCTCTCTCACAGCGTCTGCGAGCCCTTCGCACATAATGCTGCAACTGAGGGTTGGCCCCCCATACAGCCCCCATAATAAAGTTGAGAACAGATAAATCACAATGAATCAAATGTCAAAGCACTGGCCAGAAGCCAAAAATACCTCTCCTATGTTGTCCCAAATCTGTAACCTCTGTCCCTTGGTCTCTGTCCAGAAATCCAAAGCAGTAAAGTCATTGCAGCAAAATGGCTGGGCTTTATAGGTCAGTGTAAGTGCCCTTTAATTTGCGCTCCCCGAGGCCCACAGGGCCTCTTTTGCGTTCCACCTCACAGTTCTTAACAGCGCCACGCCCACATTGGGCGGGCGCCACTGAATTTCCGGTTTGGGGCGCACAAACAGCGTTGCGCGACGATATGACGTCATAAGCTGCGCGCGCACCTGAGCGGGCGCAAACACTTTGCGCCGGCGCTAAATGTCAACTGAATTTGGGCGTCGGCGCAGATCGGACTGCGTTCAGGCGCTAAGTGTCTAGCGCCGGAAATATAGCCCTTTTATGGCGTTAGCGGCTGGCGCAACCCACTGAATTTCTAGGCCTATATCTTTTACTGTTTCTTCTGCTATTTGCTTTGATTTTGTGTCTGACACGGGCAGCGCAGCAGTGACCATACTCACATGAACATCCACGTCTTCTTCAGTAGAGCTCACTTGACTCATTGTGGGTGCTCGGGATAGTGCATCTGCTAACACTATGTATTTGCCTGGTGTGTAGATCAGTTCAAAGTCATATCTTTGCAGCTTCATCATGAGTCGTTGAATCCTTGGAGACATCTCATTCAGATTTTTTTTTATGATCCAACCAGTGGGCTGTGGTCTGTCTCAACTGTGAAGGTGGGAAGTCCATATATATAGCCATGGAACTTTTCTAATCCAACTACCAAGCCTAGACATTCCTTTTCAATCTGGGCGTATCGACACTCAGTATCAGTCATAGACCTGGAGGCATAGGCAACAGGCTTCCAATCTTCACCCTCTGCTTGTAGCAAGACCGCGCCTAGGCCATCCTTTGATGCATCCGTTGACACTTTGCTTCTCTTTGTTGGGTCAAAGAAGGTGAGTACAGGTGTGGTTGTCAGCACTGTTTTGAGATTCATCCACTCTTGTTCATGTCTTTCTGTCCATGCGAACTCATTTGTTTTATGTAGCAGGTCTCGCAGACAGGTTGTCTTGGCTGACAAGTTAGGAATGAACTTTCCAATGAAGTTTATCATCCCCATGATGCGTAGCACTCCTTTTTTATCAGTGGGTCGGGGCATTTTGAGTATGGCGTTTACTTTTTCCATATCTGGCTCTATTCCTTTACCAGATAGAATATCTCCTAGGAAAGTGACTTCCTGGACGCCAAACTGACACTTGGCTTTGTTGAGCTTCAGTCCATTCCGGCGTATGCTCTGTAGCACTTTAGTCAGTCTCTCATTGTGTTCTTTCAGTGTGGAGCCCCAGATGATGATGTCATCAACATAGACCCGAACTCCTTCCAGACCTTCAATTATGTGTTCCATCGCTCTATGAAAGATTTCAGATGCAGATATTATCCCGAAAGGCATTCTGAGGAAACAATACCTGCCAAATGGTGTGTTGAAGGTACAGTATTTGGTGCTCTCTTCATCCAGTTTTAGTTGCCAAAATCCTTGTGAGGCATCGAGCTTTGTAAAGTATCTGGCACCTGACATTTCACTGGTGATTTCTTCTTGCTTGGGAATCTGGTAGTGTTCACGTTTTATGTTTGCACTTAAGTCCTTTGGATCCATGCATATTCTTAGATCATTGTTCTTTTTCTTTACACATACCATGGAGTTAACCCAGTCTGTTGGCTCTTCGACTTTCCTGATGAATCCTAGTGTGGTCATTCTGTCCAGTTCATTCTTGAGCCGGTCACGCAGGGGTGCTGGAACTCTTCGTGGAGCATGTACCACTGGCTGAGCATCCTCCTTTAGCTGGATCTTGTAAGTGAATGGTAGAACTCCAAATCCTTTGAACACATCCTGGAAATTATTCATTACAGAATCCACCGAGTCATCTGGTCTGCTTATGGCACAGTTTATACGGTAGACTCTCTTGACCAGTTCTAAGTCCTCACAAGCTTTGTCACCCAGTAGTGAATCAAGTCTTTCCACCACAACAGAAAACATGAGATGATGCACTTTGTCTTTGACTGTCACTTTAAGTCTGCATACACCTAAGCTATCTATTTTCTGTCCATTATAGTCCTTCAGTAGTACTGACTTTTTCTGTATTTTGGGCTTTTCTTTCATATTGTTAATGTCACTCATACTGATTAAGTTTGCTTTTGCCCCAGTGTCTAGTTTCAAGGTAACTAATGCTCCATTTACCTGCAGTGGGATCATCCATTTGTCCTCTTTTACTGCATTAACTTTATGTTCAGCATTGTCCATTTCTGAGGGCTGCACATTTTCTGTATCCTTTTTGATATTGTCACATGACACCATTCCTACAAAAAATGTCTCACTTAAATCAGTGTCCTCAATCACATTAACTCATTGCCCTTTCTTTGTTTTTACTTTTGAAAAGCATTGTTTGGCAAAGTGATTCTTTCCATTACACTTTGTGCACATTTTTCCAAACGCTGGGCATTGTCTTAACTGGTGCTTGTAACCACAGCGTTTACAATTAAAAATTTCATCCTCCGATTGCTTTTCATTTCTGTTCTGCCACACAGCACCGACAGCAGCACTTACTGCAATTGTATCATCATTGATTTCACTGAAAGTCTTCGCATGCTTTTGAGCTAGCTCGCTAGCTTTGCATATTTTCACAGCAATTTCCAATGTTAGTTCGGTTTCTCTCAACAGACGTTCCCTGACTTTTTTATCATAAATACCAAACACAATCTGGTCACGAATCATGGATGCTTTCAGCTCAGAGAAATTACATGTCTGTGCTTTCAGTTTCAGATCAGTCAAAAAGCTATCAAAAGTCTCATTTTGCTGCTGTGTCCGAGAACGGAAGATGTGTCTTTCATAAGTCTCATTCTTTTTGGGAGAGCAATGTGCATCAAATTTCTTTAGCACATCTTCTAATTTTTCTCTGTTCTCTTCTGGATTAAATACAAATGTATTAAATACCTCTATCGCCTGTGGGCCTGCAACCGTAAGCAGCAACGCTATCTTCCTTGTGTCTGGCTTTGTACCGAATCTGATGGCTGCAATGTAGAGTTCGAATTGTTGTTTAAAAGTCTGCCAATTGTAGTAGATATTTCCTGTGAGTTTCAAACGCTCTGGTGGCTTCAAATTCTCCATGTCGCTTTTCACAATTTTCAGCAGATCTTCACCAATCCTGGTACCATATTATGTTCATTAATAACTAGACATTCTTATTATGAACACAGCTAGCTTCTAGCTAGTCATTTATTCAGTACACATTCTCTAGGTACAGTGGCCTAAAAATTCACTTGGGCGCGGGCAGCTCGCTCGCACCCAAAAGTTAGCGCTGGGCGGGGAGGCATTAGCGCACGCCGTATATTCGTCTTCTGCGCCCCAATTCGGAAGCGGGCGCTATACCAGGGTGTGCCCACCTCCGTTTGGGGCGCTGCAACTGAATATCGGCGCGCTAGTTGCCGCAGCGCCACCCGATGCGGTGCGGCAGGCTGCGGTACTGCAGGCCTCCCCCTTCTCTTAAGGGGGAGGTGCCTGCAACGGCCGGAGCCCCGATCGCGAGTGCCGGCAAAAGAGCCTGGCACAACGGAGAAGTGCCGGGCTCCACGGAAACCAGCCAGCAATGCCGCGGGGGGGGGGGGTGGAGGAGGCCGGGGAAGGAGGTGCGGGCAGGCGGCCGCCAAAAAAGCGGCCGGCCGCACCTTCAGCTTTAAAGCGCCCCACTATGGCAGCAGGACGGCCCCGTTTTCTGTTCGCTGTTTGCGCCCGCTTCGGAGGAGGCGGGCGCAAATAAATATGGGGATCGGCACGGTTTCGGGGCGTTACGGGCCACCGCGCACACCGATGACGTCATCGGTCCCGGCGCAGCGCTAACGGCTACCGCCGCCAATACCGCTGCGCTCAATTTCAGCGCTACCACCCCGCCAGCGCAAAAGACCTCTTTAGGCGCTAAGTGGGCGCAAGGCCCACTGAATTTCTAGGCCAGTATCTGTAGAGATTCAGCATGTGTGCTCCTGTGTGCAGGCTGCCATCTTGACTACTGCCTTGTGGGTAGCCTAGTGCCTCATGGGTAATGTAGTCTTAATATACCTACAGCTGGGTAGTGTAGTCTTATATACATACAGCTACATACAGCTCTACACAGCTCTACGGCTCCACCTAGTGTCCACTATAGAATGACATGTTATTGATCATTACAGGCCCCAGCACTGATCCCTGTGGCATCCCACTAGTTACATTTTGCCAACCTGAAAATGACCCATTTATTCCGGCTCTCTGTTTTCTGTTAGTTAGCCAATCCTCTATCCAATCTAATATATTACCCCCAACACCGTGAGCTCTTATCTTGTGCAGTAACCTTTTATGCAGCACTTTATCGAATGCCTTCTGGAAATCCAAATACTCTACATCTACTGGCTCCCCTTTATCCAGCCTGCTCGTTACATCCTCAAAGAACTCTAGTAAATTGGTCAAACACGATTTCCCTTTCATACATGATTTTTTAAATGTCTTGCTACCACTTCCTTAATAATGGATTCCTGCATTTTCCCAATGACAGCTGTTGGACTAACTGGCCTGTAGTTTCCTGCTTTCTGTCTCCTTCCTTTCTTGAATAGGGGAGTTACATTTGCAGTTTCCAATCCACTGGGACCTCTCCAAAATCCAGGGAATTTTGGTAGATTACAACCAAAGCATCCATTATCTCTGCAGCCACTTCTTTTAAAACCCTAGGATGCAGGCCATCACGTCCGGGGGACTTGTCAGCCTTAAGTCCCATTAGTTTGCCTAGTACTTTTTCTCTAGTAATAGTGATTGTTTTAAGTTCCTCCCTCCCTATAGCCCCTTGATTATCAATTATTATTGGGATGCTTTTAGTGTCTTCTACCGTGAAGACCGATACACAATATTTGTTCAAAGTCTCTGCCATTTCCCTGTTTCCCATTACTAATTTCCCAGTCTCATCCTCTAAGGGACCAACGTTTACTTCAGCTACTCTCTTCCTTTTTATATACCTGTAGAAGCTCTTACATCTGTTTTTATATTTTTTATACTCACATAATCTATCTTCTCCCTCTTATTTTTTTAGTCATCCTTTGCTGGTTTCTAAAAATTTCCCAATCCTCTGGGCTACCACTAATCTTTGCAACTTTTCCTTCAATTTGATACCATCCTTAACTTCCTTAGTTAGCCACGGATGGTTCATCTTCCTTGTAGAGTCTTAGTGAGGGTTGACTGGGCTGGGTGTGCTGTTGCTGTGTCCATAGTCGGTGCCAAGGTCGATCCGGTTTGCTAGGCCATTTCAGAGGCAGTTAAGAGTCAACCACATTGCTTTGGGTCTGGAGTCACATATAGGCCAGACCAGGTAAGGACGGCAGATTTCATTTCCTAAAGGACATTACTGAACCAGATGGGTTTTTACGACAATCCGATGGTTTCATGGTTACCATTACTGATACTAGCTTTTTATTCCAGATTTATTTAATTAACTGAATTTAAATTCCACAGCTTGGTGAGATTTAGAACTCACATCTCTGGATCATTAGTCCAGTCCACTGGATTATTAATCCAGTAACATAGCCACTATACTACCATTCCCAGATATAACATATGAACCTGGAAATTGTGGGCCAGTTAACCAAATATCACTGGTGAGGAATATGTTTGGCAGAGTTGCGAAAAGCAGTTTTCATTCAAATGCTCAGAGGCATGGATTTAGAAGCAGTAGCATATGCTTTACAAATCTATTAGTGATCAACTACTATCTGGTTGATATAATTTGCTTAATTTTCAGAAGAACTTTAATAAAATTATCCATTTGAGGTGCTTAAGGAAGGTGAAGGTTTTGGAATAAAAGGCAAATTAATTGGCTGGATTGGAAATTGATCTGGCAAGAAGAAGCAGGAGGTAATGATAAATGGAAAGAGCTGCGCCTGGGAGAAAGTGACTACTGGAGGCCTACTGAGTCTTTATTTTCTGTTTGCAATATCCATAGACGATAGAGAGGTATGTGACTAGGTGATGATTATGAGGAAGATTGGTACCATGCAAAGGATTCCGAACCAATTAAATGGATGGAATAAGGAACGGCAGATGGACTTGATTGTGGCAAGGAAATACATATTGGAGCATGTCTGGTGTACACATGCCATTTGCAAAGATGGAAAAGAAAAAGGATTTGTAGGTTATTGTTTATCATTCACTGAAAGCATCCAGTCAATGTGAAGCTGTTAATAACTCACCTAATCATGCACTGGATTTGCATCACAAGGGCATTTAATTTCAAGTTTAAACAAGTTATTCTGACCTTGTACAGCTTCTTGATATGGCTACATTTAGAATATTGTATGTAGTTTTGGGATTCCTATTTTTAAAAGAAGTGTCTTTAGAGCACAGCAAAGAAAAGCCATGGTTGGGGGGGGGGGCGGAGGGGATTGGACATGCTGGTATAAGCGCTGAGATGCTTCCTGCCTGTAACCTCTGCCACTGACCCTGCCAAAGTTCATGGGGCAGGGGGAGGCCCCTTGGTTTTAATGCCATTGGTGGGTATCTGTACCATTAGGGGCGCATCTAAAGTACCCTCCTTGCCCCACAGTCCGCAAATTGTGTCAGAGTTTGCCAGTTCCGGGGTGGGGGAGGGGTGCTATTTCCCCACCTTCCCTGTATTTTGACGTTATTGTAAAGTCTGTAGGTATTATGGCGAATTAATACACAGACTACAAGAGTAACTTTAACAGGACTTTACTATTCGAAGGTCAGGGCGAATCTGCCCAATAAATCCCGACACAGCACTTATACACCGGTGTGGTCACCGTCGGTATTACAGTATACAGCAGCCAAGATAAAGTAGTGCCACACCTAAAATAGTTCTCTTAAAGGTGGACGGTTACATACAATAGTTCTCTTAAAGGTAGAACAGTTACATACACTACAATCCTCCCTTTTTAGCTTACAACATACTTATTCCCCATTAACATAACATCATAACATATATACAACTTATGCAAAACAGTTCACAGATTCAGTCTCTCTGGAGGCTTCCTGACTCTGTCCGGATAACGCCTCGGTGGTGTAGTAGTTTTCGGCGGGGTAGTAGGTTCTTCTGGCAAGGTCGATTCGGCTTGAAGGACAGTGTCAGGTTCATCTGATTCTAGTATTACCAGATCGGAGGTAGCTGCTCTGGGTATCTCTGCTTCAACATTAGCCGTGTAAGGTTGTGGAGTAGGTTGGTCCTTTGTGGATGACCCTATGATCTGGTCAACATGTCGCCTTATGATGCTGTCACCAATGTCCATGGTATACATCAGCGGCCCTAGCCTTTTCCCAATAGTTCCAGGCTGCCATTTCTCGGTACGGTAGTCCCGGGCCAAAACTTGTTGACCTATCTGAAAGGATCTAGTTGGCCTTTCATTCATGCCCTGAAATTGCCGGTTCTCTACGTCCCTTCTGACGTTTGGCTTAATCAAATCCAGCCGGCATCTTAGTCTTCTATTGAAAAACATCATGGCGGGAGTTTGGTTTGTGACCGCATGTGTTGCATTCCTGTACGCCAACAAGAAGTTATCTACCTTATGTTGTAGGTTGATGTCTTCATTACCCATGGCCTTTATGGCCTTCTTGAAGGTCTGGACAAACCTTTCAGCTAATCCATTGGTGGCGGGATGGTATGGGGCTGACGTGTAGTGCTTGACCCCATTCCTTTTTAAGAACTTCCTGAATTCTTCGGACACAAATTGCGGTCCATTATCAGAACAGATCTGTTCCGGCAGGCCATTCCTAGCAAATATGGTCCGTAATACTGTGATGGTTTTTCCCGTGGTGGTGGAGGACATCTTTATTACCTCCGGCCACTTGGAGTGTGCATCCACCGCGATTAGAAACATTGAGTCCATAAATGGACCAGCAAAGTCGACGTGTACCCTTTGCCAAGGAGATGAGGGCCACTCCCATGGATGCAGTGGAGCTTGTGGTGGCGCGTTTTGGACCTTCTGGCATCCTAGACAGCTCTTGGTTATTTCTACGATGTCTCCATCAATACCTGGCCACTACACAAACGCTCTTGCTAGGTTCTTCATTTTCACTCCACCCAGATGCCCCTCGTGAAGCTCCTTTAGCACCTTATGCTGAAGTTTGGGTGGAATCACCACTCTGGATCCACACATCAAGGTTCCTCGGCACACTGACAGCTGTTCTTTTCTTTGCGAAAATGCGGGCAGCGTTGGTTCGCCATGTGCTGGCCATCCCTCCACCGTTAAATCGTAGACTCGTGAGAGAGTCGGATCATTTCTTGTTTCATTTTCGATCATCGAATTTGTTACTGGTAGACATTCCACTATGGATGAGTGGAACATCTCTACCGGGTCCACTGTAGCCGCCTCTTCTACTACTGGCAACGGTAGGCGCGATAACCCATCAGCATTTCCATGCTGTTTGGACCTTTTGTATTCGATGTCATATTGGTGTGCCCCAAGTAACACGGACCACCTCTGTAGCCTTTGCGCTGTCATAGTGGAAACGGCCTTGTTAGGGTTGAATATGGACACCAACGGCTGGTGGTCTGTCAGTAATGTGAACTTCTTGCCCTGCAGGTAATGATTGAATTTCTTTACTCCCCACACAAGGCTGAGAGCCTCCCTATCTATCTGAGCATAATTTCGCTCAGCGGAGGTCAATGATCGGGACGCAAATGCGACTGGCCTTTCCGAGCCATTTGGTAACTTGTGTGAAAGTACTGCTCCAATTCCATAAGGGGAAGCATCACAAGCTAGACGAAGAGGTAACGTTGGGTTGAAATGAGCCAACACTTCCTCAGAGGTGATCAACGCCTTGCTTCTGTGAAAGGCCTTCTTACAGTCCTCGCTCCACTTCCATGGTACTTCTTTCCGCAACAGAGCATTCAGCGGATGCAGCACCGTGGATAGATTTGGCAGAAACTTGTGGTAATAATTAATCAACCCCAGAAACGATCTCAACTGTGATACATTTTCCGGAGCGGGGGCCTTCACGACAGCTTCTATCTTGTCAGGTGACTTGTGCAGCCCCTCTTGGTCAATGACATGACCGCAGTACGAGATCCGTTTCTGGAAGAACTCACATTTCTGGCGATTAACTCGAAGGCCATATTCCTTCAACCTGGTGAGCACCAGTTTCAAATTTGCGAGGTGTTCCTCCTCGTCCTCTCCTGTAATCAGGATATCGTCCAAGTAACACTGAGTGCTTGGAATCCCCTGTAAGACCTGCTCCATGGCCCTCTGCCAAATTGCTGGAGCCGAAGCTACTCCAAAAAACAGTCTATTATAACGATACAAGCCTCTGTGTGTGTTGATTGTGAGATACTGGCGCGACTCTTCCTCGACTTCCATTTGTAAGTATGCTTGTGCCAGGTCTATCTTGGTGAAGTGTTTCCCACCAGACAATGAAGCAAAGATATCCTCAATCCTCGGAAGCGGGTATTGTACCGTGTGAAGCACCGGATTAACTGTGATCTTGAAGTCTCCGCAGATGCGGACCTTTCCCGGTCCCCCTGGCTTGTTACTTGATGAAGACTTCATGACGGGAACAATGGGCGTGGCCCACTCACTCCAGTCCACCTTAGACAGTACCCCTGAACGTTCAAGCTCTTCCAGTTCTGCCTCCACAGCAGGTCGTATCGCGTAAGGTGCCGATCTGGCTTTGAAAAATTTTGGGCTTGCATGTTCTGCAATCTTGATTTTTGCCTTAATTCCTCTCAGTGTTCCCAGTCCTTGCTGAAATACCTCTTTAGCTTCGTCCAATATTCTGGACAACCGTTCAGGTTTGACATCTTCCTTTCCGGAATCTACCGTCATTGTGTTTAGTGAGTGCCAGTCTATCTTTATTTTCCTGATCCACTCCCGTCCCAGAAGTGGTGGACCTCCCTCGGGTAGCACATACATGTCCATTCCTCGGTGATCTTTGCCCTTGTGTCTCACCTTGACTTTTATCTTTCCGATGGGGTATACTTTATGCCCCGTGTATGTCTGCAATACTATCTCCGTATCCCGTAAGGGAATATGTTTGAACAACTTTTTGTAATCTTGCTTATTCATGACCGTCAACGTCGATCCGGTGTCCACTTCCATTTTCACTTGGACTTTTGCAATCTGTAGTGTGACCCAGATAGTTTGTCGGTCAGCTTCTTTACTCACATTGTGAATCCTCAGACTACCCAGTTCCTTGCTGTTGGAGTCTGAATCCGAATTCTGTTCATCTGTACTCTTCCCAGTCACCTTATGTACCTTTCTGTACTTCTTCTGCGGTGACTTATTATTGCTGGTCTTCTTTCCTGACCGGCATACTTTAGCTATGTGACCAGGCTTGCCACATTTCCTACATTCCTGGTTTTTAAACCAGCATTGGTTCTGATCGTGTGTTGTCTTCCCACAACGATAACATTTCGTTGTACCCGAAGTCATTTGATCCATACTGAGTACCGCTGTCTTCCGCTGCATTTCCGCCGTGCCTCTCGCTGCGGCTTCGTGCGATGCTGCAATAAGGACAGCCTTCTCAAGTGTAAGATCGTTCTCTTCGAGCAGTCGTTTTTGTATTCCTTCCTTCGACATTCCGCACACGAACTTGTCTCTCAGTGCCTCTGACAGATTTACCCCAAACTGGCAGTATTTTGCTAGTCTACGCAGTTCAACCAGGTACTCTGCGTTGCTTTCCTCTTTTAGTTGCGTTCTCACGTAAAATTTAGATCGTTCCGCTAACATCAGCGGTGCGGGGTTCAAATGATCCTTCAGGACAGCAACAATATAAGCGAAAGACTGATCCGTCGGTTTAGCTGGTGATAGAAGATGCTTCAATAACCTGTATGTCTTCGCACCCATTGAGTTTAGTAAGGTTAGAGCTTTGTCATAATTTGCTATCTTATTGACCTTACAATATATCTCGATGCGTTCTACATACGTGGCCCAATCTTCCACATCGGAATCGAAACCGTTGATGTTACTACGCTTAGGCATCTTCACCCTCTTCCTGAGAAACAACAACGAAATATTTCTTTAACTTTTTTTTTTCCAAAATGGCGGTTTCCCGCGCTTGTCTTCTTTCCCCGCCCACTTTCAAAATGGCGGTTTCCCGCTTCTGTCTTCTTCCCCGCCTACTGGCGGCTTCCCGCGTTTCTTCCCCTGGCGGGAGGGGTAAGCTTTTCCCTCGGGCGACGACCGCTGGCTTTCGGGGTTCGCAGCCTGCGCGTCGGCTTCAGTGCGTTCCTTGTTCCCTTTTCTCGGCAGGGCAACCGGCGCTGGGTACAACCCATTGACGGCGAACAGTTTCAGCCGCTGGGCTGGATCTCGCTCAGTCTCCCTCGCTCGGGCTCTGTCTCTCCCGCTCGCTCGGGCTCTGTCTCTCCCTCAGCGGCTTCCAATCGCGCCTCCCAGCCCTCTCGCAGTCCGGTGCTTTCCTCCCCGGCTGCGGCTGAGTTCTCCGCGATTTATTTATTTTTATATCTTCCCGCGCCTTACGATCCCGGTCGCAGCGCTTCATGGCCTCGGTCACTGCCCGGCCTTTTTCGCCGGTCGTGGTCTAGCTGTCTCACGACGCTGTTGCGTCTCCCAGCCCGCTTGTACCGCGGCTTCCGTGCTCCACGCTGCCCCAGTCTCAGCGCCTCTGGGCTCGACTTCTGTCCGGCTCCTTTCCCCCGACCGTGGTCGAGTTCACCGCCCTTATCCTCCGTTTATTTTTTTATTTTCCCTTTACTCACAGTCACCGTGGCCGACTTGCTTCTCGTGCTGATCGGCTCACTCACCACCGTGGCAGAAGGGACAATCAGTGCCTGTTGCTGATGGAAGGCTTTGTGTCTGAATTCTTCCTTCTTCCTTGCTCTGCAGACTCGAGTTTTCTCTCAGCAGAACGACGAGGGCGGGTGCCTCTTCTCGACGCTCGTTAACTGCTTCGGAAGTATTGTTGCCGCAGGGCAAGATCGAACTCGTCGCCACTGTAAAGTCTGTAGGTATTATGGCGAATTAATACACAGACTACAAGAGTAACTTTAACAGGACTTTACTATTCGAAGGTCAGGGCGAATCTGCCCAATAAATCCTGACACAGCACTTATATACCGGTGTGGTCACCGTCGGTATTACAGTATACAGCAGCCAAGATAAAGTAGTGCCACACCTAAAATAGTTCTCTTAAAGGTGGACGGTTACATACAATAGTTCTCTTAAAGGTAGAACAGTTACATACACTACAGTTATGAAGAAATACCTATAAGTAGACCTCATTTTCCTTGGAGAAAAATATATTTTTTCATTATTCATTATATTTTCTGGGATTTTTCACCACACTGTTTTCAAATGCTTACTTTTATTTCAGCATATTAGTGTTGGCATAGTTGGTTTCTTTTCCTTGTAGATGTTTCTCAGCCATTTTTAACGAGGAATTTTGAATGGAGACAAGTGACAACATCAGTGTGTACCTGATCATATGATGCACCTCACATTGGTTGAAAATATCCCCGTGAAAAAAGTGGTCTTATTCTTGTGTGTTCCTGATACAGATGCCAATTTCCACAGAGCGTACAATCAGATTTTAATAGTAGCCTGTTGCCTTTTTACTGACGTATTTCAAAGAGGTGATGCTGATGTGGCAAAGCCCACAAATTTAAGATTTGCAGCAGCCAGTCACCAGTTTCACCGCCATAAGATTATGGGAAGTTGAGAGGGGCCTCATCGTCTGCTGGATGGAGTGATAGTGCCAAGGTAACACCAGAGCCATTGGCCCTACAATTTTTCAGACATTTTTTTGAAAATTGCTGTGGCAAGCTTTTTGCTATTATACGAACAGAGGAAAAAAATACTTGACTTTTTGCATCCTGTGTAAATAAAACTGTGGGCTCCCATAATAGGTTGGAAAGTTTACCCAGTGAATAGCTGAACCACACAGGTCAGGAGTATCCTTAGTTTGATCTCTGGATTTTGGTAAATTAGCCGGTCTCAGCTAGAGCAGCAGTAGAGGCACTATAGTTGAGTTAGGAAAGGGAAAATCAGCCAGAGGTCCAACTCCTGATCACTAGCCAGCAACCCTTTCAGGCCGTGCGCGTGCATGGATGTCAGGTGGAGACAAGGTTGGGGTCAGCTGTAATGGTCCCTGTGGTACTGTAGTGTGCTGCCAGTCACTGTCATTGTTCGTACTTAAGTAGTGGCCCTTTGGGCAAGGTACTAGAGGGTGACCAATGTCCCTGGAACTGTAGAGGAGAGCAAATTAGTAAGCAAAGAAAGTAAGCTCACTAAACAAACACTGGCTTGTTAGTTAATAGACTTTATCTTGCCTATAGACAAAGATTTCATCTATGCAGAATGTGTAACAAAATTGTAAACTCTTTATAAATGGGTTTACGGTTTTAGTACACAGCATAGAGGCAACCATCCTCCTAAACTCTTACTGTATTTCGTACCTGGCAGGGAAAAATCATTCTGTTACCCTTAAGTGAAATTCTACAAAAACTTCCATGGTAAATCGACAGGTGTTCTCTTCTAAATACCTATTATTTATGAAGAGCTTTCAATATGTACAATAAATATAGAAGGAAGGTGCCTTTAGGTGGAGTACTCCTCAATAAATTATTCTCAAATGTCAAACATTTCTGCCGTCTCATTGTTTGCATTGCTATATTGCTATAGCTGTTTATTTTTTATAGCTTAGTTTGTGATATTACTGTCTGCTCAAGTGACATTCCTTTAAAAAAAATTAAGTTAACACTGCTATTAAAATAAAGGAATGCTCAAAGAGTAATTTCTAGGGTTATATGTGTAATTGATATGTATCCTTAATAGTTTAAAAGAAAAAAAGTATATTGTAAATAATCACTACATACACTGTTAATATGCATGTTTTAACATTTACTTTAAATACTCAAACATGTATAGTATACCCTTTGCTCTGAATTTACTTACATAAACTAACACTGTCCAGCCTCTGATTGGGAAAAAGATCTGAATATAGTTTTATTTTTGATAAAAGCTGGTTACTGGAGGGAGAAGGTTCTGCCTACCCAGGCCCTTGCTTCTTTTGGTAAAGGAGTTTCTTCAAGAATGGAATAGAACTATTTTTATCAGAACAAAGTCTTCGTACAATTCAGTTGAATGAACAGTACAGCAAGGACAGGAGAATTGTAATATGTATCCACACCTGATAACTTTCTAAGCTATTTTTTATATGAAAACATTCATAGTAATAATTTTATGTAATCATCCAATCAAAAGATGTTAGTACTGGAGAATGTAAAATAAAGGAACACAAAATGTAAAGGTGATGCTACAAAATGATCCCATAAAGGGTCAAGTATGTGTTGTGATTTCCCTTTAGATTATTTACACAATCTATGTTATGTGAAGGTTTTTTTAAATTCAAAGAATAACCAATATTATACTTTGGGTAACCTCATAAATGCTCTAGTAGCAAGTGTTGAACATTAACATCCCTGTCATTTAAAAATATATATATATTGTTCTCTCATTTCCCATCTTCTTTCATTCTCACATGTCAGATGGCTGAATGATCACAGATGCCACATGATTTCTGATTCAACTGCTGCTTTCTCAATGATTTATTGGGCTGCTTGATCTACAGGCAGAACTCGCCACAGCTCTGAAGGTTGTTTCACTTATCATCTGGACTGAGCTGATAAAAGCTCATCATACACCTGGTTACTGGAGGGAGAAGGTTCTGCCTACCCAGGTGCTTGCTTCTTTTGATAAAGGAGTTTGTTCAAAAGTGGATAGAACTATTTTTATCAGAACAAAGTCTTCATACAATTCAGTTGAATATTTTCATGAGCAGTACAGCAAGGACAGGAGAATTGTAATATGCATCCACGCCTGATAATGTTAAGCTAAATTTTTTTATGTGAAAACATTCGTAGCAATTATTTTTTGTAATCATCCAATCAAAACATGTTAGTACTGGAGAATTTCCATTTAGGGTAATTTTCCATTTCCACTTCCCACATCAGACACATTGTACAACAACAAAAATAACTTGCACTTATATAGCGCCTTTAACATAGTAAAATGTCCCAAGGCCCTTCACAGAAGTGTTATCAGATAATAGTTGACACCGAGCCAAATTAAGAGTTATTAGGACGTGATGGATCAAAGAGATAGGTTTTAAGGAGCATCTTAAAGGAGGAGGGAGAAGTAGAGAGGCGGTGAGGTTTAGGGAGGGAATTCCAGCTGTATGGGCCTACGCAGCTGAAGGGATGTGCAAGAGGCCAAAATTGGAAGAGTGCAAAGATCTTGAAGGGTTGTAGTCACAGAGATAGGATGGGGCGAGGCCATGGAGGGATTTAAGCCCTTTTGACTGAGATTGCCAAATTGGGGGCAGTTCTGTATTGTAATCAAGCACCTGCTAAGTACTGGGTGGAGAACGCCTAAATTAATTTAATCCAAACTCCTTTCAATTGAGGAGAGCATCAGGCTGGACTGGATTCAAATTCAGATACCAGAAGCAAAAGGTGAGCACAATAAACCAACTGTATCACCAAGTTCCTCACTTTAACTTAGAAAAGTTGAACATATCCACCTTAAATATGATTCTTCCCCATCAGATTGGAGTTCACACTGTGAATGTAAATGCATACTGTATTTTGGATAAAATGGACGGATATGATATAATTGGGATTACGGAGACATGGCTCCAGGGTGACCAAGGCTGAGAATTCAACATCCAGGGGTATTCAATATTCAGGAAAGACAGGCAAAAAGGAAAAGGAGGTGGGGTAGCATTGCTAGTTAAAGAGGAGATTAACACAATAGTAAGGAAGGATATTAGCTCTGATGATGTGGAATCTGTATGGGTAGAGCTGAAAAATACCAAGGGGCAGAAAACGTTAGTGGGAGTTGTATACAGACCCCCAAAGAGTAATGCTGAGGTTGGGGATGGCATTAAATGGGAAATTAGAGACGCATGCAATAAGGGCACAGCAGTTATCATGGGTGACTTTAATCTACATAAAGATTGGGCTAATCAAATTAGTAACAATACTGTGCAGGAGGAATTCCTGGAGTGTATATGGGATGGTTTCCTGGAACAATATGTCGAGGAACCAACTAGAGATCAGGCCATCTTAGACTGGGTATTATGTAATGAGAAAGGATTAATTAGCAATCTTATTGTGCGAGGCCCCTTGGGGCGAAGCGATCATAATATGATAGAATTCTTCATTAAGATGGAGAGTGAAGCATTTGACTCAGAGACTAGGGTCCTGAATTTAAATAAAGGAAACTATGATGGTAGGAGGTGCGAGTTGGCTAGGATGGATTGCGGAACGTTACTTAAAGGTTTGACAGTGGATAGGCAATGGCAAAGATTCAAAGATCGCATGGATGAACTACAGAATTTGTTCATCCCTGTTTGGCATAAAAATAAAACAAAGAAGGTGACAACCGTGGCTAACAAGGGAAATTAGGGATAGCATAAGATCCAAGGAGAGGACATATAAATTGGCCAGAAAAAGCAGCAAACCTGAGGATTAGGAGCAGTTTAGGATTCAGCAAAGGAGGACTAAGGGATTAATTAAGAGGGGGAAAATAGAGTATGAGAGTAAGCTTTCAGGGAACATAAAAACTGACTGTAAAAGCTTCTATAGATATGTGAAGAGAAAAGGATTGGTGAAGTCAAGCATAGGTCCCTTGCAGTCAGAATCAGGGGAATTTATAATGGGGAACAAAGAAATGGCTCAGCAATTGAATACATACTTTGGTTCTGTCTTCACAAAGGAGGACACAGATAACCTCCCAGAGATGTCGGGGAACATAGGGTCTAATGAGAGGGAGGAACTGAATGAAATCAGTAGTTGTAGAGAAATGGTGTTAGGGAAAGTGATGGGATTGAAAGCCGATAAATCCCCAGGGCCTGATAATCTACATCCTAGGGTACTTAAGGAAGTGGCCCTAGAAATAATAGATGCATTGCTGGTCATCTTCCAAAATTCTATAGACTCTGGAACAGTTCCCATGGATTGGAGGGTAGCTAATGTAACCCCACTATTCAAAAAAGGTGGTAGAGAGAAAATGAGGAATTATAGACCCGTAAGCCTGACATCGGTAGTGGGGAAAATGCTAGAGTCTATTGTAAAATATGTAATAGCAGTGCACTTGGAAAACAGTGACAGGATCGGACAAAGTCAACATGGATTTACAAAAGGTAAATCGTGCTTGACTAATCTACTGGAATTTTTTGAGGAAGTAGCTGGTAGAATAGATAAGGGAGAACCAGTGGATGTGGTGTATTTGGACTTTCAGAAGGCTTTCAATAAGGTCCCGCATAAGAGATCAGCATGTAAAGTTAAGGCACATGGGATTGGGGGTAAGGTACTGACTTGGATAGAGAACTGGTTGGCAGACAGGAAGCAAAGAGTTGGAATAAACGGGTCTTTTTCCGAGTGGCAGGTAGTGACTAGTGGGGTATCGCAGGGATCGGTGCTAGGACCCCAGCTATTCACAATATATATTAATGATCTAGACAGGGGAACTAGATGTATTATCTCCAAGTTTGCAGATGACACAAAGCTGGGTGGGCATGTGCGCTGTGAGGAGGATGCCGAGAAACTCCAGTATGATTTCGACAGGTTGGGTGATTGGGCAGATGCATGGCAGATGCAGTATAATGTGGATAAATGCGAGGTTATGCACATTGGTGGCAAAAACAGGAAGGCAGATTATTATCTGAACAGCAATAGGTTGGGAGAAGGGGAAGTGCAAAGACACCTGGGTGTCCTTGTGCACCAGTCGCTGAAGGTAAGCATGCAGGTGCAGCAGGCGGTTAAGAAGGCAAATGGTATGTTGGCCTTCGTAGCGAGAGGATTCGAGTACAGGAGCAAGGATGTCTTGCTGCAGTTGTACAGGGCCTTGGTGAGACCACACCTTGAGTATTGTGTGCAGTTTTGGTCGTCTTATCTGAGGAAGGATGTTCTTGCCATGGAGGGAGTGCAGCGAAGATTCACCAGACTGATACCTGGGATGGCAGGAATGACGTATGAGGAGAGAGATTGGGTCAACTGGGCTTATATTCGCTGGAGTTTAGAAGAATGAGAGGGGATCTCATTGAAACTTACAAAATTCTAACAGGACTAGACAGACTAGATGCAGGAAGGATGTTCCCAATGGCGGGGGAGTCCAGAACCAGGGGTCAGAGTCTAAAGATAAGGGGTAAGCCATTTAGGACAGAGATGAGGAGGAATTTCTTCACCCAGAGAGTGGTGAACCTGTGGAATTCTCTACCACAGAAGGCAGTTGAGGTCAATTCATTATATATATATTCAAGAAGGAGTTAGATATATTTCTTAAGGCTAAAGGGATCAAGGGATATGGGGAGAACGCAGGGACAGGGTACTGAATTTGGATGAGCTGCCATGATCTCATTGAATGGCGGAGCAGGCTCGAGGGGCTGAATGGCCTACTCCTGCTCCGATCTTCTATGTTTCTATAATGTGATACTGGCACAGTACTGCCAAGACTATGGTACCTCAGCCACTGTGTGCATCTGTGGTCCTCATAGCTGGTTTCGCCTGATATTGTGAGGTCAATTCATTGAAGTATTTTTGTGGCACTTCGAGTGTAATTCATTGGGGGACACCACAGGTGTCAGGGGCTGGGTTATTTGGCACCAGTAACTGTTAAAGAGCTGGTGGCTGCCCTTAAAACTGAAACAGTTTTGAGAGAAGATCTACATCTAGAAACCAAGCAACAGGAGGTGCACAAATGAAGGGAGGCCTTATTTGGAAGAGAGGAGTACCCTGGAAAATGGTAGACTTTTGTTACATCCCTCCCTGGAAGCACCCATTGAAACAGGTGCAGAGCAATTGAAAAGCTTTTCAAGAGCGCCAGCATAATTATTGGGAGCCCCTTTAATTTGCATGGCATACGGGTCTTTAATGAACCTTGCACACAATCAACGCACTTAAAGTGCTTTCAGCCCACACGATGACAGCTCCTGCCACCTGATAATATAGCGCCCCAGTGCCTAAAGTGCTTCAGTACATCAAGTGTTGCGGACACATTATTAGCCCCATATTTCTTGCATTTTGGGAACACCTGATCAGGATTGCTATCCAAGTCAACGATATCCTGTTTAGAGTGGCTGGCCAGTTTTAATATAGCAGACATTGCCAAGTTTTCTGTAGTATTCTCTTCATTCTACGCAGCAAAATCTTGAACGTTTTTGAAGGGCAACATTAATAAATTTGACCTTTCTACAGTTAATGTATAATATGAAATTTCTTGTTATAGGAATCAGCTAGTTAATGTGATCAGAATGTAAAAAGCTTTCCCTTGTACAGAACAGCTGATTATGTAAATATATGTTAAATCAGTTTAATAATCAATTTTTATGGTTCTTTCTCTTCAGGTCTTTACATTACCATACAACATCCCTGAGCTGGGATAAGTGCCAACAAATCTGCTCCCTCTAACAATGTTGTTCTTGAGCTAGAAACTGGTTTTGCAGAAACAGCCTCCAGTTATCCCTCCTTTATTGTGGGGAAGGATTTAGTTTTCACTGTGAGGCCACAATGACTTAGGAAATTTGACATATGGTTAATTATAGAGCCAAACCCATGTCCTACTACTCCATGGCATAATGTTCTAGAGCATCAAGGTGCGAGTCCCATTTCAAGTATTTAAAAAAATATTTTTAGAATTTAACAGAAAAGTTAAATTTCACTTCAGATTCTGTAATTTACTGGTGCTGTATATTTTATTTAGGCTGAAGCGGTCTTGATAATGGATAGGATTTGGGGCCTCAAAAATTTGCGGAAAGTGCACATCGCAGTATAAATGCCCAGATCCTCCTGCTGCAATCTCTATCATTGATTTTACCGAAGTTTGCCGGGTCAAGGTTGGTCCCATGATTTAAGTGCTTTTGGTAGGATAGGGACGCATCCAGGTTGCCCCCCCCAAAGACATTGGAAAGTTTAGTCAAAGAGTCCTGAGGCATCCCATGTCTCTCCTGGAAGAAACATTTGGCTGCGCTCTCCCCTCATCCTCCTTACAAAGAAAAAAAATTGCATGGCAGATCTTTGGAGGTCTTACATTTTTTGATGTAAAATTGGATGGATAGATGTATAAAGTTGGATTGGAATGTTTGCTTTGTGGTGGCTTTTATTTCAGCATTGTGGCCAAGATGATGCTGTGATGGAAGGTAAGGTGTGGGACTAACGTTGAAAGGGAAATTGGGGTTGCATTTACTGGTACTGCAGGCGGATGATTCGATCCCGGCCAGAAAGGGGCTGTCTGGGTTGCCTCCTGCCTTCCACATCTGCTTCCTCCTCAGCTGGTCTTATCCCTGGTGGCAATGGCTGTGCCCTCATGATGGCCAGTTTGTGAAGGATACACCAGACCACCATAAATCAGGACACATACAGTATTGTAGGGCTCCACCAGAGCGGTCCAGGCAGTGGGACCCTTACTTCAGCACCCTAATGGTCTGCTCTCTGATGTTTCGTTTGGCAGCATAGCTCTCATTGTATGAATGCTGGCCACGTGTGGTTGGGTAGTGAAGCAGACTCATGAGCTAGGTGGTCAAGGAATAGGTCTTGTTGCCCAGTAGCCACTCTCTGGCTTGTCTTCATGGCTCAAAGACTGAGGGAATAGTGGATTGGTGCAGAATAAAAGAATCATGCCTCCTGCCAGGATACTTGGCATCCAACATCAAGGTTGCACACCAACTGAACATTCAACCTTTGTGGTTGCGGTACATCTCAGCATTTAGATACGGTACCCGCAAAGCCACGTGCGTGCAGTTGATGGCGACCTGCACCATGAGGTAGTCCCTATCCTGGCAAAGCCACGTGCACGCTCCACCTGCTTCTCTCTGGTCAGAGAGAAGACAATGAAGTCCCCTCTCCTGGCATATAGAGTGTCTGTCACCTCTCTTATGCAGCAGTGGACGACGAATTGGGAGATGTTACAGATGTCGCCTGCGCCAGCCTGGAAGGATCACAATGCAAAGAAATTCAGGGTCACGGGCCATGGACCCCTTCGCAGCCACTGGCACCGCTGTCCTTGCCCTGGAGTGAGGCTGCAGATCTGGTTGCAATAGGTGGCAGAGTTCTGTGAGCACCTTCTTCGTAATGCGCAGTGCCTCACACACTGCTGCTGGTTCAGGTTAAGGTAAGAGAATTGCTCTTGGAAGACTCTAGGTGGGTAAGGCCTCCTGCTGAGAGTGCTTTTCCCCCTCCATCCGCCCAAACAACAGGCACTACACAACCAAATTTTTAGCCCTTTAAATGCCAACATTTACCTGCAATACCTGTTATGCCTGTTGGTGGTGCTGTGATTGGTATTTACAGGTTACATGTCTTGTCATATAATGTTAGGTGAAAAGCCTTACTCTGCTACTCTGTTCTGGCAGTGAGATTTGTCATCCAGCTCTACTGCTGAGAAAAACATGCTAGAGTTCGAGGATCATTCTAAACAGATTTTACAAATGTCATCAATGAGGGACACACATGGGTATATTACCTCTATATGAGTTGTCAGACTGGACTTGCTTAATGCTTCCTTGTGTTTCCAGAAAGATTTGGCAGTGAACCACACGTATAAGGGACTGGTTGCTAACACAGGAAAATGAGCTAAGATGCATTTTACTTTCCAAATAATTCAAAAACGCTTATTATAGTGTAATATATGCCAGACCTGTTTCTGTTCAACAGTTCTAAAGAATTATCTTGGCAACCTGACTGAGGAGAATTGGACGGATTTTATAATCAAACTTAAGGGGCTAAGAACATATTAAAAGTCATCTTTAAAAAAAATACTAGTTAAGAATCTATTTATTTGAAAATTAACTGGCAGTGACTTGCAAGTCCTTAATACGTCATGAAACATGACAATGGTGGTATTTGTCTTCTAGATGCAATTGAACCCTCCATTTTGTGAATTCTATGTATTTGTGACTAAAATAAACGGAATAAGCGAGAGGGTCTCCAGTGTTATTTACTACATTAGTACCATTTTTCGTACTCTGTCGAAAGTATTTAAAACATCTTCTGAGATTGTCCTTTGCAAGAGTTCACAGTTTGAAGTAATACGCTGTTAATCAAGAATGCTCCATGGATTTTGAAGCTAAAATTCATCCAAAATTCTTGAAATTTTATCAGCTTCGCTATAGTTATCTTGTTTCTGTTTTTGCCTTGATCACCCTGATATACTGTACAGTTAAAGATTACTCTTTTTGATTATCTTTGAGAGGTTTTATGTTGATTTTCTCATTCCTAATGAAAGAATGACATTTATGGCACATAATTAAGTGATAAAACATAGAATGAGAAAAGGCCATTTAACCCATCAAGCTTTATCTTGATGTGACTAGTGGTGTCACACAAGGATCTGTGTTGGGGCCTCAACTATTCATCATATTTATTAATGACTTAGATGATGGGATAGAAAGCCACATATCTAAGTTTGCTGATGACACAAAGATAAGTGACATTGTAAGCAGTGCAGATGGAAGCATAAAATTACAAAGGTATTAATAGATTAAGCGAATGGGCAAATCTGTGGCAAATGGATTTTAATGTACGCAAATGTGAGGTCATCCACTTTGGACCTAAAAAGGATAGAACAGAGTACTTTCTAAATGGTGATAAGCTAGAAACAGTGGAGGTCCAAAGAGACTTGGGGTCCAGGTACATAGATCATTAAAATGTCATGGACAGGTACAGAAAATAATCAAAGAGGCTAATGGAATGCTGGCCTTTATATCTAGAGGACTAGAGTACAAGGGGTTGGAATTATGCTACAGCTGAACAAAACCCTGGTTAGACCACACCTGGAGCACTGTGTCCAGTTCTGGGCACCACACCTTAGGAAGTATATATTGGCCTTGTAAAAAGTGCAGCATAGATTTACCAGACCTGGACAAGAAAGGTTAAATTGCGAGGAGAGATTACACAAACTAAGGTTGTATTCCCTGGAATTTAGAAAGTTAAGGGGTGATTTGATTGAAGTTTTCAAGATATTAAGGGGAACTGATAGAGTATTTGGGAGAAAATATTTCCTCTGGTTGGGGATTCTAGGATTGGGGCATAGTCTAAAAAATAGAGCCAGGCCTTTCAGGAGTGAAATTAGGAAACACTTCTACATGCAAAGGGTGGTAGAATTTTGGAACACTCTTCTGCCAATGGCAATTGTTGCTTGGTCAATTGTTAATTATAAATCGGAGATTGATAGATTTTTGTTAACCAAAGCTAGTAACGGATATGGGGCAAAAGCGGGTATAGGTCACAGATCAGCCATGATCTCATTGAATGGCGGAGCATGCTCAAGGGGCTAAGTGGCCTACTCCTGTTCCTAAGGGCTTGATTTTGCCGGTGCTCAGAGGGCGGGTTTGGAGGCGGGTCCGCTGTCAAAATAGCAAAGATTGACAGCGGGTAGGAAACCCGCTGTCAACCCACCTCCACGCGAGTCTCCCAGGTGTCGGGTCTGTCTGCTCAAAACTGACCCGACACCAAGCGGCAGGGGAGGCAATTTATATCGTTAAATGGCTTGTTAACAGCCATTTAATGCTATTTTGAGCCTACCTTGCAATTTTATGTGCTCTCCGCGGGTTACCCGCTGCTCGGGGAACATGCCAGCTCACCCTGTTGTGAGTTGAGTCTGTTTTGATTTATCTGATAGCCTGACAGCTGCAGAAGTGGTATAAAGGATACCTCAGTTGCAGATCCCAGAAACTGTTGGTTACTGCATTTGTAAGACATTTGATGAGAAAAGGACATTAAGCCTATCATATTGCTTTTCCAGTTAAGAATAGAAGAACATAAGAACTAGGAGCAGGAGTAGGCCATTTGGCCCTTCGAGCCTGCTCCGCCATTCAATACGATCATGGCTGATCTTCTACCTCATCTCCACTTTCCTGCACTATCCCCATATCCCTTGATTCCCTTAATATTCAAAAATCGATCAATCTCTGTCTTGAACATACTCAACGACTGAGCCTCCACAGCCCTCTGAGGTAGAGAATTCCAAAGAGTCACCACCCTCTGAGTGAAGATATTTCTCCTCAGCTCAGTCCTAAATGGCCGACCCCTTATTCTGAGACTGTGACCCCTGGTTCTAGACTCCCCAGCCAGGGGAAACATCCTCCCTGCATCTACCCTGTCAAGCCCTGTAAGAATTTTGTATGTTTCAATGAGATCACCTCTCATTCTTCTAACCTCTAGAGAATATAGGCCTAGTCTATTCAATCTATCCTTATAGGACAATCCCCTCATCCCAGGAACCAGTCTGGTGAACCTTCGTTGCACTCCCTCTATGGCAAGTATATCCTTCCGTAGGTCAGGAGACCAAAACTGTGCACAATACTCCAGGTGTGGTCTCACCAGGGCCTTATATAATTGCAGCAAGACATCCTTACTCTTATACTCAAATCCTCTTGTAATAAAGGCCAACATACCATTTGTTTTCCTAATTGCTTGCTGTGCCTGCATGTTAACTTTCAGTGATTCGTGTACAAGGACACCCAGGTCCCTCTGAACACCAACATTTCCCAATCTCTAACCATTTAAAAAATACTCTGCTTTTCTATTTTTCCTACCAAAGTGGATAACTTCACATTTCTCCACATTATATTCCATTTGCCATGTTCTTGCCCACTCACTTAGCCTGTCTATATCCCCTTGAAGCCTCTTTGCAATCTCTTCACAACTTACATTCCCACCCAGCTTTGTATCATAAGCAAACTTGGATATATTACATCCAAATCATTGATGCAGATTTTGAATAGCTGAATAGCACTGATCCTTGCAGTACCCCACTAGTTACAGCCTGCCAACCTGAAAATGGCCCGTTTATTCCTACTCTCTGTTTCTGTCTGTTAACTAATCCTCAATCCATGCTCGTATATTACCCCCAATCCCATTAGCCCTAATTTTGTTTAATAACCTCTTGTGTGGCACCTTATCGAATGCCTTCTGAAAATCTAAAATCACCACATCCACTGGTTCCCCCTTATCTATTTTGCTAGTTACAACCTCAACAGATTTGTCAAACACGATTTCCCTTTCATAAATCCGTGTTCACTCTGTCCAATCCTATTATTATTTTCTAAGTGCCCTGTTACCACGTCCTTAATAATAGATTCTAGCATTTTCCCTACTACCGATGTCAGGCTAACTGGTCTGTAGTTCCCCATTTTCTCTCTCCCTCCTTTCTTAAATAGTGGGGTTACATTTGCTACCTTCCAATCCGCAGGAACCGTTCTAGAATCTATGGAATTTTGGAAAATGACAACCAATGCATCCACTATCTCTGTAGCCACCTCTTTCAAAACCCTAGGATGTAGACCATCAGGTCCAGGGGATTTATTGGCTTTCAGTCCCATTAATTTCACCAGTACTATTTTTTTTTTTACTAATACTAATTTCTTTCAGTTCCTCATTCTCACTAGAGCCTTGGTTCTCCACTATTTCTGGGAAGTTTTTTGCGTCTTCTTCAGTGAAAACAGACACAAAGGGCTGGATTTTACCAGCCCTGGGGAGGCGGGTCTGCCGGGAAAAAGGCAGAATCTGAGGGCAGGTACCCATCCCATCCCCAACCCGCCTCCGTGCCATCTTCCCAGGAGGCGGGTAGCTGACCCGCGCCGGGTCCCGTCTCCTGGAGGCAGAAAGGGGATTACAGTCACTTAACTGCCTGTTAACAGGTAGTCAACAGACAATTAAGAGGATTATCCCCATTTTTCCACCTGAGGCGTGGGCTTACTGATGTTGGGAAACCCCGCCAGGGTCACCGAGGCGAGTAGTGGGAGTGCGGGGGTCAGAGAGGTGCAAAAGTGTGCTGTGGAGGTAAATGATGGGTGCAAATGTGGAGAGGTAAGTATGTGAGGTGAGTGGAAAGTGATAGAAAATGTTTACTTACCTTTGTTTCTTCCTGCAGACTTCAACACTTGGGGATGCGGAGATTCTTGCATCTCACCGGCAGAGATGGCTGCTGCATTCTCCGATGCAACAACCATCTAATTTCTGCTCACTAAAGAGGTTTGATGAGTCTTGAATACAAGAACTCATCAAACAACAAAGAATGTCAGTGTTTGACAGCTTCACAGAGCTGTCAAACGATGACAATTCATTTGTCAAACATTTTTGACAGATGAAACGTCATATGCTGATGTTCTGTGTAACCAGCTTCCCCTTAATTGGCCTGCTAAGCCCGCTGGGTGGGCTTAACAAGGTCAATCAAGGGAAAATAGCGTGGGTTGGCAACATGGAGGCGGGACTAACACCTGACAAGCAGCAGTCCCACCTCCAACATGCCCCCATTGGCAAAACCACCCCCAAAATATTTGTTTAATTTCTCTGCCATTTCCTTATTCCCCATTATAATTTCTCCTGTCTCAGCCTGTAAGGGACCCACATTTACTTTTGCTATTCTTTTCCTTTTTACATACCTATAGAAGCTTTTACAGTCTGTTTTTATGTCTCTCACTAGTTTATTCTCATATTCTATATTCCCTTTCTTTATCAATTTCTTGGTCCTCCTTTGCTGAATTCTAAAATCCTCCCAATCCTCAGGCTTACTATTTTTGGCAACATTATAAGCCCTTTCCTTTGATCAAATACTATCTTTAACTTCTCTTGTTAACCACGGTTGGACCACTTTTCCTGTGGGATTTTTGTGCCTTAAAGGAATGTATATTTGTTGTAAATTATGTACTAATTCTTTAAATGCTAGCCATTGCTTGTCTACCATCATACCTTTTAATGTAGTTTTCCAATCTACCTTAGCCAACTCGCCCCTCATACCTACGTAGTTTGCTTTGTTTAGATTTAAGACCCTAGTTTCAGATTTATCTAAATCACTTTCAAACTCAACTTAAAATTCTATCATATTGTGGTCACTCTTCCCTAAATATTACAAGATTATTAATTAACCCTTTCTCATTGCACAATACTAGATCTAAAATAGCCTGTTCCCGAGTTGGTCCTCAACATACTGATCTAGAAAACTATCTTGCAAACATTCCATGAATTCATCCTCCACACTATTACTGCAAATTTAGTTTACCCAGTCTATATGTAGATCAAAGTCCCCCATGATCACTGTATTACCCTTGTTACATGCGCCTCTAATTTCTCTAAGTTTAGGCCTGGCTGTAATGTCTCGCATACCTCATTTAAAGAGCATGTAAGACAGTAACTTACCTAAAATTATACCTTTAACACATTTGTTATGCTAGATTATTTTAATTTTTCTCAGGTCTTAGAAGATAGTCCATGTTTAAAAATTATCCATGCATGTATCTAGCACCACTAATGCTTGTGATATATGCCTTGGTTGAAGATCATCAAAATGTAATTTGTAAACTATGAGCTCGATAATAGTCTCAATGCAGTAGCACTGGCTATGCCTGCAGAGCAAAAAGGTGATATAATGTGATCAGCTAATTTAAGTAATTTTAGTGTGCTTAGTGCATGACACAACGGGAGCTTATGATGGAGGGTGCAGATTATGTGGAAAAAGTATGGGGATATGGCCACTTAAAGAGTTGCTACATAGACATGAGGGGGGGGGGATTTCCAGCCATTAGAAAAGCTAGAAATGTTTTTTGCAACATTTGTTAGCCTTTCCAAAAGTTGCTTGGGGATGGGGGACTAAACAGTGGCAGAAGACAATGAAGTGGCAGGCCAAAAGCAGGCAAAGGTGAACACACTATTGAGACATGAAAACAAGTTGATAGGTAAGTGGCAGAGCAGTTCAGGCCCCTTTTCCTTGTTTGATAGCTGCAAAGGATGTGCAATTCCATGAGAAGAAAGCCTCCCTACAAGAAAGTAATACACTATGCCTGGAAGAAGATGGCAGGCGGATTGAAAGATGTGTACAGTATTTGCAGAAGCTGGGAACAGATGCTGGAGAAGGCAACATACGATAAGGAACCTGGTTAGATAAAACTACACAACAGTACCATCTAACAAGTAAATGTTGCATGATTGTATGCCACAAAATATTGCCTTTCAACCTGTCCCACATTTAATGTTTGCCTATGGCAAGTAATCATACAACCTTTAAACCCATACACACCCATACTTCAGCAAGACACCCAATCAAGCTGCAGTTTACGATGGGAAGCTTTGTCACATGCACATCTTCCAAGGGCTTTACACATCAAACCATTGAAACACAAATGTGGTCAATTACTGCTACCCATGATGGACACCAGATTGTTTGTGTGGCAACCAGCATTGCCCTCTTGTGTTTTTGGAAATGCAGCAGTGTGATAACATTGAGCAGCTAGTTGGTGGGAAAGCAGCTGAAAGCGCAGGCCATTCTGCTTATTGCACCATTTGTCTGTTTGATCTGTGAGCAGCGCATTAGCAGATGTTGCAGTGCTATCTGGCAATGATTCACAGCATAAGAGTTGAAGGAAGTGGCATCCCTATGTTACAATTAGTATGCAGGTGTTATTGCTGCAGATCCAAAGCTCTGCAATTGGCACCCTTCTAACCTATAGGAAATTGAGGCAGTTGTCTTCGGTCATTGGCAAGTAGGTGTGTTAATGTTTGTAAATATGGTCTGGAGCCTGCTGATTTCTCTGGCATGCTCCCTTTATCAGCCACCAGCTAAACCATGAAATACTGTATTTGAGGTACTTTAAAAAAAATAAACTTCCCTTAAGGAGGTAAAACAAATTGCCCCCAAAATTTTCTGAAAAATATTTTAAAATGTAAATTTGATAAATATGGAGCAACTCTAATACCAGCAGCATTGCACTAAAAATGTAGCGAAAAATTGAACTCACAAAAAAAGCACAGGGGGTTAATTTCCTCAGGGCTTCTCCCGCTCCACCGCCATAACTTTGGTGGAATTCCCTTTTATGTGCATAAAATGGGGTTTTCACAGAAGGTATGGCGGGAAGGAGAAGTCCTGTGGACATTTACGGCAACTTTGCTTTTGCCACTTCAAGAACTCCTGGGCCCATGGTGATTCCCTTGTTCCCATTCCAAATCACTCTAAGGGGAAAAAAAGAGCAAAGCTGGCATTAATAGTGCGTTATGGTGCTGTGTGCAGTTTAAAATATAATCTGGGATCTTTATGAGGTTTGCCTAAAACTGATTTGTAACCCCTGAGGCATCTTTTTCATCTCATTACACCACTGCGTGCGCAACAGACCTCCAGGTCCTGCCCTAGATAACGTGGGAACCAGTGCTCATAGTTTGGGAGTACTACTGGAGCACAGGAGCATATATGTGAACACTTGGCAGGTTTGGACTTCACTATAATGATCTTATTGTGATGAAATATTCCATTCATCACTCATTGGTATTCTCTGCCTGTGACTGTGGTTGGTTTCAGTTTCATTTCCCTTACCTCAGTTCCGTTTCCTCACCATTGTATTGTACTGTGTGTAGGGCTCTGCCCATACCTGGCCCCTATGTAAGCTGGCCCAGCCTGCATCACATCCAGTACGGCAAACCTCTGGATGGAAGATACCTCTCCTCTGTGTGTTACCTTCTAAGTCAATAAAAGCCTTGTTTTGTTTCGCTAACATTGAGTCTCAGATTTATTGAGGCACATCAATTTTATTGACTTAATTTTCAACACAATGGATCAACTCTTGAAACCCGAACGTTTGGATTTGGACCAGCATGCTTCGGACGCATCGGACACTGGTTTATGTGTATGGAATTCTTCCTGGACAATTCCGCAGCCGTCAAAGACGCTACGGACGCTGCGAGTATGAAACTCGGAATTCTGCGGAATTGGGTAAGCCACCGGGTTTACCCCCTCATCCAAGACGCCGACACGTACCCGGCCGCCTGCGACATCTTAAAGGCGCATTACCAGCAGCCTACGAATGAGGTGTATGCTAGGCATCTGCTCGCTACTCGCGCACAGCGACCTGGGGAATCGGTGGAGGAGTTCCTAGGCACCCTG
Organism: Somniosus microcephalus; assembly: GCF_052327205.1. Classification (NCBI taxonomy): domain Eukaryota; kingdom Metazoa; phylum Chordata; class Chondrichthyes; order Squaliformes; family Somniosidae; genus Somniosus; species Somniosus microcephalus. The sequence goes on from NC_140996.1 coordinate 190,775,066, forward strand.
AAAACGCTTGGCAAAGACTGCAAGTGCCAAGATGTAAAAGCCGCAGTGTACACTGACGAGCTTGTTCGCGATGCCTTTATCACAGGCCTCAGCTCCACTTACATCCGGCAGAGACTGCTGGAAAAAACGGGATTGGACCTGAAACAGGCTGCGGACACAGCGCGATCCCTGGATGTGGCCCAGAGAAACTCGGACGCCTACTCTTCAGCACGCGCCGTCCACGCCGCCACGTGTGCACCAAGGGCGCCGCCATCTTGGAAGGCATCTTCCCCGCCCGGCAGCCCGACACCGTCGGGGCCCCGCTCTCCCCCCAGAAGCCCTACGACAGCCGCGACGCGTCGGGGACCCAACTTCTACTTCTGCGGGCAGCCGAAGCACACCAGAAACCTGTGCCCAGCGAAAGGCACCACCTGCTTTAAGTGCGGTAAGAAGGGGCACTTCGGGAAGGTGTGCAGAGGGAACCTCGCCGGAAAACCCGCCACCGCCGCGTGTGCGCCGTGGGAGCGGCCATCTTGGACGCCATCTTGCCCGACCTCGTGGGGTCCGCCATCTTGTGAGCAGACAGCGTGGACGCCATCTTGTCTCGATCAGGGCCCTACAGTGGCATCGGTCATAGTGGACCAGACCAGGCCGCACCCGCTATCCAAATCAATGGTGGACATCGAGGTAAACGGGTGCGGGGTTAAATGTTTAATTGACAGTGGAAGCACGGAGAGTTTTATTCACCCTGAACTGGCACAACAACTCTCCCTAAAGGTGGTCCCTACTCGGGGTACCATCTCTATGGCTGATAAAACCCAGACATCGACCATTATGGGTTACTGCACGGTACACTTGTCTGTTAACGGAACTGTATACGATAATTTTAAAGTATTAATCATGAAGAATCTATGTGCGAGCGTGATCTTGGGCCTGGATTTCCAGTGCTACCACCAAAGCATCACGCTCAATTACGGTGGGTCCCAGCCGCCCCTCACAGTGTGCGGTCTGGCTACCCTGAAGGTAAAGCCGCCTTCGCTATTCGCGAACCTTACCCCTAACTGCCGGCCAATAGCGACCAAAAGCAGGAGGTACAGCTGGGAGGACAGGTGGTTTATCGCGACCGAGGTAGACAGGCTCCTGAAAGAGCGCATTATTGAATGCAGCAACAGCCCGTGGCGCGCCCAAGTGGTAGTGGTAAGGGGTAGCGAGAAGAAACGGATGGTGATCGACTATAGCCAAACGATCAACAGGTACACCCAACTAGACGCCTACCCGCTACCCCGCATATCAGAAATGGTGAACCAAATCGCCCAATACCGGGTGTTCTCCACCATCGACCTCAAGTCAGCGTACCACCAGCTCCCTATCAGACCAGAGGACCGCCCGTACACCGCCTTCGAGGCGAACAGACGCCTCTACCAATTCCTCAGAGTCCCCTTTGGGGTGACGAATGGGGTCTCGGTCTTCCAGAGGGAGATGGACCGCATGGTCGATGACCACCACTTGCAGGCAACCTTCCCCTACCTCGACAACGTCACCATCTGCGGTCACAACCAGCAGGATCACGACTCGAACCTCGAGAGGTTCCTGAAAACCGCACAAAAACTCAACCTCACCTACAACGAGGACAAGTGCGTTTACAACACCACGCGCCTCTGCATACTAGGCAGCGTGGTGGAGAATGGGGAAATCGGACCAGACCCCGACCGATTGCGCCCCCTACGGGAGCTGCCCCTGCCCAACACTCCCAAAGCCCTGAAAAGGTGCCTGGGGTTATTTTCTTATTATTCCCAATGGGTCCCCAACTACTCCGACAAAGCCCGCCCCCTCTTGAAAGCATCCTCTTTTCCGCTCCCTGCTGAGGCCCACGCCGCCTTCAAAAGCATTAAGCGGGATATTGAGCGGGCCACGCTACAGGCAGTGGACGAGAACACTCCCTTTCAAGTGGAAAGTGATGCGTCTGACTTTGCCTTGGCGGCCACCCTCAACCAGGCGGGGCGGCCCGTAGCTTTCTTCTCGAGGACCCTCCAAGGGCCCGAGATCAGACACTCCTCCGTGGAAAAGGAGGCCCAAGCCATCGTGGAGGCAGTGCGCCACTGGCGCCACTACCTAGCCGGCAAACGCTTCACCCTACTTACCGACCAGCGGTCGGTAGCGTTTATGTTCAATAATAAACAGAGGGGGGAGATTAAAAATGGTAAGATTCTTAGGTGGCGGATCGAGCTCTCCACCTTCGATTATGACATCATTTACCGGCCAGGGGCCCTTAACGAATCCCCCGACGCCCTCTCACGAGGGATGTGTGCCAGCGCCACCGGGGATCGGCTACAGACCCTCCACAACGACCTCTGCCACCCAGGGGTCACGCGGCTGTTCCACTTCATAAAGTCCCGCAACTTACCCTACTCGATTGAGGAAGTTCGGTCTCTGACCAGGAACTGCCGCACTTGCGCTGAGTGCAAGCCTCGGTTCTACCGCCCAGATAGAGCCCACTTAATCAAAGCTACACGGCCCTTTGAGCGGCTCAGCTTAGATTTCAAGGGCCCCCTCCCGTCCGTCGACCGCAATGTTTACTTCCTGAACATTGTGGACGAATACTCCCGTTTCCCATTCGCCCTCCCCTGCCCAGACATGACCAGCGCCATGGTCATTAAATGCCTCAACAGCCTGTTCTGCCTGTTCGGTATGCCGAGCTACATCCATACGGATAGGGGGGCGTCCTTCATGAGTAAAGAGCTACGCCAGTACATGCTGTCCAGGGGGATCGCCACAAGCCATACCACCAGCTACAACCCCCGGGGTAACGGTCAAGTGGAGCGAGAGAACGGGACAGTATGGAAAGCAGTCACTCTAGCTCTAAGGACCAAGGGCCTCCCTATCTCCCGCTGGCAGGAAGTCCTCCCAGATGTGCTCCATTCGATACGGTCGCTATTGTGTACTGCCACTAATGCCACGCCTCATGAGCGAATGTTTGTCTTTCCCCGGAAATCCACCTCAGGCGTATCCATGCCATCATGGCTCTCCACCCCGGGTCCGGTATTCGTGCGAAGGCATGTGAGGGGCCACAAGACGGACCCTCTCGTGGAGTCAGTGCACCTACTCCACGCCAACCCCCAATACGCGTATGTCCGGCACGCCGACGGAAGGGAGGACACCGTGTCCATAAAAGACGTCGCCCCAGCCGGTAACGACAACAACCACGACAACAGCAGCAACAACGATCACAGCAACTCTTACCCACCCACTACTCTTTCATCACCCCCGGAAGAACATCGACCAACGGTACCCCCACCAACTACCCCTTCAACAACCCTGGCGGCACCCCCGGCAGAGACCCAGGAGGTCACCGGGGACACCCAGCCGACACCCGCGGCACCACAACAGCCACGTCGGTCGCAGAGGACTATCAAACCCCCGAACAGACTAAATCTATAGAAGGGGTGAATGTGATGAAATATTCCATTCATCACTCATTGGTATTCTCTGCCTGTGACTGTGGTTGGTTTCAGTTTCATTTCCCTTACCTCAGTTCCGTTTCCTCACCATTGTATTGTACTGTGTGTAGGGCTCCGCCCATACCTGGCCCCTATGTAAGCTGGCCCAGCCTGCATCACATCCAGTACGGCAAACCTCTGGATGGAAGATACCTCTCCTCTGTGTGTTACCTTCTAAGTCAATAAAAGCCTTGTTTTGTTTCGCTAACATCGAGTCTCGGATTTATTGAGTCACATCACTTATATCTGTTGCAATGAATGTGCTGAACCTCAGAGTTGTTTTGGATAAATTATTTTTTACAAAGGTGGACTGTAGTCCTCTTAAGTATCACTTTGTTCTAACCTTGCATTCTCATTAATAATGTCCTTGAGTGGATCTCATTGCAAATGGAATTCTATAAGAAGTATCTGTACCTGTGCTGCTTTTAACACATGAAATATAAAACACAAATAGGAGTTATAACATTAAAAGAAAAAGCTGCTAATCGTGTCTCCAGCATTTTCTGTTTTTGTTTCAGGAGTTAGAACATTATTTGGATTCAAAGGTGGAGAAATTGAACTAGCGCCAGAAAACAATGCGAGAGGGCGGCACAATCGGAATGCGCAGGCAATGATGTCAACAATAGACATGTGTGAAATTGGAGCGCGTGCCCATTTGATTAAGGTCAGTGAGTTGCCAGCGCTATTCATTCTGTTAATTGGCAGCCCGTCAATTGCAGGAGGTTAGAAAATCTGTCATCAGGGGACGTGCACTTTGGTTACTATGACCTGAATTAGAACTGAACACTGAAAATGGCTGGCAAAAGTGGTGCAGGAAGGGCCGCCCAATATTCAGATGCTGCTCTAAAGATCCTCACGGAGGTGAGCCAAGAGCTGTTCTTTGCAGGGTTCCAAAGCAAGTTGCAGGCACCAGTGGGCAGAGGTGGCAGAGCAGGTGAATGTGAGGAGCATAGCACCCAGAACTTGACTGAAATGCCAGAAGAAGTAAATGATCTGACCAGAGCTACTAAGGCAAGACTCCTACTTGCATTTCTCTTAGTCTCTGCTTAGCCCTGCACCCCTTCTAGCCCCAGAACTCACAACCCTTCTGTCAGCCACTTCCCGTCACTCTCCTCCAATTACAGCAGCACATTTCACTGAATCTTCTTCCGCTGCTACTTGCACACTTGGCATCTGCTACTGTCCTCACAATTATTCTCCTCACTTTCTCAAAGTACTGCCATCTTTCAAGCACTAGAAACACTATTCTACCCTCAGGCACATCTGTCACCAGGCCACACACTCGGTGGATAAATTGGTTGCATAGTTTTTTGGGGTTTCCACTGATAATGCACTGAAATTATGGCAGGAATTTAGGAGAACCCTCATGGAAATTATTGGTGAAGGGTTACTGATTTTAAAGAAAGAACCTGACTAATACAACCTCTTTTAAAAAATTAAACCATTGCAAAAAATCGGTATTATATTTGATAATCCTATTGTTTTTTTGTTCTTTGATATGATGAATATTTCTGCTTAAACAATGAGATCTGATTGCATTGCTGAGGAGCTCGTTGGGAAGAATTACAGAGCTCGCTGTGTCAGAAGCTTGAACCAATTCAGAGTTGAAATTGTTGATCATTAACCACCTTTGCTTAATTGTTTCTGGCTGAGAACCTAAGTGTGGGCCCAGAACAGAGAGAAACAAAGCTGGAAGTTAGAAAAGTAGTCAGCAAAACTAGTAGGGAGCAGAAACAAAGGCCAACAGTAAAGAGGGTCAAAGTGCAGAAAAATATTAAACAGGCAAAGTTGAAGGCACTTTATCTAAATGCATGTGGCATTCGCAACAAGGTGGATGAATTAATAGCACTAATAGAAGTAAATGGGTATGATGTAATTGCCATTACAGAGACATGGTTGCAGGGTAACCAAAGCTGGGAACTGAATGTTCCAGGGTACTCAACATTTAGGAAGGACAGACAAAAAGGAAAAGGAGGTGGCGTAGCGCTGTTAATAAGGGATGAGATCGGTACGGTAGAGATAAAAGATCGTGGCTTGGCAGATCGTGATGTAGAACTGGAATCAGTTTGGGTGGAGCTAAGAAACGGCTAAGAGACTCACCAGCGGCAGCAGCGAGAGCGGCCCTGGGTGGAGACTTAGCGCGGAGACCAAGGAGTTAAGGAGTGGGGAGAGAGAGCGGCCCAGACTCACCGGCGGCAGCAGAGAGAAGTAAAAAGTAATTGAAGTGTGATGTCACCAGAAAGCAGGTAGGTGATTGGTTGGTGTGTATTTCTCTCTTTCTCGCTTTCTTCCAAACTTAATTTTTGTGGTTTATAGTTTCTGTTATGCAGTGGGGAGTGCTAGTAAACAAGGGCCCTTGAGTATATCATTTAATTGTAGTGTAATTAGTGGTATTGATTTAATTTAATTTGAATTAATTAAAGGGTAAGTCATGGCAGCACAGCTCGGCCCTGTGGCATGCTCCTCCTGCACTATGTGGGAAATCAGGGGCATTTCTTGTGTCCCTGACGACCATGTGTGCGGGAAGTGTATCCAACTGCAGCTACTGACAGACCGCATTGCGGCGCTGGTGCTGCGAATGGATACATACTGGAGCATTCCCGATGCTGAGGACATCGTGGATAGCATGTTTAGGGAGTTGGTCACACTGCAGGTAAAGGCTGCACAGGCAGGAAGTGAATTGGTGACCACCAGGCAGAGTAGTAGGCGCAGACAGGTAGTGCAGGGGTCCCCTGTGGCCACCCCCCTTTCAAACAGATATACCACTTTGGATATTGTTGAGGGAGATGGCTTATCGGGGGAAGGCAGCAGCAGCCAACTTCCTGGCACCGTGGGCGGTTCTGCTGCACAGGACGGGAGGAAAAAGAACGGGAGAGTTATAGTGATGGGGGATTCTATTGTAAGGGAAATAGATAGGCGTTTCTGCGGCCAAAAACGAGACTCCAGGATGGTTTGTTGCCTCCCTGGTGCAAGAGTCAAGGATGTCTCGGGGCGGCTGCAGGGCATTCTGGAGGGGGAGGGTGAACAGCCAGTTGATGTGGTGCATATAGGTGCCAACGATATAGGTAAAAAACGGGATGAGGTCCTAAAAGCTGAATATAGGGAGTTAGGAGATAAATTAAAAAATAGGACCTCAAAGGTAGTAATCTCAGGATTGCTACCAGTGCCACATGCTAGTCAGAGTAGAAATAGAAGGATATTTCAGATGAATATGTGGCTAGAGGAATGGTGCAAGGGGGAGGGATTGAAATTCCTGGGACATTGGAACTGGTTCTGAGGGAGGTGGGACCAGTACAAACTGGATGGTTTGCACCTGGATGGGACCGGAACCGATGTCCTAGGGGGAGTGTTTGCTAGTGCTGTTGTGGAGGGTTTAAACTAAAATGGCAGGGGTTTGGGAACCCCCTGTGCAGGGAGACAGAGGAAAGCGATGCAAGGATAGAAACAAAAGACAGGAAGGAGAAAAGCAAAAGTGGAAGGCAGAGAAATCAAGGGTGTAAATCAAACAGGGCCACAGTAAATAATAATTCTAAAAGGACTAAGAATGTTAAAAAATCAAGCCTAAAAGCTTTATGTCTTAATGCGAGGAGCATCCATAATAAGGTGGATGAATTAGCTGCGCAAATAGATGTAAACGGATATGATATAATTGGGAGTAAGGAGACATGGCTCCAGGGTGACCAAGACTGGGAATTCAACATCCAGGGGTATTCAATATTCAGGAAGGACAGGAAAAAAGGAAAAGGAGGTGGGGTAGCATTGCTGGTTAAAGAGGAGATTAACACAATAGTAAGGAAGGTTATTAGCTCTGATGATGTGGAATCCGTATGGGCAGAGCTGAGAAATACCAAGGGGCAGAAAACGTTAGTGGGAGTTGTATATAGACTCCCAAACAGTAATGCTTGGGATGACATTAAACGGGAAATTGGAGATGCATGCAATTAGGGCACAGCAGTTATCATGGGTGACTTTAATCTACATATAGATTGGGCTAACCAAATTAGTAACAATACTGTGGAGGAGGAATTCCTAGAGCGTATACGGGATGGTTTCCTGGACCAATATGTCGAGGTATTATGTAATGAGAAAGGATTAATTAGCAATCTTGTTGTGCGAGGGTACTTGGGAGGAGCGATCATAATATGATAGAATTCTTCATTAAAATGGAGAGTGAAGTAGTTGACTCAGAGACTAGGGTCCTGAATTTAAATAAAGGAAACTACGATGGTATGAGGTATGAGTTGGCTAGGATGGATTGGGGAACGTTACTTAAAGGGTTGATGGTGGATAGGCAATGGCAAACATTTAAAGATCGCATGGATGAACTACAGAATTTGTTCATCCCTGTTTGGCATAAAAGTGAAACAAAAAAGGTGACTCAACCGTGGCTAACAAGGGAAATTAGGGATAGCATAAGATCAAAGGAGAGGACATATAATTTGGCCAGAAAAAGCAGCAAACCTGAGGATTGGGAGCAGTTTAGGATTCAGCAAAGGAGGACAAAGGGATTAATTAAGAGGGGGGAAATAGATTATGAGAGTAAGCTTGCAGGGAACATAAAAACTGACTGTAAAAGCTTCCATAGATATGTGAAGAGAAAAAGATTGGTGAAGTCAAGCGTAGGTCCCTTGCAGTCAGAATCAAGGGAATTTATAATGGGGAACAAAGAAATGGCACAGCAATTAAATACATACTTTGGTTCTGTCTTCACAGAGGACACAAATAACCTCCCAGAGATGTCATAGAAACATAGAGATAGGAACAGGAGTAGGCCATTCGGCCCTTCGAGCCTGCTCCGCCATTCAATGAGATCATGGCTGATCTTCGTCTGAGATCATAGCTGATCTTACCAGTTCAGTACCCCGTCCCTGCCTTTTCTCCGTAACCCTTAATCCCCTTAGCCTTCAGAAATATATCCAATTCTCTCTTGAAAATATTTATTGAATTAGCCTTCACAGCCCTCTGTGGCAGGGAATTCCACAGGCTCACCACTCTTTGAGTGAAGAAATTCTTCCTCATCTTTGTTTTAAATGATTTGCCCGCTATTTTTAGACTGTGGCCCCTGGTTCTGTGCTCCCCTGCCATTGGAAACATTCTCTCTGAATTCAGCCTGTCCAGGCCTGCCATAATTTTATATGTTTCGATGAGATCCCCTCTCAATCTTCTAAACTCCAGTGAGTACAAGCCCAAACTATTCAATCTCTCCTCGTAGGTCATTCCCGCCATTCCAGGTATCAGCCTGGTGAATCGCCGCTGCACTCTTTCCATGGCAAGAACATCCTTCCGCAGATGGGGCGACCAAAACTGTACACAATACTCCAGATGCGGTCTCACCAGCACCTTGTACAGCTGTAGTAAGGTATCCCTATTCCTATACTCGAACCCCCTTGATATGAAGGCCAACATACCATTTGCCTTCTTAATCGCCTGTTGCACCTGCATGCTCTCCTTCAGTGACTGGTGCACAAGAACACCCAGGTCCCTCTGCACTTCCCCATCTCCCAATCTATTGCCATTTAGATAATAATCCACCCTCCTGTTTTTACCCCCAAAGTGGATAACCTCGCATTTATCCACATTATAGTGCATCTGCCACGTATCCGCCCATTCCCCCAACCTGTCCAAATCGCACTGTAGCCTCCTGACATCCTCATCAGAGCCCACCCCTCCTCCTAGTTTAGTGTCGTCAGCGAATTTGGAAATATTGCATCCAATTCCCTGATCCAGATCATTTATATATATTGTGAACAGCTGGGGTCCCAGGACAGATCCTTGCGGCACATGTCGGGGAACATAGGGTCTAATGAGAGGGAAGAATTGAATGAAATCAGTATTTGTAGGGAAATGGTGTTAGGGAAATTGATGGGATTGAAGGGCAATAAATCCCCAGGGCTTGATAATCTACATCCTAGGGTACTTAAGGAAGTGGCCCTAGAAATAGTAGATGCATTGCTGGTCATCTTCCCATTTCTATAGACTCTGGAACAGTTCCCAAGGATTGGAGGATAGCTAATATAACCCCATTATTTAAAAAAGGTGGTAGAGAGAAAATGGGGAATTATAGACTGGGAATCTTTCAGAAAGGAAATTGAGAGAGTACAATGGCAACATGTTCCCGTAAAGGTCAAGGGTGGGACCAACAAGCCCAGGGAACCTCGGATGTCAAGGGATATACGAGAATGGATTAGGAAGAAAAGGGGGGCTTTTGGCAGATACAAAGGACTAAAGACAGAGGAAACCCTAGAGGAGTATAAAAAGTGCAGGGGGATACTTAAAAAAGAAATTAGGAGAGCGAGGAGGGGCCATGAAATAACACTGGCGAGCAAAATAAAGGAAAATCCTAAGGTGTTTTTTAAGTATACTAGCTGGAGTGCCCGGCGGTTCCGAGGCTTTTTCGAGGGCATGTTGTTGTTGGAAGAGAGAGAGCGACTGGGGGGGCGGAAGAGAGAGAGCGACTGGGGGGGGGGGGAAGAGAGAGAGCGACTGGGGGGGGAAGAGAGAGAGCGACTGGGGGGAAGAGAGATTGCGACGGGGGGGAAGAGAGCGACTGGGGGGGAAGAGAGAGAGCGACTGGGGGGGAAGGGGAAGAGAGAGCGCGACTGGGGGGGAAGAGAGAGAGCGACTGGGGGGGAAGGGGAAGAGAGAGCGCGACTGGGGGGGAAGAGAGAGCGCGACTGGGGGGGAAGGGGAAGAGAGAGCGTGATTGGGGGGGAAGAGAGAGAGCGACTGGGGGGGAAGAGAGAGAGCGACTGGGGGGGAAGAGAGAGAGCGACTGGGGGGGGGAAGAGAGAGAGCGACTGGGGGGGAAGAGAGAGAGCGACTGGGGGGAAGAGAGAGAGCGACTGGGGGGAAGAGAGAGAGCGACTGGGGGGAAGAGAGAGAGCGACTGGGGGGGGAAGAGAGAGAGCGACTGGGGGGGAAGAGAGAGAGCGACTGGGGGGGAAGAGAGAGAGCGACTGGGGGGGAAGAGAGAGAGCGACTGGGGGGGAAGAGAGAGAGCGACTGGGGGGGAAGAGAGAGAGCGACTGGGGGGGAAGAGAGAGAGCGACTGGGGGGGAAGAGAGAGAGCGCGACTGGGGGGGAAGAGAGAGAGCGACTGGGGGGGAAGAGAGAGAGCGACTGGGGGGGAAGAGAGAGAGCGACTGGGGGGGAAGAGAGAGAGCGACTGGGGGGGAAGAGAGAGAGCGACTGGGGGGGAAGAGAGAGAGAGCGACGGGGGGGAAGAGAGAGAGCGACTGGGGGGGAAGAGAGAGAGCGACTGGGGGGGAAGAGAGAGAGCGACTGGGGGGGAAGAGAGAGAGCGACTGGGGGGGAAGAGAGAGAGCGACTGGGGGGGAAGAGAGAGAGCGACTGGGGGGGAAGAGAGCGAGCGACGGGGGGAAGAGAGAGCGCGACTGGGGGGGAAGAGAGAGAGCGACTGGGGGGGAACAGAGAGAGAGCGACTGGGGGGAAGAGAGAGAGCGACTGGGGGGAAGAGAGCGCGCGACTGGGGGGGAAGGGAGGGGGGAAATAGGGGGGAAAGGGGGAGGGGGGACGGGGAAAGAGGGGGGAAAGGGGGGAGGGGGGAAGAGGGGAATGGGGGAGGGGGGATTGGGGGCAGGGGGGAATTGGGGGAGGGGGGAATGGGGGAAGGGGGGAAGGGGAAGAAGGGGGGGAGAAGGGAGGGGGGAAGAAGGGGGGGTGGGGAAGAAGGGAGGGGGGTGGGGGGGAGAAGGGAGGGGGTGGAGGAAGGAGGGTGGGTTGGAGGGGGGAGGAAGGGGAGGAGGGGGGTGGAAGGGGGGAGTCCCCGAGCCCCGCCCCCTCGATGTCCCACCCCCCGATCTCCCGTCCCCCGATCTCCCGATGTCCTGCCCCCCGATCTCCCGTCCCCGATCTCCCGATGTCCCGCCCCCGATGTCCCGCCCCACCGATCTCCCGATGTCCCAAGCCCCGCCCCCCCCGAGCTGGTTTCAAGACCGCCGATTGCGGCTGTGAGAGACAGCCGGCGGGCCCGGTTGCCGGGGTAACCCTTCCCGCTCTCCAAGCCCCGCCCGAGATCCGCACTCCCGAGAGCCCCGCCCCCCTGCCCGAGCCGAGCGGGGAACAGAGAGAGACGCCGCGTCTCAGCTGCTCCTGCTGCGCGCGCACCCTGTGTATGTCCCGTGACCCTCGTGGCTGACGCCGTTGCCCCGGGTAACGTGACGACGGGGGGGGGGGGGGAGCTTAGCAGAAGCCGTTGGACAATTACCTAGCTCGGGCGTGGCTGGGCAGGAGAGGCCCAGGCTTTGAGGCCTAGGTTCTGAGGCCTTACAAAAACGGGGAAAGGTAGGAAAAAGAATCTTCAGGTTAGAGAAAATATTTACAAATGAATGAAGTTTAAAAAAAAAAAATTGCTTTTATTAAATTGTTTTTGCTGGAAATGTAGGTTTGAAAAGGAAAACGCAGAAAGCGGGAAAAAGAATGGAATCAAGATGGCTGACACTCACCTCGGTTCAGAACGATAAGGCCCGCCCACACACGCACCGATTGGTCGACCGTCAGGTCACCGAAGCGTAGGATTGGTCAATTGTCCCGTCACTCGACTGTAGGAGGGCCCACCCGCACGCTCCAGGAGCCCGGCGTACGATTGGTTGACCTCGACGTCACTCTATCGCTAATGAGCGGATAATGAGATGCTAATGAGCGGAATTTTGAAAATTTTTTGGATACAGCGGGCGCAATTTTTGTCCGGCCGAAACGTAAATACGCCTATGACCGGTCCGTAATCGTAAGCTTTCTTTTGATGTGACGCGCGTGTAGGTACGCTCTATAACTTTCGAACGTATAGAGAACGGACGGACGGACAGACAGACAGACACAAGACAAGACAGACAGAAGAGCTCTTTTATATATATAGATTAAGGGCAAGAGGATAACTTGGGAAAGAGTAGGGCCCATTAGGGACCAAAGTGGCAAACGGTGTGTAGAGACAGAGGATGTAGGTGGGGTTTTAAATGAATTTTTTGCATCTGTGTTCACTATGGAGAAGGACGATGTGGACATAGAAATCGGGCAGGGGGACTGTGATATACTTGAACATATTAGCATCGAGAGGGAGGAGGTACTAGCGGTTTTAGCAGGCTTAAAAGTGGATAAATCCCCAGGCCCGGACGAGATGTATCCCAGGCTACTATGTGAGGCAAAGTAGGAGATTGCAGGGGCTCTGACACAAATTTTCAGAACCTCTCTGGCCACAGGGGATGTGCCAGAGGACTGGAGAACAGCTAACGTAGTACCATTATTCAAGAAAGGTAGTAGGGATAAACCAGGGAATTACAGGCCAGTGAGCCTAACATCAGTGGTAGGGACATTATTGGAAAAAATTCTGAGGGACAGAATTAGTCTCCACTTGGAGAGGCAGGGATTAATTAGGGATAGCCAGCATGGCTTTGTCAAGGGAAGATCATGTCTGACCAATTTGATTGAATTTTTCGAGGGGGTGACTAGGTGTGTGGGTGAGGGTAGTGCAGTGGATGTGGTTTACATGGATTTCAGTATGGCTTTCGATAAAGTCCCACATAGGAGACTGGTCAGGAAGGTAAGAGCCCATGGGATCCAGGGTGCCTTGGCACATTGGATCCAAAACTGGCTTAGTGGCAGAAGGCAGAGGGTGATGGTGGAAGGTTGTTTTTGTGACTGGAAGCCTGTGTCCAGTGGGGTACCGCAGGGATCGGTGCTGGGTCCCTTGCTGTTTGTGGTCTAAATTAATGATTTGAATGTGAATGTAAAAGGTATGATCAGTAAGTTCACAGATGACACGAAAATTGGTGGGGTAGTAAATAGCGAGGCGGGAAGCCTCAGGCTACAGGACAATATAGATGGGTTGGTCAGATGGGCGGAACAGTGGCAAATGGAATTTAACCCTGAAAAGTGTGAGGTGATGCATTTTGGACGGACTAACAAGGCAAGGGAATACACAATGAATGGTAAGACCCTAGGAAAGACAGAGGATCTGAGGGACCTTGGTGTGCATGTACATAGATCCCTGAAGGCAGCAGAACAGGTGGATAAGGTGGTTAAAAAGGCATATGGGATACTTGCCTTCATTAGCCGAGGCATAGAATATAAGAGCAGGGAGGTTATGATGGAGCTGTACAAAACGCTGGTAAGGCCACAGCTGGAGTATTGTGTGCAATTCTGGTCGCCACACTATAGGAAGGATGTGATTGCTTTGGAGAGGGTGCAGAGGAGATTTACCAGGATGTTACCTGGGCTGGAGCGCTTCAGCTGTGAAGAAAGACTGGACAGGCTGGGGTTGTTTTCCTTGGAGCAGAGAAGGCTGAGGGGGGACCTGATTGCGGTATACAAAATTATGAGGGGCATAGATAGGGTGGATAGAAAGGAACTTTTCCCTTTAGTAGAGGGGTCAATAACAAGGGGGCATAGATTCAAGGTAAGGGGCAGAAGGTTTAGAGGGGATTTGAGGAAAAACTTTTTCACCCAGAGGGTGGTTGGAATCTGGAACTCACTGCCTGAAAGGGTGGTAGAGGCAGGAACCCTCACAACATTCAAGAAGCATTTGGATGAGCACTTGAAATGCCATAGCATACAAGGCTATGGACCAAATGCTGGAAAATGGGATTAGATTAGATAGGGCTTGATGGCCGGTGCGGACGCGATGGGCCGAAGGACCTCTTTCTGTGCTGTATAACTCTATGGGGGAGAAATTGGGTGAGTAGCGCCACCTGTTAGCACCTAAAGAGGCAGTCAGTGGCTGTAGCGCCACTGGCTGCATCTCCCGCGATATTCAGTAGGGGCGCTGCGCCGCCACCGATGACGTCATCGGTGTGCGCAGCGCCCCATTCGTGCCCCGTTCACGATATGTGGTAGCGAACGCCGCAGTTGTGCCGCTCGCTACCCGCGCCCGGTTCACGGGGCCTTACTGTGCCGGCAGTGGCACAAGTTAAGGTGGAGGTGCGGGGCGGCCGCCTTTTCGGCGGCCGCCTGCCAGCACCTCCGTCCCCAACCTCCTAACCATCCCCCCGCGGCAATGCCGGCTGTTTCCCCAGAGCCCGGCACTTCTCCTTGGTGCCGGGCTCATTTGCCGGCACTCGCGAGCAGGGATCGCGCTGTTGCAGGCACCTCCCCCTTAACAGTGGGAGGAAGGCCTGCAGTACCGCAGCGTGCCGTGCCGCAGCGTGTGGCACTGCAGCACGTTGCGCTGCGATATTCAGTTTCAGCCCCCTAAGAGGGACGCGGAGTGCCTCGAGCCTCGCCCCGTGTCCCTCGAGGAGCAATGAAACTGAATATGTGACGATCGCTAAATCCTGCGCTCAGGCAACTTTTGCGCCACAACCCAATTTCTAGGCCTATGACTCTAAGCCTGACATTGGTAGTGGGGAAAATGCTAGAGTCCATTATAATAGATGTAATAATAGAGCACTTGGAAAACAGTGACAGGATCGGACAAAGTCAACATGGATTTACAAAAGGTAAATCATGCTTGACTAATCTACTGGAATTGTTTGAGGATGTAACTGGTAGAATAGATAAGGGAGAACCAGTGGATGTGGTGTATTTGGACTTTCAGAAGGCTTACGATAAGGTCCCGCATAAGAGATTAGCGTGCAAAGTTAAAGCACACGGAATTGGGATAAGGTAGTGTCTTGGATAGAGAACTGGTTGGCAGACAGGAAGCAAAGAGTTGGAATAAACTGGTCTTTTTCCGACTGGCAGGCAGTGACTAGTGGAGTACCGCAGGGATCGGTGCTAGGACTCCAGCTATTCACAATATATATAAATGATCTAGACAAGGGAACTAGATGTAATATCTCCAAGTTTGCAGATGACACAAAGCTGGGTGAGCGTGTGTGCTGCGAGGAGGATACAGGGAAACTCCAGTATGATTTGGACAGGTTGGGTGATTGGGCAGATGCATGGCAAATGCAATATAATGTGGATAAATGCGAGGTTATCCACTTCGGTGGCAAAAACAGGAAGACAGATTATTATCTGAACGGCAATAGATTGGGAAAAGGGGAAGTGCAACGAGACCTGGGTGTCCTTGTGCACCAGTCGCTGAAGGTAAGCATGCCGGTGCAGAAGGCGGTTAAGAAGGCAAATGGTATGTTGGCCTTCATAGCGAGAGGATTCGAGTACAGGAACAAGGATGTCTTGTTGCAGTTGTACAGGGCCTTGGTGAGACCACACCTTGAGTATTGTGTGCAGTTTTGTTCGCCTTACCTGAGGAAGGATGTTCTTACCATGGAGAGAGTGCAGCGAAGATTCACCAGACTGATACCTGGGATGGCAGGAATGACATATGAGGAGAGATTGGGTTGATTAGGCTTACATTCACTAGAGATTAGAAGAATGAGTGGGGATCTCATTGAAACGTATAAAATTCTAACAGGACTAGACAGACTAGATGCAGGAAGGATGTTCCCGATGGCGGGGGAGTCCAGAACCAGGGTTCACAGTCTAAGGATAAGGGCTAAGCCATTTAGGACAGAGATGAGGAGGAATTTAAGGATAAGGGCTAAGCCATTTAGGACAGAGATGAGGAGGAATTTCTTCACCCAGAGAGTGGTGAACCTGTGGAATTCTCTACCACACAAGGCTGTTGAGGCCAATTCATTAAATACATTCAAGAAGGAATTAGATATATTTCTTAAGGCTAAAGGGGTGAAGGGATATGGGGAGAAAGCAGGGACAGGGTACTGAATTTGGATGATCAGCCATGAGCTCATTAAATGGCAGAACAGGCTCGCGGGGCCGAATGGCCTACTCCTGCTCCTATCTTCTATGTTTCAATGGCAAAGGGCGGAAAACATTGGTGGGAGTTGTGTATAGGCCACCAAACAGTAGTGGTAATGTAGGGCACTGTATCAATCAAAAGATTAGAAGTGCATGTAACAAGGGCAATACGGTAATCATGGGGGACTTTAATCTACATATTGACTGGGCAAATCAAATGACCACTAATGGTGTGGAGGACGAATTCTTGGAATGCATGCGAGATGGTTTCCTGGATCAGTATGTGGAGGAACCAACCAGGGAACAGGCTATTCTGGATCTGGCACTTTTTAATGAGAAAGGGCTCATCAATAATCTTGTGGTAAAGGGACCTTTAGGGACACGTGACCATAATATGATTGAATTTTATATTAAGTTTGAGAGTGATGTAGTCCAATCTGAAACTAAGGTCTTCAATCTAAACAGAGGAAACTACAAGGGTATGAGGGACAAGTTGGCCATGGTAGATTGGGAGACTACACTAAAAGGTATGAAGGTGGACATACAATGGCTAACATTCAAGGAAATAATGCATAATTTGCAACAAATGTATATTCCTCTAGGGCATAAAAACCCAAAAGGAAAAGCAATCCAACCATGGCTAACAAAAGAAATTAAAGCTAGTATTAAGTCAAAGGAGGACGTTTATAAAGTTGCCAGAAAAAGCGGTCAGCCTGACGATTGGGATCTTTTTAGAAATCAGCAAAGGGGGACCAAGAAATTGATAAAGTGAGGGAAAATGGAATAAGAGCACAAACTAGCGAAAAATATAAAAATGGATTGTAAAAGTTTCTATAGTGTTGGAGGAAATTTTAAAATGGCACCGTAGTGCCTGCTGAAATACTTGACATTCATTGACATTTTGCAGACACTGGCATAACAGACAGCTGACTTGATCTGCTTACACCAAACGTGTGATGTCACTTGTACAGAACAGTAATATAATTAAGTTGTTTGCTAACGGTATAATAATATAATCAACTTGTTTTTGACAGAATGTGATTAAGGGTTGCTAAGGTATCGGATTGGCCAAAGTTAAAGGATGCTAAAGTACCAGATTGGCCAAGGAATTAATGTAATATGGTATCTTTCCTGTTTTTAAATTGTATAAAAGGAGCGCGGCTGCTATTGTAAAGCTGAGAAGCTGCCGATTGCACCAAGGGGGTATATAGCACTTCTCCCAGAGCGCTCTGTAAATAAAAGTGTACTCGCACATTCCAGCAAGGTCTGCAGTAGTCTGAGTTTATTGCTCTATAAGTCGAAGTTGGGTATACGTCGACCCTGTATATCACTGGGTCCGTTCAGGCTCCAATTTGGCGGTAACATATAGGAATGTGAAAAGGAAAAGACTGGCGAAGGTAAATGTAGGTCCTTTACAGTCAGAGACGGGAGAATTTATAATGGGGAATGAGGAAATGGCAGAGAAATTAAATACTTTGTTTCTGTCTTCACAGAGGAAGACACAAAAAACCTCCCAGAAATACGAGAAAACCAAGGGTGTGGTGAGAATGAGGAACTTAAAGAAATTATTTTTAGTAAAAATAAGTACTAGCAAAATTAATGGGACTAAAAGTCGATAAATCCCAAGGACCAGATGACCTACATCCTAGGGGTTTGAAAGAGGTGGCCATTGGGATAGTGGACGTATTGATTGTTATCTTCCAAAATTCTATAGATTCTGGAATGGTTCCTGCAGATTGGAGGATAGCAAATATAACCCCGCTATTTGAGAAAGGAGGGAGAGAGAAAACAGGGAACTACAGACCTGTTAGCCTCACATGGGAAAATGCTGGAATCTATTATAAAGGATGCAATAATTGGGCACTTAGAAACTGATAGTAAGATTGGGCAGAGTCAAGTAAGATTGGGCAGAGTCAACATGGATTTATGAAAGGGAAATCCTGTTTGACAAACCTATTGGAGTTCTTTGAGGATGTAACTAGTGGAGTAGACAAAGGGGAACCGGTAGATGTGGTCTATTTGGATTTTCAGAAGGCCTTCGATAAGGTCCCACACAAGAGGTTGGTGAACAAAATTAGGGCACATGGAATTGGGGGTAATATACTAGCATGGATTGAGAATTGGTTAACAGATAGAAAACAGAGTAGGGATAAACAGGTCTTTTTCAGGATGGCAGGCTGTGACTAGTTGGGTACCGCAAGGATCGGTGCTTGGGCCCCAGCTATTCACAATCTATATCAATGATTTGGCTGAGGGGACTAAATGTAACATTTCCAAATTTGCTGATGACACAAAGCTAGGTGACTGTGTCAGTTGCAAAGAGGATGTGAAGCGGCTTCAAGGGGATCTCGACAGGCTCAGTGAGTGGGCAAGAACATGGCAGATGGAATATAATGTGGATAAATTTGAAGTTATCCACTTTGGTAGAAAAAACAGAAAAGCAGAGTATTTCCTAAATGGTGAAAGATTGGGGAATGCAGATGCTCAAAGGGACCTGGGTGTCCTTGTACATGAGTCACTGAAAGTGAATGTGCAGGTGCAGCAAGCCATTAGGAAGGCAAAAGGTATGCGGGCCTTCATTACAAGAGGATTTGAGTACAGGAGTAAAGAAGTCTTACTCCAATTATATAGGGCCTTGGTGAGACCACACCTGGAGTACTGTGTACAATTTTGGTCTCCTTACCTAAGGAAGGATATACTTGCCATAGAGGGAATGCAACAAAGGTTCACAAGATTGATTCCTGGGATGGCGGGACTGTCGTATGAGAAGAGATTGAGTAAACTAGGCCTGTATTCTTTTGAATTCAGAAGAATGAGCGGGGATCTCATTGAAGTATACAAAGTTATTACAGGGCTTGATAGGGTGGATGCTGGGAGAATATTTCCCTTGGCTGGGGAGTCTAGAACCAAGGGCCACAGCCTCAGGATAAAGGGTAGGCCATTCAGGACTGAGATGAGAAGAAATTTCTTCACACAGAGGTTGGTGAATCTTTGGAATTCTCTACCCCAGAGGGCTGTGGAGGCTCAGTCATTGGGTATATTCAAAACAGAAGTCGATAGATTTCTGACTAGTAAAGGCATCAAGGGATATGGCGATAGGGCCGGTGAATGGAGTTGAGGCAGAAGATCAGCCATGATCTCATTGAATGGCGGAGCAGGCTCGAAGGGTCGAATGGTCTGCTTCTGCTCCTATTTCTTATGTTATGTTTCTCTATCGTATAATTTTTTTAAACTTGGGCCCATGGATCCCAGGGGTCTGCGAGGTCATGAGATTTCTTCCTGAGTTTGAGCATAAACTTGCTATTTGCAGTGTCTCGATAATCTGTATTCTATATTTTTGCTGCAGTTGTTGACTTCACTAGCATAATATTTCTGTTGTTGATTGATAATAAAAAAACACATTTGCAGTGGTTTCCTCTGGATTGCTGATATTGTGTTTCAGAAGTCAAGATGGAACTCCCAAGACAGTTCATTTTTGCAGGGGTCCTGCACAGAGAAAGATATAGCTATTAATTCAACTCTCTCCCCTGTTGACTTGCTAGTTTCTCCAATTATGTCATCAAGACTCATTATTTCAACAGAAATAGAAAACATGCATGGAGTAATAGACGTGTCGAATGGACGCCAATTAAAAAGGTTAATGTTGCTGTTAATTAATACCTTTATAAAACTCAATGAAAATTTAGTTGAGAATAAGAAAGTTGTATGGATAATAATTATAGATATACATGATCAAATATTGTCTTGGGAGCATAGAAATGTCATCTGTGGAATGCAAATGGTCGGGTTTGAATGATGTAAGTTGTAATGTGAGACTGATAGCCAAGAGTTTTACTTCATTACCTTTGGGTGGTCAGGGGGAAGTTTCACAGAGATTTATATGCTTGAAGGTTTTACCCATGGTTAGTCCTCTTCCTTGAGAGATTAAATAAATAGGAATGGAGACCATGATAGGAAATATTGTACATTCTCTGTTGGAAATATCAGAAGCTAAATTGTAGTTTCTCATTCCCTATATTTTCAATAAGAGTTTTTAAATAGCTACAGAAATGAATAGTTTTGAGAAATAATAGGAATGTATTTATTAATAGTTAATATTTTTTATCTTACAAAAAATGTGCAGAAGGAATTATGGTCACCAACATCTGCAAAATCATACTAGAATCTAATATAAGGCTACTCGCTTCACAACAGCTTGTCTGGTTGAGTCCGAGTGCTGTACAAGTCTTTAGCTGCTTCTGCCGAGTTCATTACTTCTCAGATGGACAGCTAGCAGTAAACAAATTCCCGAGATTTAGTGTCACTCTTTCATTTTTACCTTGCTGAATGATTTATTTAACTGAAGATACACCTATTTTCACATTTTTATTTGATACTTACATTTACAGTTCTTCACAGATTCAGAGTTCTGAATATTCTCTCCAGTTCATCAGAATCATTTAGTTTGATGAGATGATTGGTCTACGTCCGTGTTGTATCATCGCATTTGTGCCAACTCTCAGTAAGAGCTATTCACTTAGTCGCATTTCTCCATAGCATTTAACATTTTTCCTTTTTGAATATTTGGCCACTTCCCTTTTGAATACTATTATGGATTCTGCTTCACCATTATTTCTGGTAGGGCATTTTATGCTCTTACCGCCCTGCATGAAAAATTTCTCCTATTTCACCCTTCATTCTTTTGGTGATGATCTTAAATTTATGCCCTCTAGTTACCAACTCACTGACCAGTTTTTTCCCTACTTACCTTATGAAAACCTTTCATAAGTTTGAACACCTCTCTCTCAGATTGCCTCTTTTGTTCTAGCTAAGTCCTCTCATCCCTCATAGCATCCTAGTAAATCTTGTCTGTACCTTTCAATGGCACTTCTCCCAATGTTGGGCATCTGAAACTGGAAATGAAGAATCGGCCATTATAGAAACCACCCAATATTCTTTTCCATTGAAATCTTCCTTCAAGACTCCAACCAAGTGGGCACAAACTCTACCCAGGGTGGCACAGGTGATATAAAGGCACATATAGGTGCTGACCCTTATGTAATACTTAATAAAATACCACTGTACCATATTGGAGTCACGTCTATCATTGGTAAGGGGCACAAAAAGCCCAGACAATCCCGTCAAGGCAGGGATTCAAAGACTATTCTGCCACATGTTAAATCTGTATCGAATATGTATTTTGTGTAATCAACCGAACATATGACTATTAACAAAGGGAAGGTATTGCTGTAACCTCACGTGTACCTTGGCTCATTGTACCACATGTATTTTTGATATGTAACATTTACTATCTTCATATGATCACCTTTTTGTATTAATCAAACAGGTATACAGTAACTAACCTACTGTTTGGTATTTGGCACCATATAACCTAGAATCTGTAAAGCTTTGCAAAACTGTAAGAAGTATTCTGCCTTAATGCAATTAACAATATATGAAATTGCTAACATTGCAGTAACTGTAATCACATTAACAAAGTAATTCAGTCCTGGCCGTGAGATAAGAAACTGTCTCTACTTACAATAGGCACCTTAGAATTATTAGCCCAAGACCAGGCATGGAATGTGAGAAAACTGGCTAAAATTGCTGACTCCGGCCTTGGAAGACACATAGCCAGATACGATGGGAAACGGGCCCTTTTCAGGGTTGTAGGCTGATCATTGGTTGACCAAAGGGGTATGGCATCTTGAGGACCAGTCAATCACCCATTGTCCATCAAAGGTAGAGATAATGAGTGGGCCAACTCTTCTTCCTTTGTCTGGAAGATACTCAATGCCCTATTGGCCACCACACCCTTTTGAAAGACCCCAATAAGGTAGACACCTGTGTCAGTATCAAGCCCTGTACCTGCACTCAAAAGTTGCATAAAAGAGAGATCAGTTTCAGGGGCTAGTTGTAGAGCACCAGGACAGGTGCAAGGGCTGACCCTGGAAAGGAACCAGGCAGCAGTGGCCCATGAGAAAGAGGAGCTGGATCTGAACAGAGGAAACCCCCAGGCGGAGTAAGGGCCAAGGAACAGAAGATACCTCAGACAGGGTTAGGCCACGGTAAGGGCCAACGAACAGAGGACACTCCAGGAAGGGTTGAGCCAAGGCAAGGGCCAACAAACAGAGGATACTACAGGCGGGGTTGGGCCAAGGCAAGGACCAATGAACAGAGGATACCACAGGCCAGGTTGGGCCAATGAACAGAAGAGACCCCAGGCAGGGTGGAAGCTTCCTTCAAGACTCCAACCAAGTGGGCACGAACTCTATCCAGGACGGCATGGGTGATATAATTCTTATTCTCTACTTTAAACTACTGCTAAGGTACATATAGGTGTTGACTCTTGTGTAATACTTAATAAAATACTACTGTACATATTATAATCACGTCAATCATTGGGAAGGGGCACAAAAAACCCAACACATTTACTGCTGACACCCTAAACCATGGCTTTGTCCCCTCCATTCTCGACTATTCCAATACTCTCCAGGCTGACCTCCCTTCCTCTACCCTCAGCTCATCCAAAACATTGCTGCCAGTATCTTATCCTGCATCAAGTCCTGATGACCATTGCTCCTATCCTCACTGATCTACATTGGCTCCCGGTCCTGCAATGCCTCCAATTTAGAATTCCCATTTTGTGTTTAAATCCCTTTATGGCCTCACCTTCCCTAACTCAGTAACATCCTTCAGCCCTTCAACCCCTCCAGAACTGCTGGTCTTTTGTGCACCCCCTTGCTTCACCCTACCACTGGCAGTCATGCGCTGAGCTGTCAAGGCCCTATGCTCTGGAACTCCCTCCCTAAACCTCTCTACTTCTCTCTCCTCCTTTAAGACCCTCCTTAAATCCTACCTATTTGATCTAGTTTTCAGTCATCCATCCTAATAACTGCTTCTTTAGTTTGGTATCTGAAGGTCTGCCCTTAAGTTACCTTCCTTCCAGATTTCCTGGTCATGCTGGTGATTTGGCATCCAGCTTGCCAATGGAGCATAAAATGTAGCAGCATCTTTCCCCACCCACTTCACAATACACCAATCAAGCTCCTGTCAGCACCTTTCTCCAACCCCTTCTCAATACACCAATCAAGCCCTTGTCTGCTTTAACTGAGAATATCTACCTGCTGATGGATAAGAAACAACACATCAACCATCATGCATCATCCTGGTTATCAATAAATCATTTATTCACAGATTTGGCTTGTTTATTTATTGTAGTATGCACCACACTTAGTCAGATGATGACTACTGTAAAGCAATGACATTTCACGAGTTAACTTTCACTACTTTCTACAAAATAGTCTGTAGGAAAGATCTTCTTGACCTCAGGTGTTGGTTGCCTGATAAATAGAAGAAAAGATTTTAAATTTGTGAAAGTTTATCCATGTGAAAGCTTTTCATCTTCGAGGATGTTTTACACAGTTGATACAAGTATTCTAACATAAATTTTATTACTTCTCTAATGAACTAAATATCAAACTGTGGAGCTTTACTTCAGTTTTGTCATATCATACAATACTGCTGTTCAGTGGTTGTTGATGGTACACACAGATACGATCCTAGTCACCTATCTCACCGTTCTATGCTCTGTGAAAAGTACTGTTCAAGCAGAGTTTCGTCAGACTAGATTTTGGAATAATCAAGTTGTTCATCATCGATTTACAATATTTTTTTTTTTAACTGCTACAACTTAATTTGAATACCAAGTGAAAGATAAAGTTGCGTAAGAAAATGCAATGGACACTGATTATATTGTAGAATTCAAGATTCATAAACTGATTCATAAATTTCTCCTTCACAGAGATTCAGAACCTTTTGAACAACAGTAGCATGTTTGCACCATGACAAACTGATTTTCTTTTTAAAGAGAGATGGTCAGAGACAGAGAACGTCAATGTGCTTCATGGTGCAAGGAAAACACAGCGCCTAAATGGTTAAGAATACAGACAATGGCTGAATTGCAAAGCAGCTGGATTTACCTACACCTTCACATGCCTTGTGCTTTTCCATTAAACCATGCTAGAATCAATACTGTTCATATATCAGTGCAACATTGTCCTAGCTTGACTAACTAAACATTCATTATTTCTTAAGAAATGATTTATAAAATTGCACTAAGCAATTAGAGCTTGGTAACGAGAACAGGGTTCATTAAAAGGGAGAATTTGGTGAGCGAACAGTCTCAGACGAGCTTGGTGAGTAATCTTCAGATTCAGAGTTGTGTTCTGGTGCGTTAGTTTGTACCACGTAGCCTCTCCTCACATCCTGGTTGCATCTTCTTCGGAAAACCTGCCTCTCCTTATCAAGAGCGGTGGTCTGTCAGGGTCATAAAATAGTAAATGAGAAAAAATCAGGTTTGGGACAAATATAGGAACATAATCTAATATTACAATCAGTGATCAATGGAAACAATGCTTAATCAATATATATTTCATTGGTATGTTTTCCATTGGGATTAATTTTCTCAATCAGTTTTTCTCTGCTACCCCCCCATTCCTACAACCGTTGACTCCTTCCTGAGGTTGCGGTGTGTATTACCCTTCAGTACTTCATTCATTTGATCATTATTTATGTTTAAAGTAGTTCCAGCCTTTCTTCCCTTTAGAATTATAATCACGACCATGGACATTTTGCAACTGTTGTTTGTATTTCTAACCTGTGATTTTAGAAGCATTCCAGAATATTTTGCATAAAACTTCTTTGCTATAAAATAATGTTGTAGAAATGATTTGTTGAAGTTAGCTTTCCAATACTCAAAAAACACATTTTATTCTGCTCACTTTGAAATGGGAAATTCATGCAAAAGTAAATCCAGCCCACCCTCATCATAAGG
The DNA here is from genome assembly GCF_052327205.1 of Somniosus microcephalus. Taxonomy (NCBI): domain Eukaryota; kingdom Metazoa; phylum Chordata; class Chondrichthyes; order Squaliformes; family Somniosidae; genus Somniosus; species Somniosus microcephalus. Next base: position 190,800,071 of record NC_140996.1, read on the forward strand.
TTCTTATTCACAGCACTGAATATATTGTAAGATTTTAGTTCAAGACTTTTGGCTCAAGGCCTTTTCCATGTTATGGAACATTCACTATAATGTATGCCTAAATGCAGGAATACTAGAGCCTCTGTTAGAGTGAGGTTGGAGATGACATAAAGGCCTAGAAATTGGGTACAGCCCCGCTTGAGGTGTTAGAACTGGCGGAGCGCTAAGTTTATAGCCAGACGAAAGTTATCGCTGCCTGGCGAGATATTGGGTTGCATCGCCCCCAAAGGGGATTGAGGCGCTAATTCAGCCGTTGCACGGTGCTCTTAAGGCGCAAAAGTTCAGGCGCTACTCAATATCGACGCGGACGGGCGCAGCGCAGGTGATCTCAATTACGGGATACCACGAGACCTCCAGGCGCCGGCTGGCACTTAAAGGGGTGGGTCAGTCAGCCTGAGCTTCAACACCCAACGCCCTGTAGGCCTCAGAATCGGCGCTCGCCCTTGTCTGGCGTTACAAACTTGTTCAGCATGGAGAAGGTTAGACAGAGAGCAGAGCGCTTCAGCACTGAGGCTCTGGACCACTTGGTGGCTGCAGTTGAACACCGTCGAGAGGTCCTGTATCTGGATAATGGCAAGAGGCCGAATCAGAAGGCTTACCGACGATCTTGGAGGGAGGTTGCTGTGAGGGTCAACTCCAGCAGCATGGCGACCAGGACCCCTGTTCAGTGCAGGAAGAAATTCAACGACCTCACACGGATCGTTAGGGTGAGTGTGGTTTAGCTAACTTCTGATTCCCTCCATCTGCAGCTGACTTCGGGCACCCTGCTGCAATGATGCCCCAATGGCCATCTGTCAGCATGCACCCATGGCCCTTTCTGGGCACACACATGGACAGATGTCTCAAGGCCTCATGTAAGGGCTCTTGCACCATGGGGGGCATGCGATGATGTCTCAAGGCCTCATGTAAGGGCTCTTGCACCATGGGGGGCATGCGATGATCTCTCAAGGCATCATGTTACAGAACTTCCCCTTCTTTCCCCTGCAGTCCACGCTGGCGATGATCCGAAAGGAGCAGCGTCGAACCGGTGGCGGACCTCCACAAGTGGTCACTCTCACGGATCTGGAGGAGAGAGTGCACCAGATACTTGGAGAACGTCTGTCTGGTCCTGTGACCACTGCATCTGCCGACCCCATTACCGACAGCGAGGGTAAGACTCTCACCTTTTTCACCTGCTGCCTTCCACTTGGTCCCCCCGCCAGCATGCATCCTCAGTGCGCAGCCATGTCAGAGCCTTGCCGCAATCTGGCATGCCTTTCAGCAAAGCTGTCCTTTTGCTAAAGCCACTCTTCCACCTCCCACTTTCAGATGAAGCAGCACCAACTCGGGCTCAACGCGCTGAAGCTGCCAGTGCCACCGGAGGCGAGGACCAGGAGGAATCCGGACCAGCCGTTGCAGAATCCGGGGAGCTGACACATCTACAGACTGGGGATAGTAGTCCCCTGGAGGGGAGGGGGGGGGCTCTGAGGATGAACCAGTTGCCGGACCAAGCGGCATGCAGCAACGCATGGGGGATAGGCAAGGCAGGTCGTGATGACTGTTGCACAGAGTGCAGATGAGGTGCGTCGCCTGGCTGAGATGAGCAAACAGGCCCGGGTCAGACACACGGAGCTGATGGCTGCAGTCGAGAAGATGCCTGAGTCAATAGATTCATTGGCTAAGAGTATGTTGGACTTTGGGGCAACAATGGAGAGGACTCTCCAGGGCTTTGGGGCAACAATGGACAGGACTCTCCAGGTGTTCGGGGCAACAATGGACAGGTCTATCCAGGGCTTCGGGGCAACAATGGACAGGACTATCCAGGGCTTCGGCCCAACAATGGAGAGGACTGTCCACGGCTTTGAGTCGGCTATGGAAAGGACTGTTCAGGGCTTCGGACAATCCCTGGAAAGTTCTGTGCAGGGCTTGTCCGAGGCAGTGGAGCGGTCGGCACCTGCCTTGTCCGAAGCAATGGGAAGAACTGTCCAGGCCTTCTCCGAAGCACTGGCACCTGGCACACAGGTCCTCACTGTTGCCACGCAGTCACTTGCTGGGCTCCTCCACAGCCAGATTGACGCAACGCGATCTCTCACTGTAGCCACCCTCTCTGCATCAGTTAGGATCACCCCGGGCCCTTCCAGTCCCATACAAGGCCAGGAATCAGTGGAGCATGCGATTGTGGCGGATGAGCCGAGCCGCTCCCCTCAGATAGCCAGTGTGTCGTCCGACCATGGTGCAGGTGTCCTCTCTCAGCAGGAGACCATTGCACATGCCAGCGCTGGGACGCCTGCATTGCAGCTGCCACCGCCTGCAGGCCACACTGCTTCCAGCCATGGTCACATCAAGCATCCTGCGTCCGCACCCTCCAAGCCCAGAGGTCGGCCAGGCCGTCCCTCAGGGGCTTCTGCGCTTCCAGACAGTCAGCAGGCATCCCCCAGCCTTGAGGCCGCCACTGGGGTCCAATTACGTAGGAGCAGCAGGGCGGGAAGGGGCCGGGTGCGAAAGAGAAGTCGTTCTCCCTCAAGGGGCCAGTTGTAGAGGGAGGTGCTGAGACGTTTGTTTGTCCAAATTCAAGGACACCCTCACCTGTTGTTATATTTGCAGAAGGTTTGTTGAGTTTTGCGGCTTGGCCGAACAGTTCACAGTTATTTTGAAAGTTATGGTTTCTGTTGACATTACGTTGTTTAGCTGTAATGAAAGACTTTTGTGCCAATAAACAGAAGTTTGAATGTGGCATGGTGCATGTGACTAGTTTCAGTGATGCTGGCATTCAGAGGCCCTCAAACATCCAAAGTGCGCATGAGTTAAGACTCTCATCATTCCGCCACAGGGGTCTCGACACGAGTCCAGATGAGCCTCTGACGTATGGCCCTTCCACTTTCAGCAGCCCTTCCATCTTCCTCCTCCTCCTCCTGCTCTTCCTCCTCCTCCGCCTGCTCTTCCTCCACCTCCTCCGCCTCCTCCACCTGCTCTTCCTCCTCCTCCTCCGCCTGCTCTTCCTCCTCCTCCTCCGCCTGCTCTTCCTCCTCCTCCTCCTCCTCCTCCTCATACTCCTCCTCCTCCGCCTGCTCTGCTGGTCGTTGAGGGACAGCTGGAATTGGCTGGGTGCGTCGATTTGCCAAGTTGTGGAGCATGCAGCAGACGACGACGATGTGTCCCACTTTCTGTGGCGAGTACTGCAGGGATCCCCCCGAATCTTCGAGACATTGGAAACGCTTTTTGACAACACCAATAGTGTGCTGTTTACTGTGCCTGGTCGCCTGATGGCCGCTGCTGATCAGCTCTTCTGCTGGGGTGTCGGCCACACGGAGTGTTGTCATCAGCCATGGCCAGAGAGGATAGCCCTTGTCCCCAGTAAGCCAGCCTCGTCTTCGAGGCAGCCCCTCAAAAAGGTAATAAACTGAGGTCAACCGCAGGATAAAGGCATCGTGGCTGCACCCTGGGAAATGCGCGGTGACTGCCATGATGATTTGGCGGTGGTCACAGACCAGCTGCATGTTGAGGGAGTGGAGCCCCTTGCGGTTGCGGAAGTCCTAAGGATGATGGCATGGCGCCCTCAAAGCCACGTGTGTGCTGTCACTCGCCCCCTGCACCATGGGTAAGTCCGCAATAGAAGCGACACCCTGCGCGCCCTCCGCCTGCTTGTGCAGGGTCCGAGGGAAGGTAATGAATTGACGCCTTCGCCTATAAAGGGCATCTGTAACTTTCCGGATGCAACAGTGGACTGCAACCTGAGCGACAGTCGCAATGTCCCCAAGGGCTGACTGAAAGGATCCGTTGGCATAAAAATGGAGGCCATCAGTCAGTTTAGCCATCACGGACAGAGAGGTTCTGCAGCGTTCACGCGGCTGCAGATCCTGACCAAGCAGGTGGCACAGATCAGTAACAATGTCCCTCCAGAATCGGAGCCTTCCCAAACACTGCTCCTCCGACATGTCAAGGCTTGTCACCTGCTGCCTAAAGACCCTCGCAGCTTCCCGTCGGATTGGCCGACCTCCATTGCCCCTCCTCCTTCTGACCAATCCCGGCCCTCTCTCCCGCCGTCTCTCTGCCCCTTCACAGTGTTGGGCGATGAGGCCGTCGCCCTCCAAACAAGCTCTCATTCCGATGCCAGTTGGTCAAAAGGCTTTTAGGTGTAGTGCTGCAAGTGCTTCGGACAGGTTTGAAGGTCCCAAGTACTGTAAAGCTAAATTCCCAGAACTCCGCTCCACATTAGCTCGCCAACTCTCTCTAGCAACGATCGCAATGAGCAGGCCAAGTGGCAGAAGATTCTGCACTAAAGCTGTCCCCTTTAAATAGCGCTCCCCTACTCCGAGAAGGGCCTGTTAGCCCTCCCTCGAACTGTCACTAATAGCGCTGGGCGCTAAGGCTCCGGGTGCCACCCAATATGCGCTCAGGCGCTCCTAAAAGGCGTTGCACACTGAAATGACGTCATGATCTGCTTGCGCGCGCGGGCGCGCGGAAACACTTAGCGCAGGCGCAAAATGTATAGTCAATATCTGAGTTGTCGCTATCTTCATAGCGAACGCCCCAACATAGGGTATCGCCCCAATTCTAGGTCTCTTTAGGCGCTCAGCGCCGGCGCTACCAACCGAATTTCTAGGCCAAAATGTTTAATTTGTTCTCTTTGAAGAGAAGGGATTAATTTTCTCAATCAGTTTTTCTCTGCTGCCCCCCATTCCTACAACCGCCGGCTCCTTCCTGAGGTTGCGGCGTGTATTACCCTCCAGTACTTCGTTCATTTGATCATTATTTATGTCTAAAGTATAAAGTAGTTCTAGCCTTTCTTCCTTTTAGAATTATAATCATGACCATTGGTTTGCAGTTTTTGCATATTGTGATCCAAAAACAGTAAAAATCCTGGAATTCCATGTAATAAAAATTGAATTTGACTTATTCAGTCACCATAAGCCAATGGCCCTGATTATATGGAATAGTAGTCTCTTTGTATAATATAGGCAAGGCCACTGGTTTTCTATTTTCACACGAAAAGCAGACAGAATCATGGAATGCAATGCTAAAACACCATAAAATTGCCCTTCCCCCATATAATATAAATAGAATTTGGCATATTCATTCACCATGAACTTATGACCCTGCTTATAAAATATTGGCCCAAAATTTGCGGTTTGAGGCTTCCTGCGGGCGGATGCCTCCGACCTGTAAAAAAATCTACGAATTTACCTGGTGGTCCGGGAGGTACGGAGACTCGCACTCCTGGGCCTCTCCAGGTATCCGCGGGTAGAGGCCCACGTATCCCAGGGGCGCATGTGGTTCGCAAGCGCCCCTGGGATCACATGGGCTGGCCCGACCAATAAAAGAAGGGAATCCCCATTCATACTTATGGAAGTTCCGTACGTACGAAATCCCCATAAGTATGAATGGGGATCACTTAAAAAATACACAAACACATTACATATTTAAAATTAATTTAAATGCCATTGAATTAAATATTTGAAACAAAAATGTTATTTTTTGAAAAAAATGTAAATTTTTTAATGGGGCTAAAAATAAACTTACCTTATTGGACAGGGTTTTTAAAATATAAATGAGTGATAAAATGTAATTTTTCTATTTTTTAAAACTCTTATGCTGGTAAAAGCAGGCCTTATGCCTACTTTTACCAGGCGTAAGAATTTCACAGCCATTCAGCGGGCGGAAGTTGGCCAAATAACCCAAATCTCTGCCCGTGGAGGCCCTTTTCCCGGGGATGCGGATCATCTGTCAAGAGAATTCTTGACAGATCGCAAGCTCTGGGTTGTCGTGCATGCCTAAACCCAGAACTTGCGCACCTCATGCGCACTCGTAGGGGTCGCAAATTACGGCCCATTATCTATTTACACTAAATGGGAAACAAAGTTGAACACTGAGAATTTATACAGTAAAGTAAGCAACATGGTTAACCACTAAAGCTAATGGCCCAGATATTCCGATCGCAGGCCTCCCGCGGGTGGAGGGCTGCGATCTGGAAAAATCTGCGCCCTTACCTCAGGGCTCCTGGAAGGTGTACAATTCCGCTGCTGGGCCTCTCCAAACTGCCGGTGCGCAGGGCCCATGTGTCCCAGAGGTGCAGGTAGTTCGCAGTGTCCTTGGGATCAGGTGGGCCATGGGGAGCCAATCAAAGAAGGGAATCTCCCTTCATACATTTGACAGGAAGACCTGTCAAATATATGAATGGAGATCATCCCCAAAACAAAGTAAAACTGTAAATAAAATTTTTTTTTAATCACATTTTTAAAATGACTTGAAAGTCCAATAAATTAACTAGTTTAAACAAAACTTTAAATTTTTGAAAGAAATAATTAAAGTTTTTTTACGGGGCTAAAAATAAACTTACCTTTTTTTAAAAAGTATTTTTAAATGATAAATCTGTGGAATTTTTTTTTATTTTTTAAGTTTACTTTTTTTCAACTCTTATCCTGGTAAAAGCAGGCCGTACGCCTGCTTTTACCAGGCACAAGAATTGTAAGTGTTTTCTGTGGGCAAAGTGTCTCCAAAAAGCGGAACTATCCGCCCGCAGAGGCCCTGCTCCAGGGCAGCCGGAGGATCTGTCAGGAGCTTTCTTGACAGATCGGAAATGCCGGTTTCCAGCGCATGCGCAGTGCATGCCTAAAACCGGCATTTCCGATGTCCCCTGTCAGGGTCATCCAACTGTTCTGATTTTGTTTCTGATTTGACTAGGCAGAAGCAACGACCTTTGAAAAATAAAAATCAGAAAACCCATCCAGTATTTAGATTTTAAAAATGAATACATAAATTAAAATCATTAAAAAAGAAATAAAATAGTGCTTATTTCTCATGCTTCTCTCACACTGACCACAGCTGGTCAGAACTTCATATCACAGTCTGACTTCCCAGTGCCTACTGTCTCAGTTAGCTGCCTCGACCTATATATTGGCCCTGAATTCGTGGTCGGCGGCGTAGTTAAGGAGTACGCCACCGATATCTGAACGAAATCCACTTACCTCGTGCGAACCCCCCTTCGTGAAGTTGCTTTCAGATGCTGCAGAGTTGTGCACAGCATAGTGGCCCACGTATCCCAGGGACGCACCGTTGTGCGTATGCAAACCTGGGATCACGTGGGGCAGTGCTTCTTTCATTTCCTGACTCTTAGTCAATCAGGAAACAGAGGAGATTGCTATTGTAAATATATGTCAACAGAAGACAGAAGTCTCCTACGGGCATATATTTACAATCTACAAAGCATTTAGTAGCCACTCTTAATTGGAAATGTTGGTTGAAGGGATTTAAAAAGGTAGGTATATATATTTTAGTTATGTCAGATATACATTTGATCAAACATCTTTCATAACTATGTGTAAATAATACTGCATTTGTTAGATAAACGGTTCTTACCTACTCAGTATTAGATTAGATGCTCCATTATTTGAATTGTGCCCAAAGTAGCAAACCCCAGCACAAAATGTTTCTATAATTCAGAAGGTTTTTTATGTTGAGAAATAATCGGCACACAAAAACTTTGCCCATAAACCAATATATCCAATCTAGAGTGCCTATTGCTGGTGTTTACTGTGCTTAATTTCTGTTCAAAAACTCATCGGGAAAGATTACATGAAAAGAACTTTGTGTCTGGCCATGAAATTTTTAATCAGAAAATGCTGGAAACACACAACGGGTTAGTCAGCACCCACCGACTAATACAATTTTCTCATCCCTCCCATCCCTTACTCTGTGCAACAGGCTCCTGCGCCTGTTTGCACCAGTTGTAAAAAATGTCAGGGTAATTAATGTGCAGTAGGTTAGCCCACCTTTTCGCCAGCACATTGATTTCAATGGGTAGGTAAAATGTGCAGCGAAGCCGGTGCGGAGTTGGAACTTGACAGATTGCAAGTTTGGGATTTAGCGCATGCGCTTGAACTTGTGGTCAATTTCAAAGGCGGTATGACAGTGTACGCTCAGAGTACGCCGTCATACCGACCGCAAAATCAGGGCCAAGATGTGCAGAAATAGATAATATTCAATAACTCTTTGTATAATAGGGTTTTTATTTCCATAACTCAGGTTGACTGGACTGTCGCTTGTGAGTTATAATCAACATCAAAAGTGAAAATAGAAAACAATTTAGCAAAGAAAGTGGTGAGCATTCTATTTCCAACACTTGGAGCGTTAAATTAGATTCATTATTTTATGGATATTTAAGGTTTTTTACGTTTGGAACATTAGAATAAACTAATGATGCCATTGAGCCACTGCCACCTGCCAGTATGGAAAGATTGTTCTTATTTCAACATTTTGAAAGCCATTTAGAGCAATAACTAAAAATATAGATTAGGCGCTATGCTGAAAATAAGTACGGAATATAAACATACTCCTAGTCTTAAGACTCCATTCTTGGAACACACTGAAGCAGCTTCTGCTGAAAAGTTGGTTGAGATCTGCCATATTTGCCATCACACAAACTTTAGAATCAAACAAATTGTGTACTTAGATGTTTTTATAATGGCTAGGGCTGCTGTTATACTACATCTACCTATCTCAGCCCAATATATGGAGAGTGTAATACTGCAGCCTGCAGACCAGAGTTATACTGTAGACCACACTACACTGAGTGACAAAATACACTGCCTAAACCTCTCCACCTCTCTTTCCTCCTTTATGACACTCCTTAAAACCTACCTCTCTGACAAAGCTTTTGGTCATCTGCCCGAATATCTCCTTATGTGGCTCGGTGTCAGATTTTGTTTTATCACGCTCCTGTGAAGCCCCTTGGGACGTTTTACTACATTAAAGGTGCTATATAAATACGAGTTGTTGTTGTTGCATGAATGTGCACATGCACCAACAAAACGTATATAGAAATTGTATAACTGGAAATTCCATGTCAGAAAAACTTCACAGCCTCTGCATGACATATGAAAGTCTTTTTCAGAAATGTAATGCACATGGAATCCTATTCTTGTTCAGAGTATTCTCTTAATGCTACAGATAAAAGTTATGAACTGGACATATAACTGGGCATTCTTGATTGCATACAAATGGGGTTAAACAGACTATGCTAGTTTTTCCACTGTCTGTACGCAACATGGCCATTAATTCCCAACATTTGATTTTTTAAAATTCACTTATGGGATCTGGGCGTCGCTGGCAAGGCCAGCATTTATTGCCCATCCCTAGTTGCCTTTGATATATTTGCATATATAACCTACTCTGTTGGAGTTCACATTTGCCTGAGACTCATAACTGGCTTAAAAGGCTAGTAACACACACACACACACACAGAAATAACCTGCACTCCAATCCGGAGTGTGGGAAAGTGCACTACAACATTACCATTTAATTACCACTTAACATTCATTTATACAGCACCTTTAATGTAACAAAATTCCACTATGTTTTACAGACAGGCATCTGGAAAATTGACAAGGACAAGGAAAAGAGAGATTAGGAGAGGTAACCAAAAGCTTGGTTGAAGAGATGGGTTTTCAGAACTTAGTGTGGGACAAGGTAGGCGCAGCAGAGCTTTGGGCAACTTGGAGTTTGTGGAGGATGAAAGGTCAGTGAGCACACTGGAGGTGACAGGGAATGTTTAAGTGTTTCAGAGGCAGATGTGCTGAGGTAGGCAACGCTACAGAGGTAGAAGAAAGCAGTCTTAGTGGTGGAGAGGAGATTTCTCTGGGTCAGAATCCTGAAATTCCTTACCTGACACCATCATGAGAGCATCACCACAAAAAAGACTGCAGTAGTTCAGAATGAAGGCCCAATGGCACCTTCTCAGGCCAACAAATGCTTTCCTGTTAACATTTCCCACATCCTGAGAACAAATTAAAAAAAACTCAGCTCAGAGTAGAATAGGACTCAGGCAAAGAATGGTAGAAGTGTGGAACTCTCTCCCACAAAAGCAGTAGATGCTAACTCAATTAATAATTTCAAACTTGAGATCGATAGATTTTGCTAGTCAAGGGTATAAAAGAATATGGTGTCAAGGCAGGTGGATGGAGGCAAGATACAGATCAGCCATGATCTCATTGAATGGCAGAACTGGCTCAAGGGGCTAAATGGCCCACTGCTGTTCCTATGTTTCAGGATTCAAATGGTCTGGCTTAGCTGCTCACCACATCTATACAGAAAAGCTTCTCTGTATTGAAGTCTACCATGGAGTACATAACAACTCCAAGAGCATTTACATCAGAGACCCCAGTGTTAAAACCAACTCGGACTGTTACTTGCTGCTATAGAGTGCTCAGGCTTCAATATATCAGAGGCTATCTAGTCTGAATTTATCATTTTCCTGGCTGTACTGGTGGCCTTCTCCATTCTCTGTGACTATTGCAAAATTGTGGAGCATACAGCAGATGACAATGATTTGAGACACACTGGCAGGGCTATATTGTAAGGCACAACCCCCACCCCCCATCTGTCAAGTCAGATGAAGATGCCAATATATGATCAGTAATCATCCTGGTAGATATACAGACTTTGTTGGATCTACACTCTGCTTCTGTCTGTAGATACTGCAAGGGTGCCATTATCCAGGACTAATAGTCTTGGTTTTCAAGGTGACAGCCTTCCAGTTTGGCTTTGCCTTCAAATAAATCTGCAACAGACCTCTGTTTTAAAATGGAAGTGTTGTAACTAAAGCCTGGAGGTTGGCATTGTCCTGTATGATGCATTGTTCCTGGTCCCTGACTTGCTGCACCTTGATGGAGTTTAACCTCTTTCAGTTTGTGCCTAGGGACATAAATGGCCAATTCAATGCCACCAATGGCCTTCTGGGAAATCCAGTTGTGTAATGAAATTGGGCAGCCTATCATGCTGCTGTTGCTGTTTAGTGGGAAAGGAGATGAGAGCGTTGGTCCTGTTGAACAATGAATAATGAATAGTTATCTATTTGATACACCTGTGGATAGCAAATTGGCTGATACTGGTGATGTCCCCTTCTCTTGCCTGGAAGGAGCCAGACTAGAGCAGAGACATCACTGGTATCAGCCAATTTGACAGTGGCAGTACCATCCCTATGACAGAAAGTGGCTGCAAATCCTGAAACAGGTGGCACAGCTCTATTACTGCCCTCTTCCTGAATTGGAGTTTGCGGTATCAGATTTTCTCCATCATTGCCAAATAGCTGCACTTTGGCCTGTAGATAGTCAATTCTTTCAGTCCTCATCTCTCACTGGCTTTAATGGAAAAGGATGCGAGTGCACCAGAGGCATATTGGCCACAACCTGAAATTCCTGAAAGTCTGTTAAATCCATACTATTAAGCATTAACTTTAGTTTCTCTCAGAAAATAGTTATATTACCATTACTCTACTAATGGCCATTGTAAATGCTTCTGAAAGTTTTATGCTGGAAGAGGCCCTCTGATTAAAACCCTCTGTTGGCCTTGTTTTTTTTAAATGAAGTTATTTGTCCTTATTCCAGTACATAAAATGCTAGCATGGCCATTATTATAACTATATAACATAACAACAAAATATTTTAATAGCCTCATATTTGTGGTACAATCACTCAAATGTTTTCTGAGAGAAACTAAAGTTAATGCTTAATAGTATGGATTTAACAGGCATTCTGGAATTTCAGGTTGTGGCCATTAAAGCCAGTGAGAGATGAGGACTGAAAGCAATGCCTATGGTTTACTAGTGTGGCAACAAAAAGAAGTGAACAGTGCAGCTTTAAGGGATCTGTTCTGGACATGCAAGAAGCTATCTGGCCTTTAGCCCTCATTTGAAATGGATGAGATTAGCACACTGTACATGAAACAAGGAAAACCACAGTATTTAGAATCAGATTTGAATTGATAATGAAACTCTCTCAGGCATCAGGCAACCAAATCAGGAATTCAAAGTGCAGTGTAGAATAAGCAGAAAACAGGCGAGTTAAAGACCTCATGATCTTTCCACTCTTTGTGTGTACATTCCCTGCCGACATGAGCACTTTACCATCATTCATATTTCAGGAATGAATCACTTTTAATTTATTAGAAACACTGAAATGATAAAAAAAAGCTATTAAAACAATACCCAAAAATAATTTATCAAAAAATAGATTATTTGAATCTTAGGGATTGTATTGACTGAGAGAGTAGAGATTAATGTGGGGCAAAGCATACATTCCAAGAGCAAGTTCAGCTGTCTGAATTCAATAGTTATGTTACCATTGATCTACTAATGGCCATAGTAAACGTTTCTGTAAGTTTTATGCTGGAATAGAGGCTCTTGAGCTGATTAAAACCCTCTGTTGGCCTTGTTTTGTTTTTAATAAGTTCTTTGTCCTTATTCCAGTACACAAAATAGTCCTTATTATAACTATATAACATAATAAAATATTTTTAATAACCTCATATTTGTGGTACAATCACTCAATATTTTCTGAGAGAAACTAAAGTTAATGTTTAATAGTATAGATTTAACAGACTTTCAGGTTGTGATAATATGAGTAGCTGATGGTATGTAAGAATTTTACAACACTGAAATTGGAAGTAGAAATCCCATCTACTACATCCTGTTTTAATCGAAGCACAAGATCAAATAGCCATGAAGAGTATTGCTTTTCATGTTGATATGCTGTTCTAAACAGCATCAACAAAGGAATGTACATGCACAGTGGAAGAGGTAAACTGTTATGACATTTACCATCATTCTCAGCTCGTGCTTGCACTCAAGAACAATCTCTCTTTTTAATCTTTTTGATGATTTTTTGCGGTTGAGTTCTGGGAAATGGAACACTTTCTCATTTTGGGAACCCAGTGTCACTGTTGAGAATTCTCAAGTTCCCTTTACTAGACCAAATAATAATGTGCCTTGATTCTTAGTCTCTGCAGAGTGCCCCTTACTAAATTAGTGACATTTTTCATTTCCCACAGCAGCCATCACATGATTTCTCTGAGTAAGACTGCCAATTTAGTGCCAAATTGGGGGCAATTTTGAGCTTTAGACCCATGCCAACTAGAAATTGGGTTGCAACTGTTCATGCTCATTTCATGTAGGATCTATACAGCTAAAAGACAGAAAAGACTTTCATACCATCAGACTGGACTGGAATCACATCCAGGTCGCAGAGGTGAAATTCTCTGCTCTTGCCTCCTCAATCTCAATCCTAAACCCTTATTGAGAACAAGCAAGAAGGGGAATTGACCAACATTCTATACTTATTTTTTTAGTGACCAGTGAAGGAAGTAGGCTATGATGTACAATTATTATACTGCTAAAGTGAATTATTGGCAGCTATAACTTCACATCCTTCCTGTGGAAGAGTCGAATTTGAATCTTGGTTATAATTTGCAGTTGCACACAGTGTGCTGTGCAATAAGGGTACAATATTTATAGAATAATCTAGGTGGAGAGGAATTGCTTCCTCCAAGTATACCTCTTGGTGTATTGTTCAAGGTAAAGTATTGACTGGTCAATACAGATGTTGTGGGCTGCAGTGACCCAGCCTGAATATGTGAAAGGGACTAATGTTAGGGGAGAAAAATAGGGAAATATGATGAGGGGTGAAGAGACTGTAGACTGAGTTAGAGATGTACAAAAGCAATTGTCTTTTGATAGAATGATTCCCTTGAACTTTAGCATTACCTTTTCCTATGTCTTGAATAATGTCAGGAAGACTACTAGGATTCGTGTCTATTTCCCCAGGCAACCCACCATGTATCCCATAAGTGGGATATGGCTGACTTTCGTTTGTAAAAGAATTACAGAGACTAGTGATTCCGACATAAACAAAGGCAAACTTTTTCGTAGCCATGGTTCTGTATGTCCTTCAGATGTGTGTTTTCTACTGTCAGATTTAGAATGCAGAGACCGGACACACTGGGGTAGATTTCTCTGTCTGGAATGGTGACCAATGGAATGAAAATCAGACAGGTTCTATAATGGGTGTGCGAATCGCCCGGGCATTGAAGATCAAAATCTACACCATAGTTTAAAGTACATGGACACATAGAGGACCGAAAGTCTGCTGGAATGTGCAGGGTCAGCCATTGGTTGGACAGCTCATGGGTTAGGTGGGCAAGTTGTATGAAATGGCATTAACAAAGCACATCTTGGCTAGCCATATGATACAGGCCAGCAATAAGTTTGGACCTTGCTCAATGCAGAAACACATATAAATGCATAGAAGCACAGGCAGAACTGGAAGCATACTTACAAATAAGAGCACAATAATATATACATACACAGCTCTTCATCACAATCTCAATAGAAGCTTCCACAATAAATAAGGTCTGTGCTCCACAATATGTTTGTTTAGGGAGCAAACTTCACCATTAGTAACTTAAAAATAAAATCTAGCAATTACATTCTTTGTTTCAATTTTTAGCTTTTTTGTTGAATCATTTGGTTTAAACAGTGAGTGCTAATGTCATCATCAAGGATACAGGTTTGGAGTAGTTACCAAACTTGATGGGGCAAGAAAATCAATCATTCTGCTATATAAATGAGATGACAATAGTTCTTCCCGCAGCACAAAGTACCATCTCAAGAGTAGTTTTATTGTGCATGTTGCCAGAAGTACAGCACCAACAATTGTAAATGTAAATAGCTTTGCCATATGCTGCTATATCTTCTGACCATAGGTGGACTTTGCTGAGCCTGCTCTTACAGGCCAGCAATATGATTTGCCCCCGGCACAGTTGTTTTGTGTTATTGACAGTGCCCTGAAATCATTTCACAATGTAAATGGAAAAATAGAAATTAAAACAAAATGTTAAAGAGTTAATGGAGCATGTTATAATCAGAGAAATGACAATGTGAACATGTTCTTTACTAGGTTTTTTCCTTCCCTCGTATTCACTTTTTGCCATGCACCAGTGCCCACGTGGACGGGCAACTTGGTACTTATCAATGGAAGGTACACAGAAGCAGTCCAGGTTGGTTAGTCCTCCAAATTCTCTGTGGATTAAATCTCACTCTTGAGTTTCATCAGACTGGACTTGAATACATTTGGAGTATTTGAATGATGGATTTCAGCCTTTTCCACGTGGAAACTTGGTCTCATCAGAAATGTTTCTTGCAAGTTAGTTAAACCGATCATGTGAGAGGTCGGTATTTGCATTGAACAACCCGATTTGAGCTGGAAATGTCATTATCTGAAGCTAGTATCAAGCAATTGACAGACATTAGGCATGCCTGCGCGAACTGGGCACGGGGAACGATCCCTGTGCCGCAACAGGTAGGCCTGAAGCTCACTCAACATTGGGCCTTGGGTCACATTTCAATTAGACCAGCGCGCTGCGCATGTCTGCTGCATGTCCCCAGGCAGCTCGCCAGTGAAGTGGATTCAAATTTTTGGCCGCTGCATTGCCGGTAGCTGCCCTCAAGAAGGTCCTGAGAAGGGCAGAGGGGGACGGTGATCGGGAGGGGGCTGGCAACAGTCTTCCAGAGACCTGTGAAGCTGGGAGGAGCACTCCTGTTCCTCCCAGCTCCACATTCAGCTAAGTACTTTTTAAAAACAAATTTACCTTTTTGGTGGTGGCCTCCAGTGGTCACTTTAAGGAGGCTGGTTAAGCCGCATATAGATTTGGTTATCCAGAAAGCAACTCGCCTGGCGCCAGCAGCTTTCAAGATAGCTCAATTTTGGGAAGGGGTCCTGAAACAGGTGTTAGTTCCTTTGCATATGCAAATAAGAAGCCTAACGTCTGTTTCAGGAGCAGGCCCTGGACGCCTATACTTCAGCCTTTACCAATATGGTGGGTGGCACACTTCCAGCACAGAATTTGCACATGCACATCACCCGCCATATTGAATGCTTATGCATCCACTGCAGATCATTTGGTCAGTCCCAGTATCCACTGTAATTATTATAATTCATTTGGCGCTCAAGAACAGCAAGGGCACGGACCTCCATACTGCGTTCTCAATTTTATGTGGCAGAGAAAGAGGTGAAAAGGTTGAGATTAGCTAGAAATTCTTCCATGTGCTACATTTATGTCATGCATAAAATCCCGTACCCTTTCTAGCCAACAGAATGAGACTCAAAGATAAGAGCAAAAGAAAGGGGAGAAAATCAAAGCCAAAAAAGTAAAGTAAGTGACAAAGTAATATGCAACTTAATTTTCCCAAATACCACACATTTCCCTATATTTTCTTGGAGATTTTCCTCTTATACATACAATTTTCACCAAAATATCGGAAGTTAAATTTTTCAATTGTATTCCCGATGATTTCTTACTCCTCTGTGTACACATGAAAATAAATCCCAATGACAGCACAAAGGAAATACAGGGACAATACAAAGAAAGCATCATGGAAACACAGGGTTACCATAGAAGAAATACAAGAAAATAGAGCAAAAGAACCAAGAGAATACAAGAATACCATCAAAGAAATACGAGAAAATACAACACACCAAAGAAATACAAGAAAAACACAAGAACATGACAAGGAAATACAGGGCAAAAATCTATAATTGCATGAATTCATTGGAGTTTAGAAATTGTTTAAATATTTAAATACTGTACAAGATTGTGGAACAAATTTAATATTAAAAAGTCTTCAACCAAAAATTACAGATCACTGGTTAACCTAAATTTCTGTTTGTCAAGTAGAGGGTAACATTGAAGTAATTTTTGTCTAGTAATAAATGAAGATGTCCTGCAAAATCCTATCCCTAACTCCTAGTAGTGAAGGAAGGTCAACAGGATTTAATTTGATTACCTGCTCCATTGGAGGAAAAAAGGAACTCACCAACTGAGCTGACTACCTTAGAAATCTGCATCTCTCCTCTGTCATTGGTCAGATCCTACCACAGTGGTCTGACTATTATGTCAAAACAGGCTAATAAGGAGAGTTGGTGTTCAATATCACAAGGATGATGCTTGTGTGGGGCTCCAATTGCATTCATGGACTCCAAGAGCTCCTGCCAGCTAACATTTGTGACAGTACAGGAAACTTTCGATTAACCGGCCCCTAAATAACCGGAAATGGCGGTTAACTGGCAAAATTCAGGAGTAGGTTCAGGTTACTTTTATTACTTGCCTTGCTCCATGTGTTGCTGTGCAAGGGTGTGGCTGCAGCTGTTGCTAAGCTACAGAGACGCTTGCAACTTGTGGCTATTGTTTTGAACCTGTTGCTAAGCAACAGGGTTTGTTGCTTTATACGGAGCTCTCAGCTCCGTATCTTTTACTATAGCATTCGGTTATCTGGAATTTTTGATGAACCGGCACCACGTCGGTCCCGTCCGTGCCGGAAAAAAGAAAGTTTCCTGTAGCTAGTTATTTGATTAAATTACAAATTCCACTATATAGCTTGGGATGATATGCTAGTCATGTGCCTCCCTTAAATCATCTTAGTTCAGAAACTATTATGAATACAACTGATCAGTTATGCTCATGAATTTGCTTTACAACACTTAGACACAATAAAGGAAGTATTTGGATGAATTTGATGTGCCGTTCCTCAGCTGTATCTTGCAAGCGCAATGGCAGGAGCACACATGAAAGAAATGAGCAACTCTGCCAAGCAGTCATAGGATTAATACTTGCTTATTCATACCAACTCAGATGGGTTGGTACTCTCTGGTATCAAAATTTCTTTCTCAACTAGTGACGAAATGAGTACCAAAAGAGGATGATGTGAACAAATATGTTGGCAGGAATTTGTGAAAGCACTACTGAAGGTCTGAATGAAACGGGAAAGAAACAAAGAATTTGTCCACTGGCAAAGTATGCAAAACCAGTGAACTGTTTAACTGGAGTGAAAGATTCTCTCTTGTTCACAGTTAAAGCTTCCTTGCCCCCTAAATACAGCCTTATTGTTTTAAAGTGAAGAATTAAAACACTTACTAATCAAATGTGTGAAATGTGCTTTTAAAAAATATTTTGCTATCTGCGCCAAATGAACAACTCAAAGGTGATTACTGATATTGACTAAGATACTAGTTAATTCAAATTTCATTCACAAAATATACCTCTTTTCCGGTCACATCACTGTGCTGAAAACCTGCTGAAATAACGAGTGGCATGCAAGTGGCCACAGCCACAGGAATAAAAATTAATTTTATTTCTCATCACCAATAATTTTTTTTGGGAGGGGTGCTGTTTGATTGGTGGAGGTAGTATCTGTCTCTGATCTAATTATCCGCATCTCTTAAAGGTATAGTGGAAGCATGCATCCTTTTTCCCTGATGGTGTTGGGAGGTTTGTGTTGACTGTGAGAACAGAACTAGAGTTATTAGTTTCACGACTACCCACATTTTGCAGGTTCCTATACTGAAGATGAAACCCCAAACTATCTGAATGTGAAAGAATGCACTTGTAATAATTGTGCTGCAATCCTGTAAGCGTGACCTTAAATGAAAAGGATGATGGAGTTAAATTTCTGTAAGTCATATTCCACTGCCAGAAGGTCATTCTGGCCTAAGTGCTAACCTGAAAAGATGTTCCTTCCTCTTGGGTCCTTTGTGGTTGTGCTGCTCTCTAAACAACAATTGAACTCTCTTGGATTGTTTATCATTTGGATAAGCTGAAGGAGCGTTACACTGTTGGAGGTGCGATCTTTCTGTTGAGAAGTTAAACCAAGCCCCCATCTGCCATCTGAGATGGATGTAAAAGATAGAAACATAGAAGATCGGAGCAGGAGTAGGCCATTCGGCCCCTCGAGCCTGCTCCGCCATTCAATGCGATCATGGCTGATCATCCAAATTCAGTACCCGGTCCCTGCTTTCTCCCCATACCCCTTGATCCCTTTAGCCTTAAGAAATATATCCAACTCCTTCTTGAATATATTTAATGAATTGGCCTCAACTGTCTTCTGTGGTAGAGGATTCCACAGGTTCACCACTCTCTGGGTGAAGAAATTCCTCCTCATTTCTGTCCTAAATGGCATACCCCTTATCCTTAGACTGTGACCCCTGGTTTTGGACTCCCTGACCATCGGGAACATCCTTCCTGCATCTAGTCTGTCCAGTCCTGTCAGAATTTTATAAGTTTCAGTGAGATCCCCTCTCATTCTTCTAAACTCCAGCGAGTACAAGCCCAATCGACCCAATCTCTCCTCATACGTCATTCCTGCCATCCCAGGTATCAGCGTGGTGAATCTTCGCTGAACTCCTTCCATGGCAAGAACATCCTTCCTCAGATAAGGCGACCAAAACTGCACACAATACTCAAGGTGTGGCCTCACCAAGGCCCTGTACAACTGCAGCAAGACATCCTTGTTCCTGTACTTGAATCCTCTCGCTACGAAGGCCAACATACCATTTGCCTTCTTAACCGCCTGCTGCACCTGCTGTTTACCTTCAGCGACTGGTGCACAAGGACACCCAGGTCTCGTTGCACTTCCCCTTCTCCCAATCTATTGCCATTCAGATAATAATCTGCCTTCCTGTTTTTGCCACCAAAGTGGATAATCTCACATTTATCCACATTATATTGCATCTGCCATGTTTCTGCCCAATCACCCAACCTGTCCAAGTCATCCTGTAGTTTCTCAGCATCCTCCTCACAGCGCACACGCCCACCCAGCTTTGTGTCGTCTGCAAATTTGGAGATATTACATCTAGTTCCCTTGTCTAGATCATTAATATATATTGTGAATAGCTGGGGTCCAAGGACTGATCCCTGCGGTACCCCACTAGTCACTGCCTGCCACTCGGAAAAAGAGCCGTTTATTCCAACTCTTTGCTTTCTGTCTGCCAACCAGTTTTCTATCCAAGTCAATACCTTGCCCCCAATCCCATGTGCCTTAACTTTACACGCTAATCTCTTATGCGGGACCTTATCGAAAGCCTTCTGAAAGTCCAAATATACCACATCCACTGGTTCTCCCTTATCTATTTTACCAGTTACATCCTCAAAAAATTCCAGTAGATTAGTCAAGCATGATTTACCTTTTGTAAATCCATGCTGATTTTGTCCGATCCTGTCACTGTTTTCCAAGTGCTCTGCTATTACATCTTTTATAATGGACTCTAGCATTTTCCCCACTACCGATGTCAGGCTTACCGGTCTGTAATTCTCCGTTTTCTCCCTACCACCTTTTTTGAATAGTGGGGTAACATTAGCTACCCTCCAATCCATGGGTACTGTTCCAGATTCCATCGAATGTTGGAAGATGATCAGCAATGCATCTACTATTTCTAGGGCCACTTCCTTAAGTACCCTAGGATGTAGATTATCAGGCCCTGGGGATTTATCGGCCTTCAATCCCATCAATTTCCTTAACACCATTTCCTTACAAATACTGATTTCTTTCAGTTCCTCCCTTTCATCAGACCCTATGTTCCCCGACATCTCTGGGAGGTTATTTGTGTCCTCCTTTGTGAAGACAGAACCAAAATATGTATCCCATGGCACTATTCGAAGAGGAGCAGAGGAGACCTCCTGGTGTCCTGGCCAATATTTATCCCTCAACCAGTATCACTAAAAAAAAATTATCTGGTTATATCTTTCAATGCTGTTTGTGGGACCTTGCTGTGCATAAATTAGCTGCCACACCTCCTACATTACAACAGTGCTTAATTGGCTATTAAGTGCCTGGGGTCGTGAATAGCACTATATAAATGCAAGTCTTTTCCTTTTACAGCATTGTGGGGTTTACTTACAGCACCAGTGCAGCAAGTATGCCTGCTTTATGCCATGCAGTATGCTGAGCAGAACTGGTGGGATTTTCCAGGGAAGCGTGGCATCCAGCCAGTCCTACTCCAAGTGTGACATCACGATGGTGTGGAGGGGACATGGATGGGACTCCCATTGAAATTGATCAATTTGGCTAGAAAGGGGTGGAAAAAAGTTCCACCCCAAATTCCTCCCCCACCATGATTACACAAAAAACAGCGTGGACATTCTAGGCTATGGATTTTATTTGGTAGTCAAGATACTAGCTTCACAATCCCACAGCTTTTTCTTTTTTATTTGTTTTAATGGGATGTGGGCATTGCTGGCAAGGCCAACATTTACTGCCCATCCCTAATTGCCCTTGAGAAGGTGGTGGTGAGCCGCCTTCATGAACCGCTGCAGTCCGTGTGGTGAAGGTACTCCCATAGTGCTGTTAGGTAGGGAGTTCCAGGATTTTGACCCAGTGATGATGAAGGATCGGCGATATACTTCTAACACAGGATGTTGTGCGACTTGGGGGAGAACTTGGAGGTGGTACTGGTGGTGTTCCCATGCGTCTGCTGCCCTTGCCCTTCTAGGTGGAAGAGGTCGTGGGTTTGGGAGGTGTTGCCGAAGAAGCCTTGGCGAGTTGCTGCAGTACATCTTGTAGATGGTACACACTGCAGCCACTGGTGGAGGGAGTGGATGTTTAAGGTGGTAGAGGGGGTGCCAATCAAGCGGGCTGCTTTGTCCTGGATGGTGTCGAGCTTCTTGAGTGTTGTTGGAGCTGCACTCATCCAGGCAAGTGGAGAGTATTCCATCACACTCCTTACTTGTGCCTTGTAGATGGTAGAAAGGCTTTGGGGAGTCAGGAGGTGAGACACTAGTCGCAGAATACCTAGCCTCTAACCTGCTCTTGTTGTCACAGTATTTATGTGGCTGGTCCAGTTAAGTTTCTGGTCAATGGTGACCCCCAGGATGTTGATAGTGGGGGATTCGGTGATGGTAATGCCACTGATTGTCAAGCGGCAGTGTTTAGACTCTCGCTTGTTGGAGATAGTCTTTGCCTGGCACTTCTGTGGCACGAATGTTACCTGCCACCTATCAGCGCAAGCCTGAACTTCGTCCAGGTCTTGTTGCAGGCAGGCATGGACTGCTTCATTATTTGAGGAGTTCTGAATGGTACTGAACATTGTGCCGTCATCAGCGAACATCCCCATTTCTGACCTTATGTTGGAGGGAAGGTCATTGATGAAGCAGCTGAAGATGCTTGGGCCTAGGACACTGCCCTGAGGAACTCATGCAGCGATGTCCTGGGGCTGTGATGATTGACCTTCAATCACCACAACCATCTTCCTTTGTGCTAGGTATGACTCCAGCCAGTGGAGCATTTCCGCCCCCCCCACCCCCCCCCCCCCCGATACCCATTGACTTCAGTTTTACTAGGGCTCCTTCATGCCACACTCGGTCAAATGCTGCCTTGATGTCAAGGGCAGTCACTCGCACCTCACCTCTGGAATTCAGCTCCTTTGTCCATGTTTGGACCAAGGCTGCAATGAGGTCGGCAGCCGAGTGGTCTTGGTGGAACCCAAACTGAGCATCAGTGAGTAAGTGCCGCTTGATAGCACTGTCGATGGCACCTTCCATCACTTTGCTGATGATTGAGTAGACTGATGGGGCGGTAATTGGCTGGATTGGATTTGTCCTACTTTTTGTGGACAGGACACACCTGGGCAGTTTTCCACATTGTCTGATAGATGCCAGTGTTGTAGCTGTACTGGAACAGCTTGGCTAGAGGCACAGCTGGTTCTGGAGCAGCTAAGCTCTTTATAACGCTCAAAACCACTAGTTATGTTGACAATTTTCATTTTATTGGGCTATAGTTGTTTAATTAGATTTGTTTCAAGTTTATACATCATTTTTCTAAAAATGTTTCAGTGGAAGCACTACAATCTGTTCTGAATGAGTGGCCAGATGTGTAAAACCAATAACCTCCTTCAACAATAGTTCTCCTATCCAACCCCAAAAATTGAAAATAGGGCAGGTCTGTAAGCATAGCACTTTAGCTCTACCACTTATTTCTTTTCCTTATGGGGCCATTGTTTTACCTATAAAGGGTATAGGGATGTGTAAAATCACTAGTAGTAACCATGCTGTTGATTCTTTCCTAGTTTGTTGGACACAAACTATGATAACACTCTTAGCTGATCTGTGAAGGAACTTCAATGTCGAAACAGTAAACTACCAGCAGAAAGACCCACTTGTAGAAAATCCAGTATGATCTATTGATGATGGGAGTCTTCTTAGCATAATGGTTCAACAGTCAAAAACAAGGAGTCCATAGTTTACTTATTATAAGCAATCTCCTGGAGAGGCTACTGCCACTGGAGGGAAATAATCCCTGTTTGTGGGTGATGCTTATTGGGATTAAACCCAAATATTTTGTTAAGAATTCCCAATAAGAACCAGCAAAACTACTAAGGATGAGGCTAACTTATGCAGGTAATGGGAAGGATTTTTTAGCCGAGGGTATTCTGTCTTGTTAAAGAAGGAATAGGATTCATGGATGTTTTCATCTGAACAGAATTGTGTCCTAGCTAGAAGCATCTTTCATAGAAAATGTAGAAGTCAAATGAAGGAAATGTTCTCGATGCATACCTGAATTAGTAAGTAAGGAGACTGCTATAAAAGGGACCAATAGGTCTTTAAAGGTATTAAGGCTGAAAGCGCAGAGTAATTGCAGTAGTATCACATGGGCAGAGCATACACAAGCTACTGCTAAGTGAAGACCAGAGAAAATTAAAAGTTGTTTTCATGACGAGCCTTGTAGTTCATTACAGCAAAAAGGAATTAACTCAAAGCAATAAAGGGTATCTTGTTAGTGATATTAAATGATCCTAATAGCTATTTGTAGGACGTGTTCACTGGTAATTTGACTTATTTATTGTGTGGGGGAACTTGCATGGAAAAAGGCTGCTGCGTTTGCCTAAAAACTGAACCTGCTGAAAAAAACTTTTCAAAATGGGGGAATGACTGCATTTCAAACAGTAATGCACTGGTTGTGAAGGACATTGGGACATATGAGGATGTAATTAGGCACTAGATAAATGCAAATTTTTTCTGCCTTTGTTCCTGGTTTGAAAGTATGTGTCTTAAAAGATTGAATCTGTGCCCATGCACAAAGAAAAAGCTCCCGCTGCCTCCAAGTCATCAGAACTAGTGGTAGGATTACGAGCAGGTTCTGATAACATGGGTAAGTCAATCTTCCTTTCTATGTAAACTTTGTCAACTACGTGAAGACTGTGGAGACTACTTTTATGCATGACATTGGCGCTAAGCTTTGATGACATTCGTAAGAACTGTCATCGTTTTGAATACTGTTTGAAATCAAATAAAACTTAGTTCTTAATGGTAATTCATACCCTGTAGAATAAACAGGAACTCTCTTCAGTTAGCACGACAAACACTTAAAGCAAGCTCTACAACATATATGTGGAAGTAAAACACAAGATGCTATTGTGAATGTGACAAGTGGCATGCAGCTATTGACTGATAGTGAATAACACAGAAGTTGAACAAGCAGTCTATTTTAAAATCTAAATTTACCACAGGATGCACAATATTTACACCTGCTAGGAGTAATCTGTACTCGTATTCAGTATTGGTACTTCATTGTCTTATTATTGCTCTGTCATATTACAAGTTGGGGTTAAAAATGAAAATCTGCCTACATTGTTATGGAAAAGAGATTACTTTTGGCTAATTCGTGCAACAGCATTGCTACCAGAAGAGGAATTCACAACTCAACTATCCACGCTCCCCTTTCAAGAAGAATGATCTGGTAGTAATGAGGGAAGGATAATGCAGATTTTGCAGAAATAAGCTTGCATTCAACATTATTTATATGGCCCCTCGCTCTTTAAAATGAAAAGCTCTCTGGGTGATCTAGTAGCTAAAAGGTAGCATTTGACTCTTAATCAGAAGAAACAAATGTTCATGTCCCAGAATTGTCTACTGTTCAAACCTGCTTTCCTCAGGTGAATCAAATCTCAACGAAGCAACTAAGTGGAGCATCAAGTGTGAACCAGTTCTTCTATTTTGAGGGAGAGGTGAGGAGAAAAAAAAAGTGTGTGCAACTTGACTTGTAAAAGATTTGCTGGCTCATTGCTATACAATCCTGAAAATGGTTCTGGCGGAGTCACAGCCTACATCATTCCTCTCCCACATGGGTGAGAATACATGGAAGTGTGACAAATTTGATTTTAAATTGGAAGACATGTGTTTGGAAAAAGATTGTAAAGTCTAAAACAAACAAAAAAATATATAAAACTAGTTTATATTTAAAATAGAGTACAAGCCAATTTTCGGATGGGCAGTCCTACAAGCCAGCTGGCTAAGTGTGAGCCAGGATTGGCAATGAAAATAAAAACTAAGTCTATGGCTTAGTTACCTACTGTACAACCTAATGGAGGATGTGGGGTGATAAGCTTATAAAAGGCAAAATTATGAGAGAGGTAACATGAGGAGTTAGTTTTCTGCCAAGTCAGCATACATTGAAACCTCTTTCCAAAGAGAATGTATGAAAAGTGGATCAGATTAACAACTGTATAGGCTTAAAAATAGAAAAACACTACTTGAGTGTGCGACTGAATCAGCTCATGATTGATCTACTCAGATAGATCTTATATCTACTTCCAGTACATGCAAAACACTGCAATAAGAAAAGGCTGTCTTTTTTAACCTGATTACGGCTGTGTTACTTTGCAGGTCTAAATGTAAAATGATGAAAATTTAAGTACAACATATATAATTTGAATGGGTAAAAGCTTGCAATGTCAGCGTGACTCATGGGTGGAAAAGGAAATGAGTGGTTTGGTGTTTGTACATAGAAATGAGACTGATAAAGCAGCATATGGACTTGATAAATCAAAGGCACAGTTTTAGTTGCATAAACTGACAGCTGAAGTAAGGTTAATGGAGACTGCCAGCACGTTGTCATGGAAACACTGACTGTTGGCACTGCACCATTTCATACCTTATCCAATACATTCCTGGTTGCTGGTAGTAGTCCAATGACTCTGATCGGTTGATGGAAAACCCCTGGTCCAGCTGAGCAGAGAGAAATCGGCAACTCAGTGGATTGCCATTGTGTCCCCATACCCAACAGACCCATGACGAGGCCAGCCTGCTACTTACTCATACTGAGCTATAGACATTACTCTGGCAACATTTTACCAACTATCAAACTTACAAATAAGGTCAAATTGCAGGATTAGGAAAGTCTCAATGTTGAAATACATAAGTATAAATAACATGCAAATCTCACATAAAATGCAGTCTCTATAATACTGTAACAAGCTGCAGTATTAAAGTAGTAAAATAATTTCAACCACAGAGTCAATCACAACACATCGGACTAATTCAGCATATTGCATACTGCAGACCATTTTAATTTAATTCGCCTGATTCCAGGCAAAACAATACCTAGCAATCTGGTTCAGTTTAATGTAGATTAACCCAGTCAGTAATGGTAAATGACAGGTGTTTTTTTTAAATACAAATGGTGTTCACAGATTTGTAATGATAAAGTTTGATGTGTGGCAATATGCTGCCTGAAAAGTTATCCAACTTCTTACACCAACATAATGTTCTCTGCTTTTATATTCCTCTTAGCTATAGTTCTATATATGGTTACTAAGTATTTTTAATGACATCTATTCACAGCACATTGTTCCTTATATTTTAATAATAATCTCTCCCATAATATCTTTATTGTTGTGGTCATAAACCATCCTTTTCTGCATTGGCTACTTGGGAGTACACTGAACTAGTGCTTAGAGAGTTAATGTTCTTGTACCAAATACAAACCTCTCATTGTTAGCACAACAGTGGGCCTCTCAACTCTTAACTTGCTGACCAAGGCTTTGAGGTTCCAGAGCTATTTGTCACTCCAATCCATTTGCCACACTTGGGGTTTGTTATACCAGTTCAAATATGAATGGTTAGGCAAAGGGCATTGCCATTGCTATAATGACATTTCTTTTCAGAGGGAATGCAAGAGATGACTGGACATAGTTTTCATGTCTCATTATAAGCATGTCTCTTATTGGCTAAATGTCTATAACCTACAGCCTGGAATGTGTCACACTACCAGCTTAAGAGAAATACATGGAGTCCTGTGGTCCACTGGGGGTGAGGGTGTGGAACACCTAGGTTTAAAAACCTTTTAAAAATGCTTGTTCCTCCAGTATACACTACAACTTATGTTAAGAATTGCACATAGTTTGATTATAATATATAGGCAGTGACTTGAAAGTTCTATTCATTTACACCTTCTCTACATTAAAAGATGATCTGTCACCTCAATAAATATTCTTGGACATAAATGAGTTGGCAAAAATACATAACATACTTTACAAAAATGGCAGTGCTTAACACTTAGTATAATGGTTTTAGTTCTATAAATTTCAGGAATTTATATTATTTTCAAAAAACTAGGATGTCCAATTTTGATCTGATTCATTGAGAAAGAGTTAATATTACGTATAGTACAAATTTCTTTCTCAAATAATGAATTTGGCATTATGGCTCTTAAAAGCCTAAGACACAGAATTAGTTCATATTGTTAATTTTCAGATATTAATGGCCCAGAACTTCGGGTCTCCATGGGTGAGTACGCATGGGGTACTCACCCATAGGCCCAATGGAAGTGCCGGTTTCGTGCATGCACTGCGCATGCGCGGGAAACCGGCACTTCCGTTCCCCTGAAAGAGGTTCAGAGTTCGAACACGTGCGCAGGAGAGGCTGCGCGTACGCATCGAACTTACGTTTTTTTTTGCAGGTTTTCCCAGGAGGGTAAGTCTCCAGAAGTTACACATATAAAAAGCAGGCATAAGGCCTGCTTTTTACAAGGTAAGTGGTGAATTAATTAAAATTAAAACATTTTTTCCACAGGTTTATTATTTTTAAATACTTTAAAGCAAGGTACAGGAAACGTTTTTTTTCCGGCACCGACGGGACCGACGTGGTGCCGGTTCATCAAAAATTCCGGATAACCGAGCGCTATAGTAAAAGATACGGAGAGCTGAGAGCTCCGTATAAAGCAACAAACCCTGTTGCTTAGCAACAGGTGCAGAACAATGGCCACAAGTTCCAAGCGTATCTGTAGCTCAGCAACAGCTGCAGCCACACCCTTGCACAGCAACAGATCGAGGAAGGCAAGTACAATATGAAGTAAAACTTACCTGAACCTACTCCTGAATTTTGCCGGTTAACCGAGATTTCTGGTTATTTAGGTGCCAGTAAATCGAAAGTTTCCTGTAAGTTTATTTTTAGCCCCGTTAGAAAATAAAATTATTTTTTTCAAAAATTTAAATTATTGTTTAAAATAGTTATTTCATGTAATTTATAGTTTATTTAAAAAATGTGATTTTTAACAATATGTATTTGAAGATTTAGTGATGTTTTGGGGCCCGTAAACTTATGAATGGACATTCCCTGCTCCGATTGGCTCCCCATGGCCCCCGTGATCCCAGGGGACGCATCGAACTAACTGCGCCCTGGGTTACGCAAGCACTGTGTGCCGGCAGTTGGAGCAGGCCCCAGATTGAAATTCCACAGGGGCCCACAGCTCAACAGCCGGCGCGCTAGGTAAGTGCAGGTCGGGGGCTTACACCCGTGGGAAGCCCCCGACCCGAATTTCTGGGCCATAGTTTAATCAAAACTGCAAATGCAGGTCAGTTAGTAGGTCTGGCTAAACTGAGGTCTTGTCTCGTATCACTGTCAACATCTTTAAAATGGATGTTGTATGATCGATTTATTTATTTATTTGTTCTAACAGATGCTGCTAGTTCCTGAAAATGGTCATCTTGAAAATCATGGTACCATATTACCAAAATCCTTTTTGTATGGCTGTCTATTTACTCTAGGCTAAAAATATCAGTTTAAGCTGAGACACTTGATGTATCTGTTGACCTTTTAAGAATGCTTTCATAGATTTATAAAAGAAAAAAAAGGCATATTCTTGACCATTAATATAAAGATTTTCTGTATAAAGTGTAATATACTTCTTGTTGTACTTTGATACATCTTGCACGTTACCAAAATAACAATTTTTTTATTTAAAGAAACTGCCCGTAAGCTAAATCCATGCTCTCCATTTGATCACGTGCATTGCCTTTCCTAACAGATGGAAGCCACCTCTTGTCCACAGATGCCATCTGGTGGCAGTTTAGTTTGTGCAAAGTGTTTTTATAGCTCCTCCAATGGCCATTAATGAAAATCATAGTTAAATCTCCTGCGATTGGTTAATTCTCATTTTTCTTCTGTATGTTATTTAAAAGTTCCCATTTTTTAACAATCGACTATAATGACCCTTTCAAATACCGCAATGATGGCTTGAAAATGTTTTTAAACATAGGATTGAGCAATTGTATTGGGAAATTTACAATTTATGAGCTTACTACACTACTCATACTATTACTATTCTTGCATTAAATAATAAGTTAATATAACACGTTATTTACAGCTTTTCGTGAGCACATTTATTTTAATAAATTAATTACAAAAGGTTAACCTGATTCTGATTTACCAATAGAGAATTTAATCTAGAAACCTTGTCATGTCTCAATAAGTTGGAAGACTAGAAGTACAACAGCAGTTTCAGATTCTGCGAAGTTAAATAACTGCATTTTTGAAGGCTTCATTCCTGCTAAGTTAATTGATGCCGTTAGTTGTGCAGGGATATTTTCTGCAGTGAAACACGGTTGAGAGTGGCAGCAGAAAAAAAACTTGTGCTAGTGTCAATTTCTTTGTTCTAACAGCCATCATTAAATAATTCTTATATTGGTCCTTTAAAACATTATGACTATTATTGTATCTAAGTGGTCAGATTCTTGTGTACGTTTTTAATACTGAATATTAAAATATATAAAACAGTTATTTAAATGCTGAACTAGTTAAAATCAAATATATTTTAGAAAATATAACTTAGGCTTAAGAGACTAAAAAGATCTGAATGGCATAGATATTCTAAGACTTGTACATGAGAAAACAGCTCCACATGACCAGGCATATCCTGTTAGAAACCTTAGCTACTGAGTGCCTGACCCCAAAAGAAATGACTGGCCTCACAGGATATGTTAGAGGTTAGAGGTTATTCTCAACTCATAGAACATGTCGAAGAGTTGAACAAAGAAGACATATCTGATTGAAGTCCTATGGTCACCCTGGGGTCAAAAACAAAACTAGTGCAGAAATGTGTTTGGTAATATGTGAATTACTTCAAGTTCAAAACTTTAAACTGAAATAGCTTATTTCCATGAAAAGTCATTTCCTGGAAGATTCCTCTGACACATACAACTTAGTCTATACTGTGCAGCAGCCAATCCTCTCATTAGATGCGGTAGAGTTTAAAAAAATGTTTCCAACTGAAAGCTTAACAGTTCTTTTATTGTTAAATTCATCCATCCTTTTTAATGATGTAAAGTGCACTTTGTGAGGTAAAAAAAGCTTCTGAGACATGTCTGTAAAAATAACTAGAAAGGAGCGCAAATAAGCATTAAAGGGTTAACAATGGCAGCTTACATACATTACCTTGTAACTGATACAGATCCTAGTACTTAATAGAAAATCATTGGTAAAATCGACATAAAATCAATTCGTTGTGTGTTTATAACCATATCTACAGGTACGAGCCCAAGTTAAAACTTACGCTTGCCATCAGAAGTATCATTTGACCTCTGTACTTAAGTACCACAAATTTTGATGAATCATTGGAATAGGTAACCGTACAATTTCTGTTAGAAGTCCCCAGACACTGTTTAAAATACTCAATTTCTTTTTTTCCTCCTCTCATCCTTAAAGTAAAATTTATGCTGGGGTATAGTGCACAGATGGTAGGAACCTTCCAATACCATTCCAAAATTCTCATTCTTATGTGTTACGTCTCAACAGTATTGTCACATGACCATCACAGCAAAGCTCAGCTTTGTCCTCTTTTGACATTGACACACAGGCACTTTCAGCAGGGATTACTGAATAGCAATCACAAGGAGGAATCCTGGCCATTTTGTTCCACGTTCTTGGTCAAGGACACAGGCCCCTGCTGTCATCCTAGCTAAGATTATCTAATTTAGCACAAACTAAGGAGCAAATCTGGGCCCATACAACAGGATGCCTTTATCTACTTAGCCATTAGAAGATTCTGGCTTTATTTAAAATATTAAGCTTGCAGCATTGTAGCATCAGGAGTATAATTTATTTAATTTAGGATCCCATTTTGACCAGTAAGTTGTGCCTACATTTCTGACTTCACAATTCAAGTAGTTTCAAATTACAATAATATAGATTCATATAATTTTTTTATGGGAACATTTAAAATTATTTTTTGTAATATCAAAAATATTTAGTGTGCTATTAGGAAATATCTTTTTAAATACAATAAAAATATCATAGTTCTCTTTTTATTGGTTCTCTCCCATTTAGTTCCCCCTCCCCCATATGACACATCATTGCCAAAGCTGCTGGGCAAGCTGGTTACTGCTTCTAGGCCTCTGCAAATAAGAAGTGCATAACTCTGCTTGTCTCACCATTCGGATTTTCTTTCCTTCACTGTGGCTAAGAATCTTACAATCACTGTATCCCACTGTTAGATTGTGTCAGAAACTATTGTGCACCACACACCTTGTACTAGATGCTATGCAGGAGTTAATGCCATAAACTCATTGCAATTATAGATTATTTGTCTGATTGCTTGAGGAGCAAGTGTTCAAATCATGTAAACAAAAGCAAAACACTGCGGATGCTGGAAACCTGAAATAAAAACAGAAATAGCTGGAAGTGACCTGCTGAGTATTTCCAGCATTTTCTGTTTTTGTTCAAATCATGTAACAGATTCCATTCTTTATAGGTATTAATCTGCTACCACGTTATAAGCATAACATTCTAAATAATTATTTAAAATCCACTAGGAATGTTGCCATACCTTATAAATTTACATTTTGCAGAGAAGTGGGATAGGTAAGATATGTTTTGGGATTGGATGAAACTATTGTCAAGATATGCAAATGGAATAGTGCAAATAATCAAATGATATTAACAAAATATATTAACAAAATGATGCCAATGAGCCAGCAATTCAAATGATAAAATTACTATAAATTACTAGAATCCGTATAATAGTTAAAAAATTCAAAATCCTTTATTACTATGTGTTTTTAGGGGTTTTACCAGTGTTTGGGGGATCATATTCTACGATTCAGTTGGTTAATAATTAAGACCTTTTGTGGTTTGTGGTGATTGAATATGTCAAAATTCCATTTTTATTATATGGGATTACAGGATTTTCACAAATGTTTTGGGATTGCACTCTCTTATTTTGCTGTGGAGATTTCAAACCAGTGGCTTTGCCTGTAATCAAACTGTAGTAACACAGTGCTGATTGTAATTTCCAAATTACTGTAGCCCAATTTTAACATTTCTCACAGTCATATTAAACATTTTCAAAACAAGTTAAACATAACCTGATATACTAAAGGCATTTTATTTCTGATTGATAGCTGATCCCTTTGTTCTGTAACAATCAAAGGGCAAAAAAACTGACTTGACATCAAAGTAATGTAAATATAATTAGGAATTTAGGTTACTTTTAACCAAGGTTAAATAGGCTATTTCTACTTGATGAAGTAGTATTTGATGAAGTGTAAATGTTATTATCAGTCTTTGGCAAAGCTTTTAATGTATGAAATAACAAATGGACATCATTCCATTAAAATATATCAAATTGTTGCTGTTTCTAGGTTGTTGATTTAATCATTTGTCCTCAATTCTTTCATCCCTCCCCTCAAAATAAACCTTCTGTATCAGTGCAAAAATCTCTGTGAGGAAAAATGTGTAATAATAATACTTTCCCATATAGAACAGCATATTTTTGACAATGTTTTATGTGGCAATAAAGAATGTACTTGAAACAACATTTAATCAAAAAGGCCAACAAGAGGAGTCTGTAGCTTATGAAAATCTAATTTGAAGTAAAATGGAAATATAGTTATGGCTATGGTCAACACTTCCAATCAACACCACAAAATTCCACACAAAATTAATTAGGAGTCTGTCAAAGGAAAAGAAAGCCTTGCGCTTGTAGATCACCTTTCATGACCTCAGGGCATCTCAAAATGCTGTACTGTCAATTAATTACTTTTGAAGTGTAGTCGCAGTCGTAATGTAGGGAAATGCAGCAGCCAATTTGTGCACAGCAAGCTCCCACAAACAACAATGAAATAAATGACCAGATCATCTGTTTGTTAAATAGCTGCACTTGTATCTCTTATTGAAAAGAACATTTCGAAGTACTCTATAATGTTCTTTTCACGAAGAAAGAACTTACTTTTATATAATACCTTTCACATCCTCAGGATGTCCCAACGCAGTTCACAGCCAATGGATTACTTTTGAAGTATAGACACACTGTTGCTACAAAAGCAAGTCCAGCAACCAATTTACACACATAAAACAAGACAAAGAACAGCTAGATAACAGAGAGTCTCTTAAATAATTTCCCATGTAGTTTTGTCATGATGGTCCAATATGCTGGTGCAACGGTGCTCCAATGCATTGAGTCTTGGTGTTCCTTAAGCCATGCTACTCCAATATACTGGGTGTTGGCGAGATATGCATAGGTTTATACCTGTAATTATCCACTTGAAAAACACCCAATCTTACCCATGCCAGAAGCAGGTTGCAAGAAGAGACTAGTACTTCTCTATAGGTAGGGATGGGAAAACTCAAGAAGGAATGAGTCTGCCATTTTTAAGTACTTACAGAGCAAGAAAAAGTGTGAAAGCTGAAAATTTTAAATAAAACAGAAAATACTGGAAATAGACTGCAGGCCCATCGGTTCTAACTTCCTGACAAAGGCTTGCTATCAGAAACATTAACATTTTTTTCCTTTCAGATACTATGTACCTCCAGCATTTTCTGTTTTTATTTCAGTGGCAGATCATTAGTGGAGGCATCAAGAATGGATATCAGCATTCATGCTAAAAAATGAACAATAGAAAATTACAAAATAGGTCCATATTTTTCTCATTTTGTCACACTTTCTGAATTTGTGTACTAAGAGGTTATATAACAAAACAATTATAAAAAGAAAAAGTGCTGTTGTGCTTTTACATCCTGCTGGCATTCACATATTATTTGCATGGCACAGTGTATTGCTAATATATTGAAGTACAAGGAAGACAACCTATTGATGCTGCAGACCAGGTTTTGCCCATTGTGGCGGTCATTTTGCCTGTACATATAGGTAAATTGTACATATGCTGTGCCGCAACTGGAAATTAATACTAACAGGTTTTCTTTGATGTCTTTCTGATTTTATCACACTTGATTACTGCTTTGTATTGTGATTATGTATGTTATACTTCTCACTGTTTAGAAAGCTTCTCATTATTTAGGTTATGAAAAACCTTAAGGCAGCTGAAAACAATAATGGGAGAGTTAGGGTACTAGAGGGATTAGCTTCATTGAGTTGAATTAACTTTTCTTGTTCTTGACTTCTTATGGATACCAAAATGTAAATATTTTACAACGTTCCGTAACATTATAGTTTTACATTTATTTCCATCCTTTTTATTTTGAATAATCTAAAAACTGAGTCAAGATTTGTAGAGGAATGGAGGTACAAAAATGGCTTAGTCAACTTTTTTGCTGGTCTTATTTCTGCTACTCTTTAGTGTGCCCATATGCTGGTGCTGTGTTGGAAGCTTTTACCAGCTGCAATACAGTATATCACCCCATGCAGCTCCCTGAACTGCAGCAGTAACAGTGGTGCTCCAAGGATGCATTACTGAAGGAATCCAAGTTTGGTACTACAGTACTCCATTTTTTTTATATTAGTGCCAGATTTAAGGTCTCTCTGTGGCAGTGCATGTATAATTTGTACATATACAGGTGTAACCTTGCATGCCTCAAAAACTTCCTTGCTAGTTGACATGTAAGTGGCAATGACATCACCTGGGGATGTGTTCACTGGTTGTATCACTCTAACCACTATGTCTGGGATAGCGTGGGAAAAAGAGTTAGTCTACACTAGGGCAGCAAATAGTTCAAAGACTGTGTTATCTGATGCTGTAAAATATGCAGCAAAATAAAATGAGGCCAGCAGAAAGTTATTCCAGACAAAAACATTTTTATATTAAAATGAAGGAATGGTCAGAATTTTTTTTTAAAGTTTGGTAATTGCCACGTTTCCAACTCATAATCTGTATGAATGGATATTAAACCAATGCAGTACAATATAATATGATGACAGAACCATTTATCATCAAAATTACACTAAGATAATCTTAAGTCCTTTCCAGGTCTGGCTCATCTTCTTGTAGCCCTCTGCGACTCACCATCTTTCCCCCTCCAACTATAAAATTCTTATCAAGGCCAATCATAAAGGAAGATTATGGTGAAAATATTAATGTACTGCTTGTTCCATTCATTAAGTAACCTGCAAAAATATCTGAACATCTGTACACAAATACCACCAAAGCTGTTTAATTTATAGTATCCATTTTGCTTTGCCTACAGAAACTATAATAACCTATGGAAATCACTGTGCTCTGTATATATCTCTTTGCACAAAGTTCAGTCTTTAAAAAAATAAATAGTAGAGCTTTTACAGTTCCCATAGATTCTAATGCATTATAATGTGTGTTTTTTTTTGGGGGGGGGGGGGGGAGTAAAGAGAAAATTAGGCACTTTGTAAAGAGACTGCAGAAAGGGAAAATCATGTTTCTTTCAATTTTAACCATGCCAGCTACAAAATGGATACTGTCTTTTCCTGGAAAGAGTTGAATGATTAATAATTATTGATGCTTACTGCTATCACAGACACTCCAGCTGTGGTGTTGCTAGCTTTGGGGCCTGTGTTGAAGTGTTTCTGTAACTTTCCAGCCACTGACAGTTGATACTCATTCTCTGGCAACCCATCATCCTACATGAAGAGAAGAAAAGTAAAGGCAAGGGGAGTCATTAAATGAAAAATATTTATTTTAGATACGTTTTGCACCACTCTTGAAAATTTCAACCTGACATCATAGAAACATAGAAGATAGGAGCAGGAGTAGGCCATTCGGCCCTTCGAGCCTGCTCCGCCATTCAATGAGATCATGGCTGATCATCCAAATTCAGTACCCTGTCCCTGCCTTCTCCCCATATCCCTTGATTCCTTTAGCCTTAAGAAATATATCCAACTCTTTCTTGAATATATTTAATGAACTGGCCTCCACCGCCCTCTGTGGCAGAGAATTCCACAGGTTCACCACTCTCTGGGTGAAGAAATTCCTCCTCATCTCCGTCCTAAATGGCTTACCCCTTATCCTTAGACTATGACCCCTGGTTCTGGACTCCCCGGCCATCGGAAACATCCTTCCTGCATCTAGTCTGTCCAGGCCTGACAGAATTTTATAGGTTTCGATGAGATCCCCTCTCAATCTTCTAAACTCCAGTAGTATAAGCCCAATCGACACAATCTCTCCTCATACGTCATTCCTGCCATCCCAGGTATCAGCCTGGTGAATCTTCGCTGCACTCCTTCCATGGCAAGAACGTCCTTCCTCAGATAAGGCGACCAAAACTGCACACAATACTCAAGGTGTGGTCTCACCAAGGCCCTGTACAACTGATGCAAGACATCCTTGTTCCTGTACTCGAACCCTCTTGCTACGAAGGCCAACATACCATTTGCCGCCTTAACCGCCTGCTGCACCTGCATGCTTACCTTCAGCGACTGGTGCACAAGAACACCCAGGTCTCTTTGCACTTCCCCTTCTTCCAATCTATTGCCATTCAAATAATAATCTGCCTTCCTGTTTTTGCCACCAAAGTGGATAACCTCACATTTATCCACATTATAGTGCATTTGCCATGTTTCTGCCCAATCACCCAACCTGTCCAAATCGTACTGGAGTTTCACGACATCCTCCTCACAGCATACCCTCCCACCCAGCTTTGTGTCATCTGCAAATCTGGAGATGTTACATCCAATTCCCTCGTCCAGATCATTAATATATATTGTGAACAGCTGGGGTCCTAGGACCGATCCTTGCGGTACCCCACTAGTCACTACCTGCCACTCGGAAAACGACCCGTTTATTCCAACACTTTGCTTTCTGTCCGCTACCAGTTCTCTATCCAAGTCAATACCTTGCCCCCAATCCCATGTGCCTTAATTTTGCACGCTAATCTCTTATGTGGGACTTTATCGAAAGCCTTCTGAAAGTCCAAATACACCACATCCACTGGTTCTCCCTTATCTATTTTACCAGTTATAGCCTCAAAAAATTCCAGTAGATTAGTCAAGCATGATTTACCTTTTGTAAATCCATGTTGACTTTGTCCGATCCTGTCACTGCTTTCCAAGTGCTCTGCTATTACATCTTTTATAATGGACTCTAGCATTTTCCCCACTACCGATGTCAGGCTTGCCGGTCTATAATTCCCCGCTTTTTCTCTACCACCTTTTTTGAATAGTGGGGTAACATTAGCTACTATTGCTTTTTCTGGCCAATTTATATGTCCTCTCCTTGGATCTTATGCTATCCCTAATTTCCCTTGTTAGCCATGCTGAAAATGGGAGCAGTAAGATTTGTACTTTATCTTTGTGCTCATCAAGGTAAGGAATGTAGAGTTGGGGAAGTTAACATTTTCCTATTTCAGGCACTCATTGTCAGCATCAAGCACTCCCAGGTCAGGTGTAGCACAGCTAGCTGCAGAGTGAAGTACCCTATTACTCTGCCCAACAACATGCCTAAAACTGAACATTATCACCCTCTACTAAACTAGTGACATTTCTAATTCTCAATTCAGTCTCCTTGTAGTAAATTAGTGCTAAAATAGGGGCATTTTTTTCCCGGTGATATGGAATTTTTCATTTTTTTCAGCCAGATGTTCAGTTGAGACGGGACTGCCCAAATTAATGTTACATGGAACCCCTAGAGCCACAAGAGTAGACACAGATTTCATCCATTTGGGATGTATTCAAATCCAGATCCCAGAAGTGAAAGGGAACTTCAACACTTCCCATTACTTCCAAGATTGTAATTTTTAAGATTTCAGCTCATAGCATAACTATCACATTTTGGTATCACAGCAGTTGCTGCTTTTAAGTGACACATGTGCCCTTATTTGTTTTCCTGCAATAATTATAATGGTTATAACATTTTCTAGATGGAAGGTTTGTTCCTTTTATCAGTATTGTTGACACTGACTTGGAAATAGTCATTGGGCCAGTAATTCCGGTCCCAACGCGTGAGTACGGACGGGGTACTCACGCGTGGGCCCGTTGGAAGTGCCGGATTTCAGCATGCACAGCGCATGTGCGGGAAACCGGCATTTCCTCCAAGGGGTTCAGAGGTCCAATGCGTGCGCGCAGGACTCTGCGCGCACGCGTTGAACTTCCTTCTTTTTGACAGGTTTGCCCGTGTGTAAGTGCCTGAACTTTTTAGAAATGTAAAAAGGAGGCGTAAGGACTTGATTCTTTAAGGTAAGTGGTCTATTATTTAAAATTATAAATTTTTTTCCACAGCTTTATTGTTTTTAAGGACTTTACAGTAAGGTAAGTTTATTTTTAGACCTGATTTCTTAAAAAATTATTTTTTTCAAAAATTTGATTAATTGTTTAAAATAGTTTTTTAAAGTTATTTATAGTTCATTTAATTAGTGGGATGTTTTTAAAAATTTTATTTAAAGTTTAAGTAGTGTTTTGGGCGCCCGTAGTTTTCATGAGTTTGACAGTTCTTACTATCAACTCATGAATGAAGTTTCCCCTCCCCTGATTGGCTGCCCAGTGCTCACCTGATCCCAGCCGGCACATCGCACTAACTACGCCGCTGGATCAGGCAAGCACAGTGCGCCGACAGCTGAACTGGGCCAGTGACAGGAATTCCAAGCAGTCCCAGGCTTCAGCTGTCGGCGCGCCGGGTAAGTGCACATCGGGGGCTTGCACGCGCGGCAAGCCCCCGATCCTAATTTCTGGGCCATTGTTTTCTCTTGGAGTCAGATTTGATATGATTTAATTCCTTTCATATTAAAAAATTCCAGGTAAGTGTGTTATTTTATTGAATTTCAGATGATATTTAGCTATTTTTTTTAAAGAATTGAGGCTTGGAGTTTCCGCCAGTACAATTCGCACCAAAGATCGGCCAAACAAGTGCAAATGACTGAGGAATTCCAAGTGCGAATTATGTCCAGCATAAATCGAGTTACCGCGATCTTTTGCACTAGTTTAAAAATCATCACGCTGGAAGCGGGCCCTGCCCACAAAACTGGCCACGCCCCCAGATCAAATTAATCACCATGGCGAGCTTCCACTAATTGCACCCGTTTGTGGGCTTTCAAAGGGGTTCTTAAAATTAAGCTTTTTCTTTAAGATGCAAGGGCACTAACAGGTACCTTCTAAAAGCTTTTAAATATAATTTTTACACCAATGTAACTAGTAAATAGTTCTGTATAGTTTTTAAAGTCGTTTTCAGTTGTTTAAAATCGGGTTATTCGTAGATGGTGAACTAGACACTCCAATTAAAAATGCTTATTATTTTGTGATAAACCTATTTTCAGCTGTATTAATAAAACTGCACCAGGTTACCACTCTTAAACATATCAAGGACTATTTTAAAAAGAAATTATGTTATAAAACGCTGTCTGATTGTGCTAGTTGGCGGACGATTTTACACTCGGCGATATGCAAATCAGTTTGAGTGAAAACCTGAGCAAAAAATTCACTTTGCAAAACCAGCGCAATTTTCAGGACAATTTGCGCCCAGATCGCCAATTGTGCCCAAAGCCGAAACTTTTGGCCCTATTCTTTAGAATCTATGAGTAACAAATGCAACTAATGAGATGTTACATAAAACATCAGTGCTGAATATCATGCAATAAAATTAGAAGAAATTAATATAATGAATTATCGACAACAGCTTGCATTTATAAAGCACCTTTAACAGAGAAAGGGGTCCCAAAATACTTGAGAAAGAGAAAAATAAAAAGGCAGTTAAAATCCTCTATGAATCGTCTACTGTGGGAAAATGAACACGTTCTGGTTAAAGTAATACAGGAATGTTAGCAAAGTTCTTAAAAGGTTCATTAAAAAAAAGGGACAAAGCAATATTTACAGAAATTATCTTGCCAGACTGGTTAACTTCAAATTGACAGTTCTTAGCTCAGTCGTAGTTGTTTGCTGTCTACTTCCTGGAGTATGGGAGTGGTCTTTAACAAATCATGAGCAGCAGGTTAGCATTATTATATTATTATAGTCCAACTATGTGCAGCAAATATTTTACATAGATTCGGTTGTCTCTTAAATCTTGCATGTTATTTTCAAGTTTATCATTTTTAAAATTGGAAATAAAAAAAAAGACAATTAGATAAATGTTTATCTGAAATTTCTTTAATTGGCACTGTTAGAAATAATCACACTCACATTGTGCCTCTACTGCCAAAATCCTTCCAATTAAAAATATGATTGTTCAAAAATATATATAAAACTGATTTCAAGCAAAATAGGACACTTGCTACCCTACCAGGATACTATTTTCCATATGGGCATTCTGAGCAAACTACATGTTTCTGTCCACCAATAGAATTATATAATTTACCAGAAATGCAATTTTCCATGATGTATTTTTAATTGGAATTTTTTTTGATGATAGACCCACAATATTCGCATATATGCTCCCAGCAATGCCAACGAAAGTGCAGTAATGTAAGCCAAGGCTAGGTAACCCCAGCATTGCGTAACAGTAGAATTTGAACCACAACATAAACACAAGCTTTTCCCAACCTTTTCACTGTTTATGTACATACTTTCTCCTCATTTCACATCTGTAGCATTTCTATGGGACAATGATTAACACAATAGCCTGGACATCATATCTATCACTCCAGCTGATCTGAAGATATGTGCTAAACCTACTATAGAGATGAAAGTATTGTACAGACCCATGCCAAGCCTAAAACTGAAATGAAGCATTCCGTCAAAGCCATCAGTAACATGTCTCAGAAGTCCATGGTAGAACATTCAGTAAACAAGACTTACATTCACCCAGGGGTGGTCCAACAACTGCTGTGCAGAATATCGCTGCTCTATATCAACCTGAAGCATCATGGTGATAAGCTCCTATAAAATAAAAGGGCAGATGGATTGTTATTTGAGTATACGTGTAGAGTTGAAGGATAATTATTCACCTAGACCAACAGGGGAGAC
This sequence comes from Somniosus microcephalus, assembly GCF_052327205.1. Classification (NCBI taxonomy): domain Eukaryota; kingdom Metazoa; phylum Chordata; class Chondrichthyes; order Squaliformes; family Somniosidae; genus Somniosus; species Somniosus microcephalus. Next base: position 190,840,830 of record NC_140996.1, read on the forward strand.
ATTTAGCAAGTGATTATTTACCATTCGAGTGTAACAGTACAATAATCCAAAATCCACTTGTTATTTGTAATTAGATATAATAAACTCCAAAAAAAAACCTTATTTTTATTCTACTTGTCATAACCTGGGCTCTACCAACCACACTACTTACTACTGGTTTGGGCACGCTATGTTAATTCGAACATAAGACATAGGAGGAGTAGGTCATTTGGCCTCTCGAGCCTGCTCCGCTATTTAATAAGATCATGGCTGATCTGATCTTGGCCTCAACTCCACTTCCCTGCCAACTCCCCGTAACCCTTGACTCCCTTACCTTTCAAAAATCTGTCTATCTCCACCGTAAATATATTCAATGACCCAGCCTCCACAACTCTCTGGGAAGAGAATTCCAAAGATTCACGACCCTAGAGAGAAGAAATTCCTCCTCATTTCCGATTTAAAAGGGTGCCCCCTTATTCCGAAATTATGCCCCTAGTTCTAGATTCCCCCACGAGGGGAAACATCTACCCTGTCAAGCCCCTTCAGAATCTTATATGTTTCAATAAGATCCCCTCTCATTCTTCTAAACTCCAATGAGTATAGGCCCAATGTGCGCAACCTTTCTTCATAAGATAACCCCTTCATCTCCAGAATCAACCTCGTGAACCTTCTCTGAACTGCCTCCAATGCAAGTATATCCTTCTTTAAATAAGGAAACCAAAACTGTACGCAGTACTCCAGGTGTGGTCTCATCAATGCCCTGTGCAATAGTAACAGGACTTCCCTACTTTTATACTCCATTCCCTTTGCAATAAAGGCCAACACTCCATTTGCCTTCCTAATTATTTGTTGTACCTGCATGCTAAATTTTTGTGATTCATGTATAAGGACCCCCAGATCCCTCTGTAGATCAGCATTTTGTAATCTCTCCCCATTTAAATAATAATTTGCTTTTTTATTTTTCCTACCAAAGTGGATAACCTTGCATTTTCCCACATTAAACTCCATCTGCCAGATTTTTGCCCACTCACTTAGTCTATCTATATCCCTTTGGAGATTCTTTGCGTCCTCCACACAACTTGCTTTCCCACCTATCTTTGTATCATCAGCAAATTTGGCTACATTACACTCAGTCCCTTCATCCAAGTCATTAATATAGATTGTAAATAGTTGAGGCTCCAGCACTGATCCCTGCAGTACCCCACTAGTTACAGTTTGCCAACCTGAAAATGACCCATTTATCCTGACTCTCTGCTTTCTATTAGTTAGCCAATCCTCTATCCATGCTAGTATATTACCCCCAACCCCGTGAACTCTTATCTTGTGTAGTAACCTTTTATGTGGCACCTTATCGAATGCCTTCTGGAAATCCAAATACACGACATCTACTGGTTCCCCTTTATCCACCCTGCTCGTTACATCCTCAAAGAACTCCAGCAAATTTGTCAAACATGATTTCCCTTTCATAAAACCATGCTGACTCTATTATGATTTTCTAAATGTCCTGCTATCACTTCCTTAATGATGGACTCCAGTATTTTCCCAATGACAGATATTTGGCTAACTGGTCAATAGTTGCCTGCTTTCTGTCTCCCTCCTTTCTTAAATAGGGGCATTACATTTGCGGTTTTCCAGTCCGCTGGGACCTCTCCAGAATCCAGGGAATTTTGGCAGATTACAACCAATGCATCCACCATCTCTGCAGCCACCTCTTTTAAGACTCTAGGATGCACGCCATCGGGTCCAGGGGACTTGTCCACCTTTAGTCCCATTAGTTTGTCTAGTACTTTCTAGTGATAGTGATTGTTTTAAGTCCCCCCCACCCCAATAGCCCCTTGATTATCCATTATTGGGATGCTTTTAGTGTCTTCTGCCGCGAAGACCGATACAAAATATTTGTTCAAGGTCTCCGCCATTTGCCTGTTTCCCATTATTAATTGCCAGCAGTAACTGCCAACTGTTCATAATTTCTCAGTTGTAGAGGGAAGCACGTTCAATGATCCTTTTACTAATATAAAGAAACTCTTTTAGTAGATATATAACTAAACATGTAAGACATCTCACTGTCCGCAACCTGTCACATTTTCATCTATGTTCAGATTGAAAATCTGTAGGATTTTAATGGCACAGCATATGGCAGACTTTAAAAAATATATAATGTAAACAGTGTAGGAAAGGTCATAGCATTCACTCAGCTTTCTGATATAAATGCAACTATGACTTCTTTCACTACTTTTCATTTGAAGCCACACTTCTGTTAATGGGGGCTTCAAAACCTTTGATTATTTTAGTGTTTCCAATCCTCCCAATCAATGTCTTCCATTACAGTGAAATTTGAAGAATGTAGCCCCATAATTGATACTGTCGCCAATTTCCCCCCAGTGATTCTGGAAGATTCACCAGAACAGTGGAATCATTCTGTAGATGGTTATAGATCATGGCTAAAACTCTGAGCTATTCTGAATAGCACGACTGGCTAGAGCTGAACTGAGCTGTGTTTAGCTTTGGGCAGGGCTGGGCAATTATTTCGGCTGGAGGGCCAATTAACAAGTTTTGGTGAGCTGTTGAGGGCCGCACACCGATGTTCCCGTTAAGCCGCGCAGTGGTCTGGAGGTCCTGTGCTGGCCGCTCAGTAGCTTTTAAATTAATAGCTGTGTAATTAGTACAGTAATGAGCACAATTAAATTGCTCACCAATTACCTAAAGTGCAGAGGGTATTAAGTTAGTGAATAAATATGTTAACTAATTTACTAATTATCAGTTAGTATAAATAATCAGTGTTAAATAAATAAATTTGAGATAATTAAAATGCTAATTAGTAAACACAAACCTGTTTTGCATTAATTAGTTAGGTGGTAGTTAATAACTGGTTAACAGGTATCATCCACTAGTCACCCCATCACTGGGGGTTAGATAAATGTAACCTGTTTTCAGGATGCTTCAGACACGATGAGACATGAGAATAATATCTGATGAATCTGATTTGATGTAGTCTGTCACATCTCCCTCAACAGTGTGATCAAACACCACGTGGTCTTATACAAACTCTCACAATGCTTCAGTAGAACAGATAGGCTGCTATCCGGTATCTATTCTCCTTGGCAATGAAATGAGGCAGCATCGGATTCCTTTTAGTCCTTGACGGACAGTGACGACGGGCCTGCGCTCTTCCCACCTACTGCACTCACCGCTCTCCACTGGTTTAGGGCCATGCTGCCGTCGGTAAAAGGCCTTCACCCGGATGGGTGTGGCCCAATCCAGGACTCCCAGCCGCCTTCTAGCTACCTCCGTATCTTTGCTTCCTGTTTCGAAGGCCCATTGCTAGACTCCCCTGCTGCATCTCAATGAACTGCCTCCTGACGTGGGGTGGGTCAGGTGCGGCGGACATTCGGCCCCGAAGCCAGGCCTTGGCAGGCCAGATTGATTCCATTGGTGGGCCGGGTATGGCCCGTGGGCTGTATTTGGCCCACCACTGGCTTAGGAGCTAAGCTGCTGTAACATATGTTTAGCTTAGCCTTGAATATGCTTAGTTCTTTAAAAGTGCAAAAAATTATAGGAAAATTAGAAATTTGTAAAAAATAATTGCTGAGCCAATTCCTGGCTTGTTAAGTGATTCCACATTGTGGGTCTATTCATCAATCTGCATTGTAACAAAGCATGTTTCTCTGAGATCCGATTCAAAGGTGGTGGGAATATACTATTCTGCTCTCTGAACCAACTAGGGCCAACTTTCACTACAGGCTACGCCATCCTCTTAGGTGCTTTTACTGTCGGGCAAAAATTTCAAGCCACCACAGTCACATATACATGTAGAACTTAATTTTTCTCATTTTAATTTAAATTAAAGCAACAATCAATGTTCTACATTAGTAAGTTATTACTTTGAATAATTTTAAGCTGGTTGAAATGTCTGTCTGGTCCTCTTGACAATGGCCTAGATATTCGTCTCGGGCGGTGGCGCAAAACGGGCGGTATTGGATCAGCCGCCCGTTATACGCTGCGCCTAATCTTTAGTTCCTTTGACTGCAATGGAACTGAGTATCAGGCACTGCGCCTAACGGGCAGCCAATCCGATACTGCCCCTGCCCTAGACGAATTTCTAGCCCAACACGTTTTGCTGAGTAAATGAAAAATTCTCTGATGCTGTTTGCTAAAACATGAAATATTGTTCAAAATCCACTCAGCTCAGCCAGTCAAATTTGATATAATTACTAATGGCAATACATTATACTAATTATACCCATAGCCATTCTAGTGCAGTTACATCCTGTCCTTCATTACATATAAACATTTTAGACATCAATATTAAATTGAGTTAGGCCAAAGGGAAGTCTAAATTTTGTATCCAGGTAAATGAGCTCAATTAAATTAATTATTGATTTATGATCCCATCAGTGTCATCTCTGTCATGGGATCAGTAATCTTCACTGATAGCATGGAAACAGCCATATTATCCACATACTCTCCTAATTCTCTGCACTCACTTAAATCAATGATGTTTACACTGAATTCTTTCATCCATTATTAAAGGGTTGCCATTTTTTAGTAAAATATTGTGCAAGAAGCAATGCAATATTAATCCACAATAACATTATTTTTTTTAATGCAGTAATTGGCTTGGGAACATGCTTGTGTTGTCGGTTGCTGTAGTGTGCATGTTTCCTTTAGCAGTTTTCAAAACAAATCACATATTCAAGTTTTATATGATGCCAAAGACTGCAGTATCACTTCTGTTTTCCCAGTGCAAAGGGAAGCCACATTTACATTGTCTGCTCGCTTCATTGTGAAGATGAGATCAGAGCTCTGTGCAAATGTATTCAAATGCTCATCTGGACCACTGCTCACTGGATTCCAAGTGCTGGTGACACAAGAACAGCCCAGTGGAGACTCCCCATCTGATTGTTCCTTCCCCACCCATGCAGAGGCACCTGGCCTCCTGCAGCAGATTGGCTGAGATTGTAACTCAGCTGAGTGGTAGATTGACTCTGTGTCTTATCAGTCTGCAGCTTCGTATATTGGTGTCAAAATGAAGTGCATCCCGACATCACCCAGTTTCAGTGTGCTCTGATGTAATGGAAAGGGACACAATTAGCCTGTGTAAGTCAGTGCCTTCAAGAAATGTTTAGAGAATGGCACTGTGTAAGAGATAAGAAAAAATGGAATGAGTAAAATCCTTTAAAATCATCAAACTTGTTCCTTCCATAAACTACACACAAATTGCCAGGTTATGGACCTTTTAACACATGGAATAAACAAAGATAACGGTCTATTTTTACCTGCGCCCCCAAAGGTAAATATAGGAATAGAAGAAGGAACATGAGAACTTTTCAATTGACCTAGCCCCAACAGCTTTTTGGGGGAGAGTTTTCCAGATTTCCACTACCCTTTGTGTAAGAACTGCTTTCTGACATCACCCCCTGAACGACTTAGCTCTAATTTTAAGATTATGCCCCCTTGTGATGGACTCTCCCACCAGAGAACATAGTTTCTCTCTGCCTATCCTATCAGATCCTTAAATGATCTTAAACACCTAAATTAGATCATCCCTTAATCTTCTATATTCAAGGGAATACAAGCCTAGTCTATGGAACCTGACCTCATAATTTAACTCTTTCAGCCCAGGCAGAAACATTCATTCTCTCCTGATGTTAAAATGACTCAAAGTAAATTTATAAAGTTCCCAGAAGGTCCAATTAAACATAGCTTCACACTGGATGGAATTATACTGTAACCCAGTGTAAAACTCGAGTGTTGTGTGACTGCTTACTAGAGGTGGTCTCACACCTTCCAACTTCAGTATGTTTGGGAGTTAGGTTCTGATCTGACACCGAGTACAGTACCTCTTTCACATTCACGCACGGTTGAATTGTAAAAGTGGCAGCAAGACTAAATGTTTAGGTTGCATGCAAGTCCTTAAATTCAAATGGGGTTTCTTGTTAATATTAGCAGATACTCACTTTTGCAGAGCCAGAAATATTGTCCCAATATGGTGATGGAAATTCCTGATGCCCCATCAATATCTGGTCAAACAGGACATCCTGATCATTGCTGTGCCTGTAAATAACATCATACCTCATTTTAATTACTGACACTTTTCATAATCTTTTGAAAGATTTTGTCAATTTAATAAAATAGGTAAAAGAAAGTTGAAGATATAAAATTAATTTAAAAATACATTTAGTACATTTTTAACCACAATGGAATGCTCACTACTTTCAAAAATAAACCTCCAAATTAGTGATTCAAAAGTACTGATGGGTAGAGAATGTACTGTGGCGCATTTTTGGTTGGTTCTGCTAAGAAAACATCTATACTTTGCAAATACTGCATCATCGTCCCTTTTAGGAGCAATCTAGTTCTCAACTTTCTAGCGCAAAGGAAAATGGACGCCATGTAAAAGGGAGAGAGGGAACAGAAAGGCTCGGAAGGGATGGAGAGGTAGGTAGCCAAAAACACAGTTTAAAAAAAAAGTTTTTAGGAGGCTTTTAAGAGAAGGAGAGAGGTGCTAGGGGGATGTATGTAGGGAGGGTTTTCCAAAGGACAGGAGCAGGTGGTTATAATAGTGGTTACTGATAGTGGAGTTGAGTGAATAGGAAGTAGGTGTCTGAGGAGTGAAGGGTGTGCAGGATGTGCCAAAAATAGGAGTGATGAGAGTGGAAGATATGTTCTGGGTAAGGGCATGGCTAAAGCATTCTGAAACTTGTAGAGGACAGAGAGGGAGAAAGCTCAGAGGCCTAGAATTTCAGTATAGCCAGTTTTGGGGCGCTAACCTTAGCGCCCGCCCGAAGTTAGCGCCCGCCCCAAAGTAGCGCCCCGTTGCCGGAAATTCAGTGGCTTCGCCCTAAGAGGTTGTTGGAGCGCTAAAAGAGGCGTTCCACTACTATCTTTAGGCGCTAAGCCGGCGGTCCAGAGGGATAGCGCCCAGGCGGGGCGCAGCGCGGGTGCGGTCATTTTTTGACTGACAGCAGACCCCGTGGCGCTGACCAGCTCTTAAAGGGGGAAGGGACGAATTGGTCTGCTGCCACGCCCTGCACACTGCAGCCTTGCAAAGAGGCCTCAACACTGCTGCTCAGCCCCAGGGAGTCATGGCAACGCCAGAGAAGGCCCGTGAGCGTGCCCTGCGCTTCTCAGAGGGTGATCTGGACATAATGGTCACAACTCTGGAGCAGAGGCGCAGGATCTTGTTCCCAGAGAGTGGGAGGAATCCAACCCACCACGACTACACCAGAGCCTGGAAGCAGATCGCCCAGAGGGTGACGTTCACCGGCGATGCCCCCAGGACCCACAAACAATGTCGTAAAAAATACAACGACCTGACCAGGATTGTCAGGGTGAGTACCCTTTCCAGTCTCCTCCTCATTCTTGCATGTACACCTGACATGATGGGCAAAGGGAGCTGAAAGTCCTAATGGCCAGCCCTCAGCCAGCAGCATTGGGACAGTCATGAGCATCAATTGGCCATTCTGCACTCTGGCCCAGCTATTCCACCATGGGAGGCAGTGCACATGACATCAGGGCTACACTCTGGCCAAGCTATTCCACCATGGGAGGCAGTGCACACTACATCAGGGCTACACTCTGGCCAAGCTATTCCACCATGGGAGGCAGTGCACACTACATCAGGGCTACACTCTGGCCAAGCTATTCCACCATGGGAGGCAGTGCACACTACATCAGGGCTACACTGCGCACTTACAGCCCGTCCTTTCTCTTGCAGGCTAAAGTTACGTATAATCGCCAGGCCCATGCCAGGGCCAGGGGAGGCCGCGCAAAGCTGCAGAAGCTCACTCGGCTGGAGGAGCGTGTGTGTGTGTGCTCATGGGAGCCCGTCTGATCGTGCGCACAGCGTGCGGAGTAGCCGACCCTCCACTGCCCGGCAATGGTAAGGACCTCGCCTTTTGGCCCTCTCGCTTCGCACTTGCGCATCCGAGCTACCTCCTTTGCCACTGTCCCACCAATGCGCTGAATGCCACCAGTCCTAACTCCCTCGCTGACGCCGTCTCCTCACTCTGAAGCTACTCTTGTGCATTCCTGCTTTCAGCTGGTGACGACCAGGACCCTGAAGCTGCCAGTGACAGCCCCTCCGAGCAGGAGGAGGAGGAGGAGCAAGCCGGACCATCGGGGGAACACTCAGGTCCCGCCGGAGAGGACAAAAGGCTTGACACGTCCTCACTGGACGAGTGCCTGGAGGAACTGTCGCAGGGGAATGCAGCTTCTGGGACCAGTGGCGTCCAGCCACCCAGGAGCCGTGCGCGTGGCCCGCGGCCTTCCCCCCAAAGGGGGGAAGGATCAGAGGGGAGTGCTGCTGATCGGCACACTCGCCGCCACCAACGTGGCAAGGTTCCCCTAGTTCGGCCCCCTCCTCCCCAGCGGGAGAGTCGCGACTCCAGTCTGGACACCTTCACCTCGGAGGAGGTGCGGAAGCTGGATAAGATGGCCGAGGATTCGGACCGGCGCCACACGAAGCTCATGAGCGTGGTGGGGCGCATGCCTGAGGCCATCGAGTCGCTGGCGACCAGTGTGCGCGAGTTCGGGGCAGCAACTGCCGCGAGTGGCCGCATGCTGACTGATGCCGTCAAGACCCTGGCGGGTGTGATGCGGGCGCACACCAGGACAACAGGGGCACTCACTGCTGCCACACGCGCTCTCTCAGGCAGGCATCGCCAGGGCAGCCGCCGCGCTGGAGCATCCCAGCGAGCCGCCCCTCGGCTGATTGTTGCGGATCCTGCAGTGTGGGCCCGGCCGAATGCCAGCGCGCCACAGCACCAGCCAGCCCATCCCAGACGCCAGCTGGCCCACATTGCGCCATCTGTCGCCGCCATTCCCCCACTGGGGCGTCAAGGGCAAGCGGCTGGAGCTGATGTTGGCCAGGCTCAGGTGCGCCACTCAGCAGACGGCCCCTCGAGGCCCAAATGCCGTGTAGGCCGCCCCCCAGCGGCATCTGGCAGAAGGACATCTGAGCCTCAGGCGCCTTCCCCCAGCCTCGCAGCAGCCACTGGGCAGAGCTTGCGAAGGAGCAGCAGGCCGGGCAGGGGAGGCAAAAGGCTGGGCAAGGTCTCGCCCTCGCGGGCCACTCAGTAGAGGGTGTGGCCAGCTTTCGTTTTATATGGCGGTGGCCATCTTTCTTTTGCCCATGGTTGTTTGGTTCGTGGGCTTTTTTTTTGCGTTAGGCCGAGGTTGAGGTCCGGGTTGTACAAATGTGGAGTGACTCCTCCCCAGTTTGTGGGAGTGAGTCGTTTGTTGGGCTTTTTGTTGGGCCCGTTCATTGTTTTTGGGGATTCATGTGGGAAGGGGTTTTCATTTTTGTGTAATAAAAATTTATCTTTATTCATGCAGTCTCCATGGTTGTTCTTCTTAGTGTTTGTTGGCTTCGCCGGCTGAGGGCTTGCGGAGCGGCTGCATTCATCTTCCCTCATGGCCCCAAGGCATTCCCTGACAGGGGGCTTAGAAGTACCGTGTAATAAGGTGGCGTCGCGCGGCCCTTGGCCCTGGTCGCTCCCTCCTGGGAACGTACTCCTGCACCTCCTCCTCCTCCTCATGCTCCTCCTCCTGAGGTGCTGCTCCAACGTCAGGTGGCAGTGCCTGAGTCCTGCGGATAGCCAGGTTGTGTAGCATGCAGCAAACTACCACAAATTGGGAGACCCGGTCCGGCGAATACTGGAGAGCTCCTCCGGAGCGATCATGGCAGCGGAACCGCTGCTTGAGGACCCCAATAGTTTGCTCGATGATGTTGCGGATGGTTTGATAGCTCTCGTTGTAGGCCTCTTCAGCAGCGGTCCTGGGCGCGCGGAGCGGGGTCATGAGCCAGGTACACAAAGGATAGCCTTTGTCCCCGAGTAGCCATCCTCTTGGGGGAGGCTGTGCCTCGAACATGTCATGCACAGTACTCTGCCGCAGGATAAAGGCATCGTGGCTGCTGCCTGGGAAGCTGGCATTGACAGCCATGATGCGCTGCTTGTGGTCACACACCAGCTGCACATTCAGAGAATGGTAGCCCTTCCTGTTGCGATACTGCTCGCCATGCTCCAGAGAGGCCCGCAAAGCCACGTGCGTACAGTCAATGGCGCCCTGCACCAAGGGGAAGTCCCCGAGTCTGGCAAATCCCAATGCGCGCTGATGCTGGCTCTCCAGGGCCATGGGGAAGGAGATGAATTGACTTCTCCTTCTGAACAGTGCTTCGGTCACCTGGCGGATGCAGCGATGTGCGCCGTACTGGGAGATGTTTGCTATGTCCCCAGCAGCGGATTGGAAGGAGCCGGTGGCATAGAAGTTCAATGCCACCGTCACCTTCACTTCCACCGACAGAGACGTCCTGCACCTGAGCTTTGGCCGCAGATCTCTGCGAAGCAGGTGGCAGATCTCTGCAATCACCTCCTTTCAGAATCGGAGCCTTCTAACACATCGCGCGGCACTCATGTTTAGGTAGGAGCGCTGCTGGCGGTATAGCCTGACTGGGTAAGGCCTACGTGGCCGACGCCTGTAGCCCCCTCTGCCTCTAGCCAGGGCTGCCCCTCTCACAATGCGTCTGCGAGCCCTACGGACATGGCGCTGCAGCTCCGCGTTGGCACCCCATGCAACCCCCATCAAATCCTGGCAAACACTCAAATTTCCAAAAGGCCACTTGCAGCGCTCTGGCCTGAGTCCAAAAATACCCGAGCTGTTGCTGCTTGAAACCAGTTAGCTATCCTCCTTGTTGTGTGTCCAGAAATGCGTTGCACTAGAGTGTTTGCTGAAAAATGGCTGGCCTTTATACTGGAGGGCACGTCCCCTTTAATTTGCGCCCCCCGGAGCCCGTGCTGGTTGTGTTGCGTTCCTTTTTTCAAACGCTCCGGCCGCCAGCCGCACAATGGGGCGGTGCGACTGAAGTTTGGAATCGGGGCGGCCAAAGGGCGTTGCACGAGGATGTGACGTCATTTTCTGCGCGCGCATCCGGGCAGGCGCTAAACTTTGCGCCAGCACTAACGGCCAACTTAATGTGGGGCGAGGCGCAAACTGCGCTGCGCCCGGGCGCTACACGCATAGCGCCTGGAAATCACTTCTCTTAAGGCGCTAACTGCTGGCGCAAGCAACTGAAAATCTAGCCCAGAGAGTTTTAGAGAAAGCGAGCTGCAAGGTGATTTTGGCAGCAATGGGGGAAAGGCTATGGTAGTGGCTTTAATGCTTTATCATTGATATTGTCTTTAGCAGTCTGTTCGGAATGCAAAGTAACCTAATCAGTACACCTTATTTCAATTTGAAATCTACATTAATTTGCAATCATGGCAGGGAAGGTTTAGTGAAAGAATCAGAATTGTGTGCTCACTACCTGTATTTGAGGCTATCGAAAGCGCCAGTTTGAGTGTTATATTGAGATTATATTGAGAGATCTATTTAGATATTTCTAATTATATTTTGGATGAATTCTGAGTCAGTTGCTATCTGCTTATCTTCTAAGAAATTGCAACTTCAGGTCTTAAGTATTGTAACATGAAAGAATCGAATCTGGATTTGAATATTTAGTTTTGAAAATGACTGCTTTTATCTCTGTGCGGAACAGCTTCTGGCTCTTTGGTGCAGTCATGAAACAGGACACAAAGGTATTCAGCAGTCACTCTTCATTGAATCATGTCCTTAATTCATGACATATTTTGCTGCCAGGATTTCACTGTTTTCAACCAGAGAAAAGACAGCCTTTAATAATGATTAGGTTCTGAGCATCTTTCCTAAAAAGGGCCAAGTGGAATTTGTAGATTGGTGTTAATAATTACTAAACATTAAGGCCTAGAAATTCAGTATAGCCACTTTTGGGGCGCTAAAGTCGGGCAGCCGCTAAAGTTTGCGCCCGGCGCAAAGTCGCGCCCCCTTTGCCGATATTCAGTCGCATCGCCCCAAGAGGTTGCTGCTGCGCTAAAACAGGCGATGCACGACTATCTTTAGGCGCTAAGCCGGCGGTGCTGAGCGATACCCCCGAGGCCGGGCGCAGCGCAGGTGCGGCGAGTTCTTGATTGACGGCAGACACTCTGGCGCCGGTCAGCTTTTAAAGGGGGAGGGTCGATTTGTTTGCCTGCCACGCCCTGCACACTGCAGCCCTCAACCTAGGCCTGACCACTTCAGCTTCACCTGCACAACGCCCAGGGCAATGGAGAAGGCCAGGGAGAGAGCGCAGCGCTTCAGCGACGGTGACCTGAGGCTGCTGGTTGGCGGAGTGGAGTGCAGGCGCCATGTTCTGTTCCCAGAAGGTGGCAAGAGGCCGCTGCCCAGCGCCTACCGGAAAGCCTGGAGGGAGGTCTCCAACAGGGTGTCTTCCAACAGCGTGGTTGCCAGGACTCCTGTGCAATGCCGGAAGAAGTTCAACGACCTCACTCGGGTTGTCAGGGTGAGTACCCTTTCCAGTGTCCTCCTCATCCCTGCATGTGCACCTCACTTTATGGGCAAAGGGACCTGAAAGCCCTAATGGCCAGCCCTCATCCAGCAGCTATGGGACTGGCATGCAAATCACTTGCACATTCAGCACTTTACACACTGTACAAGCTATTCGACCATGGGAGGCATTGCAGACAAGATCAGGGCTACACACTGTCAGGGCCAGTCCACCATGGGAGGCATTGCAGACAAGATCAGGGCTACACACTGTCAGGGCCAGTCCACCATGGGAGGCATTGCAGACAAGATCAGGGCTTCACACTGTACAAGCTATTCGACCATGGGAGGCAGTGCAGACAAGATCAGGGCTTCACACTGTACTTAGAGGCTGTCCTTTCTCTTGCAGGCCAAGGTGGCGCACAATCGGCGCAACCGAACTGAGACCGGGGGAGGCCGTCCTGACCTCAAAGAGCTCTCCGACCTCGACCAGCGTGTGGAGCGCATTATGGCAGGCCGGCTGATTGGCTCCATCGCCAGTGGAGATGCCGACCCTGTTCTGGGCACCAATGGTAAGGGCATCACCTTTTGGACCTCTCTCATTCCACTTGCGCCTCAGATCAGCATCCTTTGCCACTGTCCGACCAATGCAGTGAATGGCAGCACTCATGCCTCCCTCGCTGCTGCCCTGTCCTCACTCTAAAGCTACTCTTGTGCCTTCCTGCTTTCAGATGGTGAATCGCCAGGTGAGGAGGCGGGCCCTCAAGCTGCCACTGTCAGCCCTTCGGAAGACGAGGAGGAGGAAGAGGAAGCCGGCCTATCAGTGCCAGCCTCAGCCGCGCCAGCCCATGGCGATGTAGGGGACACGTCTTCCCTGGAGGGGAGCCGGGGGGAAGGGTCGGAGGAGAGTGAAGCTCCGGGGCCCAGTGGCCTGCAGCAACGCGGGAGGGGTGGGGAAGTTCGGCGGACTTCTCCCCAGAGGGTGAGTGCGGCCTCCAGTCCTGCGACGGTCAGCGCAGAGGAGGTGCGCCTCCTAGAGGAAATGGCCGTCCAGGCTGAGCGCAGGCACACTGAGCTCATGGCTGCAGTGGCAAGGATGCCTGACTCCATAGAGTTTCTGTCAAGGAGTGTGCAGCAATTCGGAGCAGCACAGGCCAGGAGTCTGCAACAATTCAGTGCAGCACAGGCCAGGAGTCTGGAACAATTCAGTGCAGCACAGGCCAGGAGTCTGCAGGACTTCGCGGCAGCACAGTCGGCTTCTAGCCAAGTGCTCAGTCGTGCCGTCCATTCACTGGCTGGTGTCATGCGGACACAGACCAGGGCCACACGGGCACTAACTGCTGCCACCCTCACTGGATCAGCCAGGCATCGCCAGGGCACTCGCCGCGCAGCAGCAGCCCAGCAGTCTGTTCTTCAGCTGTTTGCTGCGCATGCTGCAGTGCTGGCCCATGCGAGTGCCAATGTCTCAGGCGACCAGCGAGCACCTGCGATCTGCAAGGTTGCCACCATTCCTGCAGCCGACACTGCCACTCCGCCATTGCAGCTGCCACGAGCTGCTGGACAGACTGCTGCCGCCCAGCCAGAGTTGGAGCAGTCAGCAGCCGGCCACTCCAAGGCCAGAGCTGGTGCAGGCCGACCCCCAAGGGCATCTGCCGTCTCGCCATCTGCCCCTCAGCAGCCTTCCCCCAGCCTTGCTGCAGCCACTGGGCTCCCATTGAGGAGGAGCAGCAGGGCGGGCAGGGGCCAGGCAAGGATGCGCAAGGCATCGCCCTCGCAGGGCAAAAAGTAGAGGTATGCACAAATGCCTGGTGCTTGTTGTAAGGCCGAGACTGGTGCAGTTGTTTTTGTGTAAGGCCGAGACTGGTGTCTTTCTTTCTTTTTGTAAGGCCGAGACTGGTGTCTTTCTTTCTTTTTGTAAGGCCGAGACTGGTAGTTTTGTGTTTTTGGAGGGGGCTTCTCCACATGAGCATATAATGTGGGAAGGGCAGAGGTTTACAATAAATTATTGTTGTTAAATTGCAGTGTGCATGGTTAAGTCCTGGTTGCCCTGCTCGGCTGAGGGCTTGTGGAGCGGCTACATTCATCTGCTGACATTGGCACAAGCCATTCCCTGAGAGGGGGCCTAGAACCGACGTTCAATAAGCCGGCGACGGGCGGCCCTTGCACTTTGTGCCTCCCTCCTGTGCTGGTCCTCCTCCTCCTGAGGTGGTCCTCCAATCTCTGGTGGCAGTGCCCGAGTCCTGCGGATAGCCAGGTTGTGCAGCATGCAGCAAACGACCACGAAATGGGAGACTCGCTCCGGCGAATACTGTAGGGCTCCACTGGAACGATCCAGACAGCGGAACCGTTTCTTCAGGACGCCGATTGTTTGTTCGATGATGTTCCTGGTCGCTTGATGGCTCTCGTTGTATCCCTCTTCAGCAGGGGTGCTGGGCGCACGGAGCGGGGTCATCAGCCAGGTACACAAAGGATAGCCTTTGTCCCCGATAAGCCATCCTCGTGGGTGAGGCTGTGCCTGGAACATGTCTGCCACAGAAGTCTGTCGCAGGATGAAGGCATCGTGGCTGCTGCCTGGAAAGCGGGCATTGACAGCTAGGATGAGCTGCCTGTGGTCACACACCAGCTGGACGTTGAGCGAATGGTAGCCCTTCCGGTTGCGGTAATCCTCGGCATTCTCCAGAGGTGCCCGCAAAGCCACATGCGTGCAGTCAATGGCGCCCTGCACCACGGGGAAGCCCGCGAATGCTGCAAAGCCCATTGCACGCTGTTGCTGCTTGGCAAGGGCCATGGAGAAGGAGATGAACTGACGTCTCCTTTTGAAAAGGGCATTGGTCACCTGGCGGATGCAGCAATGCACGGCGAACTGGGAGATGTTGGCAATGTCCCCAGTAGCGGATTGGAAGGAGCCGGTGGCATAGAAGTTGAGAGCCACCGTCACCTTCACCGACAGAGACGTCCTGCTCCTCAGCTGTGGCTGCAGATCACCGCCAAGCAGCTGGCAGATCTCTGTGACCACGTCCCTTCTGAATCGCAGCCTCCGAACACACTGCTCATCAGACATGTTGAGATAGGAGAACTGCTGGCGGTATACCCTGGGTGGGTAAGGCCTCCTTTCCCGACGCCTGTTGCCCCCTCTCCGTCTAGCCAGGGCTGCCACTCTCTCACGGCGTCTGTGAGCCCTTTGGATGTAATTGAGAAAGCCAGCGTTGACACCCATTGCAGCCCCCATAATATGCTGGCAAACAATGAGATGTCAATGAAGGCAAAGACTAGTGGAAAGCTGTGGCCTGAAGCCACAAGTACCTGTCCGAGTGTTGGGCCAAAGCAGAAAGCTCTCTACCTTGGTCTCTCTCCAAAGATCCGTTTCACAAGAAGGAGTGCTGCAAAATGGCAGCCTTTTATAGTGCAGGAGGAGTGCCCTTTAATTTGCGCCCCCCGCGCCCCGCATCGGCTGAGCACCGTTCCACTCTAACAGTCGCTAGGGGCGCCAGGCGCACAATGGGGCGGCGCGACTGAAGTTCCGGTTGGGGGCGCACAAAGGGCGTTGCACGAGGAAATGACGTCATGATCTGCGCGTGCAGCTGAGCGCGCGCAAAGACTTTGCGCCGCCGCTAAATCTCTAGTGAAGTTGGGGCGAGGCGCAGATCGCGCTGCGCCCGGGCGCTAGCCGCCTAGCGCCCGACATCTACTCCTCCTAAGGCGCTAACGGCTGGTGCAACCAACTGAATTTCTAGGCCTAAGGCTCAAAATTACACAAAAGCTATTTTGTTCAGAAGGAATAGACTGATCTAGATGCCACTTCTGGCTTGGTGTGTAAATACGCATGATGCAATACAGTCATACAGAACAGAAAGCTCTTGGGTTCGATCCCTGATTTGTGATGAGTAAGCTGATCACAGCTGGGGTGGTAGTGGGGTTCTACAATTGAACTCAGTGATCCCATACTTAAAAGAGGAAGAGTCAAGTATGGAAATTTCCACCAGGGTTGCTATCCAGCGACCCTTACTGGAAAATGTGCACATCAGGTTAGAGCATAATTGGGCTGAACTGTGATGACTACATATTCTAAAGGCACCCACTCTCTAGGTTCAAATATGAAGAATGGCTGC
Source organism: Somniosus microcephalus (assembly GCF_052327205.1). Taxonomy (NCBI): domain Eukaryota; kingdom Metazoa; phylum Chordata; class Chondrichthyes; order Squaliformes; family Somniosidae; genus Somniosus; species Somniosus microcephalus. The sequence goes on from NC_140996.1 coordinate 190,857,257, forward strand.
TGGTGTTCATGGAACTACCCAGCAACAGTTTGTGCCTTTAAAAGAGAGGAAAAAAATGCTATATAATTTTGTTATACAAATGTCACAGTCACAAATGATGCGTTTAAACTGGAATCAATGGAGTGTAATGACTACCAACATTAGAAATAAAAAATAAATTTCTAAAGTGCTTTAGAGCTAAAGAATTATTTTGAATTGTAGTCATTGTTGTTATGTAGGCAAGCGCAGCAGCTAATTTGTATGTCCACAGATCCCTGAAGGTAGCAGGACAGGTAGATAAGGTGGTTAAGAAGGCATATGGGATATTTTCCTTTATTAGCCAAGGCATAGAATATATGAGTAGGGAGGTTATGCTTGAACTGTATAAAACACTAGTTAGGCCACAGCTAGAGTACTGCGTACAGCTCACCACATTACAGGAAAGATATGATTGCACTAGAGAGGGTACAGAGGAGATTTACAAGGATGTTGCCGGGTGCAGAGAATCTTAGCTATGAGGCAAGATTGGATAGGCTGAGGTTATTTTCTTTGGAACAGAGGAGGCTGGGGGTAGACTTAATTGAGGCATATAAAATTATGAAGGGCATAGATAGAGTGTATCCCTTAGCAGAGAGGTTAATAACCAAGGGGCATAGATTTAAAGAAATTGGAAGAAGGATTAGAGGGGAGTTGAAGAGAACTTATTTCACCAAGAGGGTGGTAAGGGTCTGGAACTCACTGCCTGAAAGAATGGTAGAGGCAGAAACCTTCATTGCATTTAAAAAGCACTTGGATATGCACTTGAAGAGCCGCAACCTACAGGGCTACAGACCAAAAGCTGGAAAGTGGGATTAGGCTGGATAGCTCTTTTTCGGCCGGCACAGACATGATGGGCTGAATGGCCTCCTTCTGTGCCGTAAATTTCTATGATCTATGATTCCAATTTGTGCAGTGCAAGGTCTCTCAAACATCAGTAAGATAAATGACCAGTTAATCGGTCTCTGGTAGTATTAGTTGAGGGATAAATGTTGGTCAGGACTCTGGCACTCAGTCTTACATCTCTTCTGAAAACAACACCTCTGTCAATGCAGTACTTCCTCAGTATTGTACTGGAGTATTATTTTTGTGCTTAAGTACCTGGAGTTGGGCTTGACCCCACAGCATTCTAACTTAGACCCAACAGTTCCATTACTGAGTAAAGCTAGCACTGTTGCCGGTTTCTGCTAGGAATAGTGGCCTAGAAATTCAGTAGCGCCCCGTTTGGGGCGCCAGCCTCGCCAGGGCAGCAAAAGTAGCGCCCCGGAAGTAGTCGCGGTCGCCCGCCGGAAATTCACTTTGCGCACCCCAGAGAGAAGCGCGGCGCTACTGGAGGCGCCCCGCATCCCTCTTGGCGCGCTGCGGTACTGCAGGCCTTCCTCCCCTTCTTAAAGGGGAGGGGCCTTGTGCAGCACGATCGAGGATCGCGAGTGCCGGCAAAAGAGCCCGGCACCGAGGAGAAGTGCCGGGCTCTTGGAACGCAGTCGGCACTCCGCAGGGGGGGGGGGGGCTCAGGAGGCCGGGGACGGCAGTGCGGAGAGGTGCTGGCAGGCGGCCAGCAAAAAAAATGGCCACCCCGCACCTCTCCTTTAATTAGCGCCTCTACCGCCCGCAGGTAGGCTCCCTGAACCATTCGCAAATAGTGTCCGGCGTTAAAGCAGGGGGCGCAACTAAATATCGCGATCGGGGCGGTAGCGGGGCACTGCGCACACCGATGACGTCATCGGTAGCGGCGCAGCGCTAACGGTTAGCACCGCCATTAGCGTCCCGCTAAATTTAGCGGGAGGCGTGGCCAGTGGCTTCTGACCCACTTAGCGCCCTCTTCAGGTGCTAACAGGTGGCGCAGCCCACTGAATTTCTAGGCCAGTATATTGTTTATCATTCCATACCAACATGTAATGTGTGAATTAAAAAAAAATACTGGAGAAAAAACTATAATAAGCCCAGTCTCAATCTTTTAACTACCACAGACTGTCATAACTATATGGGGGGAAAATTCAGTTGCTTTGTGCCTCCCAATACCATCCTAAGAGGGCGCGGCAATGTTTGCGCCGCTCGCGGAATTGACCAGACATTTTGCGGCGGCGCTAAACACTACCGCCACGAACTCCTGTGCCCGCAGATCGTGAAGTCAGTCGAGTGTGCAACGCCCCGGTAGCACCCGGACCGGATATTGAGTGGTGCCCCTTGCCTTTCCGCCTGCCGCTAGCAACGACAGGTAGAGGGGAATGTTTTGCAGTCAGGAAGGGATTGGGGGAGCGCTATTTAAAGGTGGCTGCTTCCTGACTTTTTTTGTCGGCGTCATTTTTGCACCACGCATTCTGAGAGAGAGGCTTCTGGAGAGATTCAACGCTGTGTGAAGGAGCTTGGGGTACTGAGCAGCACTTTGCAGGTTCATTTTGATTTGACCTTCCTTGTATCGATTTAGAAGAGACTATGGGGGCTGCACTCGGAGCTCTTTCCCTGGGCCTCTCCATTGGTCTTTCCAACAGAACTGATGTACAGGTCTCTCCAGGCCGAGATTCAAGGCTGCAATGAGCAGGGTGTGGATGGAGAACAAGATCGACCCTCCCTTTTAAGAACTGGCTGGCGCCAGTGTGTCTGTGTTCCATTGCTGACTGATATCACATGAGCTTCGCCAGCGCTCTGAGGTAGCGCCTCGCTCCTTGGCGTTAGTGCCTTAAGTGAGGTGTGTAGCGCCTGATTTAGCGCTCCAATCACCTCCAGGGGCGATAGAAGCCAATTTTGCAGTCGGAGGCGATAATTAGTGCCAGGCGCTAAACTTTGCGCCCGGTCGATAATTGCACCCAAACGGAGCGATACCGAATTTCTCCCCCTTTAAATTTAATTATGTTTAACAATGCAGGAATGCCTCCAGGATCTGTAATTAGAACTACAAAATGCTTTTACATCAAATATTACCTAAGATTGGCAATTAAGGAGTTCATGCAAACCTATCATTATAACAAAACTGTACACAAATAAATTGTGTTTAAGGCTGTGTCCTTATGTCCTGGTATTAACTGAAAAAATTAATAAAATCATAGAATGATACAGCACAGAAGGAGGCCATTCGGCCCATCGTGCCGGTACCAGAAAATTGCTCAATACAACGGCCTGGGTTTTGCAGTGGGTAATGATGGCGAACTGTCAGTGTTCACCGTCATTACCCCACTGAAACTGACCGTAACTTCAGGATTTAGCGCATGCGCATCTAAACACGGAAATCCTGAAGCTGCAGTCAGTTATTCACTGCTCCGACACTGGCTACGTTGTGGACACCCTCCTATAGTCGGCAATCAATGAAATCAGTGGAACTGATGAAAACTTGAGCTTTTCCGTGCTAATATCGTTGTTAAACACCCCATTAAATGTTAAGCCTTGTTGGAATAGGTGTAACTGGGGTTTTAACAGCATATTGACTGCTAAACAACCGTTCTGGATCTGAAAAACTAATTTTTATATTTGTGGAATGTTAAATTTCTCCATTATGATAAAAATTTCAATTTAAAAACAAATAATTTCATTCTCTGTAACATTTTTAAAAAGTGCAGATAATCAGTGCTTTCATTTCCTGGTTTGCTGTCTGTGAGAATTCTTCAATGTGATTGGCTGCTTAGACAGCTTGCTGATGTCACTGCTGCATCATGCTAGGAATCCCCTATTTACAGTTTTCGCCACAGAGATCGCGAGATCTCTGTGGGCAGCTTTCTTCAGGGTCAGTGGCATTCGCCATCGCATTGCTGCTGACCGCAAATTACGGGCCAATATGACACTGAATGTGACTATATGAAATGTTTAGTTTGCCCAAGGTATAGTGCATAAACTGGTCAAAGTCAATGAATTTACAGGACTATATAAGAGACATTATACGGAGCCTCAAGTGAAAATTGCCATTAAATATGTGCAATACATTTTTGAGGGTAACATTTCTAAGTTTTTTCTGATATTTTCTTATTTACTATGCTCTGCCCATTGCCATACAACACCAGCTGAGCTTGAGACAGTGGGAGGAGACCCATTCACAGATCTCCGCCAATGTCACTTTGAAAACAGTCGCTGCAAGTTGCCTTTGCAGTGGCCCAAGTGATTCTCTTGCTGACTGCCCATCCTTCCCTTAAAGGAAATGCTTGGTTTCCGTTTTCTCCACCGATGCTGCTCGAGTGTTTACAGCAATTTCTGTTTTCGTTTTGTTTTTGCTCAATACTTACCTACAGTGACAGAGCTGAGATCAGGAGCTCAGCACCCTGTTACTGGGTTAGCCCTTAGGTACAGAGCAACCTGAAATAAAATCAAGTATATTATCCTAAACCTATAAACTGAAGAACCTTGCAAACAGTTTGAGGTGGCTATGCACAAGTGACCTGGAGTTTTTCAACACACTGCAGGATATAATGAAGCCCAGCATCTTAAGTATTATGTGTAAGTCAAACATCAGACTTAACCATGGTAGAAAAGTCTATTTGTTCTAAATTCTATTTATATTAGAAAATTTAAGCTACTGCGGAATTCAGTTAACCAATTCACTAAGGCACACGGAGAATAGGATTTTGGTATCAGGCTCTGCTAGAATACAGGGTTTTATGATTAGGTGGCTGTAATAGTCACATGAGTGTATTAGAAGATGTTACAGATTCTTGATGATAATAGATTATCTCTTTCAGCTCATCAATTATAATACTATTTATCTCATCATCAGCCAATCTCAGTTGACCTTTACTCATATGAACTTCAGTTGAACCTGTGAATAATTATTTGAAGATGATGAATAATCACCCAGCGTTAAGTAAGTGTTTATTCATAGCTGTTCTAGAAGGAATTTGGAGAGCAATCAGGCCAAGTGAGAGAGATAAATTCATACTTGACTGCGATAATAAGACATTGATAGTATGCCCACAGATGCCTATCAACCTGATATATTCTCAGTCATTTGAAAACTTAAATCATTCCAGTACACATTATTTTTGAGAGAGAATTTTAAATCAACTTAATATACATAAGCACATACACAGATGAAAATGGCTAATAATATATAAGGCTAGAAACAACTGTTGGATTATTAATGAACCAATGCTTAATACATTCGTATGACATTTCTCTGCTGTTTTAATGCCCCAGCCCTGAACGCAACATCTTTCTCTAGTTTCTCTCCTATCTTTCCTCATGTTCTCTCCGAACTAATCTTGTCATGAGACCAAACTCCTGCTCTCTTGACCCTATTCCCACTAAACTGCTGACCACCCAACTTCTCTTCCTGGCCCCATGCTAGCTAGTACTGTCACCCTCCTTTTCAAATCTGCCATCATCACCCCCTACTCAAATAACCCACCATTGATCACTCTGTCCTTGCAAACAACAACTTGCAATTATATAGTGCCTTTAACGTAGTAAGAACGTCCCAAGGCACTTCACAGGAGCGTATTCAGACAAAATTTCACACCAAGCCACATAAAGATGTCTTCGGATAGGTGGCCAAAGGCTTGATCAAAGAGGTAGGTTTTAAGGAGCGTCAAAGACGGAGAGAGAGGTAAAGAGGCGGAGAGGATTAGGAAGGGAATTCCAGAGCTTAGGATCTAGGCAGCTGAAGTTACAGGCACCAATGCAGGAGTGATGAAAATCAGAGATGCACATGAGGCCAGAATTGGTGGAGAGCAGAAATCTCAGAGGGTTGTAGGGCTGGAGGAGGTTACAGAGATAGGGAGAGGTGAGGCCATGGAGAGATTTGAAGACAAGGATGAGAATTTTAAAATCAATGCGTTGCTGGACCGGGAGCCAATGTAGGTCAGCGAACACATGGGTGATGGGTGAATGGGACTTGGTGGGAGTTAGGATACCACCACCGTTCCCTTTAAGGCCTGCAAAGCCACACACACATTCCAGAGCTCGCGCGCACTTCAAATTAAATGCCGCACAGAGAACCGGACAGTAGCTGGAGGGGGGAGGGGCCCAATACGCAACGGCCCCAGGAATCCAGACAGACTCGTTTGTGAATCTTGCGACCTGAGAACTGATCCCAATTGCAGCTCTTGAAGTGTGTGTTCCGATGGTTGATGGGTTGCTGTGTAACGCCGGGAGGGGTTTAGTTTTCTCCCTTGAACTTTGACCTTTCAGCGGGGCAGCGGGAGACTCCCCCACGCTCTGATTATTTGCCTTTCAGCCCTGGCTCGCGGAATACCGGAACCGCGCATGCGCAGTATCCAGTTGGGCCACATTTTCATCGGCTCTGCGCAGAGGTCAGGGGATCCGTTGGTGGCCGGCGGGGGGCAAGATCGAGGATCGAAAGGGGAGAGGGGGGGAGAGAGAGAGAGAGACTGGGGAGAAAGAGGGGATCGGAGGGTGGAGAGAGAGACTTGGGAAAGAGAGAGAGAGAGACTGAGGAGAGAGAACTCGAAGAAAGCTGCCCACAAATTTTTAGTGGGCTGTGTTGTTGATTTCACCTTTTCTGACCTGACACCATCTATAGGGGATCTATGGCATCCAGGAACAGTGATTTCATCAAGCAGGCTAAGCTGCCAATCACACTGAAGAGTTCACGCAGACAGCAAACAAAGAAGTAAAAATCAGATTTCATTATTCACATTTTGTAATTTTACAGAAAGTGAAAAAGATTGGGACATACACAAGAGATTAAGGTAGAAGCTGAAATATCATAAACAAACTTAAAAAAAAATATTTTTTATTATTTTAAAAATCTATGGAATTATCATCATGGAATTGCACTCCACAAATATAAAATTAGTTTTTCAGGGCAAGAGAGGTTGTTCAGAAATAATTAAAACTCAGTTATACCTCATTCAACAAGACTTAACTTTTTCAAGGGTTTTTACAGTGAGAATAGTGCTTAAAAAGTTGATGTACACATCAATTCAGTGATTCCTAATTGATTTCCATCTGCGAGGACTGCAACAGCGCACCCTGTGGAGGAGCAGGGTATCACTGACAGCAACTTCTGTATTTCTGTGTTCAACTGCACATGTGCAGACTCCAGATGTTGCTGTCACTTTTACAGAGTTATGACAGCGAATGCTGACAGTTTCGCCATTATTACAATCGCAAATACTGGGCCACTGTTTTCCACCCTCTGCCACGAACCCTTGCCACCAATTAAATCCCCCTCCCTGGCTGAACCAGACTGTTTGCAGTCTCAGCATCCTATTTAACCCTAAGCTGAGCCTCCAATCTTTTGTCTTCTCCATCACAAAGACCACATACTTCCACCTCTGTAATATTGCCCTTCTCCACCCTTGCCTCAACTAATCTGCTGCTAAAACCCTTAGCCGTGCTTATGAACATCCAAACTTGACTATTCCAATGCTCTTCTGGCTGGCCTCCCAGCTTCCAACCTCCGTAAGTGAGCTAATCCAAAATTCTGCTGCTTGTATCCTAACTTGCACCAAGTCCCGTTCACCAATCACTGCTGTGCTCGCTGGCTTACATTGGCTTCCGGTCCACCAACGCCTCGATTTTTAAAATTCTCATCCTCATGTTCGAATGTCTCATGGTCTCGATCCTCCCTACCTTAACCTCCTCCAGCTCTACAATCCTCCAAGAACTCTGCGTTCTTCCAACCCTGGACTCCTGTCCATCCCCCACTTCCTTCACCCCACCATTGGCGGCTGTGCCTTCAGCTGTCTAGGCACTAAGCTGTAAAATTTCCCCCCTAAACCTCTCCATCTCTCCCCCTCTCCTCCTTTAAGACCCTCTTCAAAACTTACCTGTTTGACCAAGCTATTAGTCACCTGTCCTAATATCTCCTCCTTTGGTTTAGTGTCAATTTCTGTCTACGCTCCGGTGAAGCACTTTGGAGTGGTTTCCTATGTTAAAGGCGCTATATAAATGCAAGTTTTTGTTGTTAACCCATTAAAATAAACAGGTTAATGCCTCAGACGGATGAATGCCTTATGACTGTGTTAAGCATTCATCTGCCAATATCGACAAAATTAAACAGAAATGCTGAAACCAGAGTGTGCACTGTACATACCCACGAAATGGAGGGAAACCACACAGCAGAATATAAGTAATCACACCAGCAGCCCAGATGTCCACCTTCAGACCATAGCTATGAAGAAAAAGTCCTCATTAGGAATGTATGTGTAAGTAAAGTATAACAACCAAGCCTTGAACTCAATTTGTGTAATATGGATTAGTATAAGGTTCATGCATTATTCACTACATAGAAGATGCTGACATAATTAATGGACACTGCACAGTATCCTAATGGATAGTGATGCCTTTGTCTCTCAACTGGAGAGCTATTAGTGTAAGTACCGTACTAGGGCTGTTTGGCTGGCTCAGTGGGTGTTTCATTAGCTTCCAATTGGGTGAGTAGGTAGGGTTCTGAATAAAAGTGATGTGATCCATCTCTTGAAAGAAGAAACACTGACAGTTGTGAATTAGACATCATCTCCAAAGTAACAATAAGCCAGAAGGAGCGATGTAATGAGTTAAGAGCACTCTCCTTTCACTTCTGGATCTAGGTGTGAATCAACAGGAGCCAAGTTTCTTCTCTCTTAGAAGCTACAGGAGCTCTAAGTGAAATGAGCTCTGCTGTCTTAATGTAAAACTTAAATCTCCCCTTAAATTGGTACTAAAGTTGCCAAAAGAATTGTTTGTATGTACAATGGAAATGTCCCACCAATGCAGGAGGGGATGCTTTTTTTGAGATTTGGCCAAGTACAGTTTCGGGCTAGAGCAGAGAGGCTTTGTTTACGCAAGTAAATTCTGACCGGAGAGTTGGCAAGCTGGTAAAAAAAATGAAAAATATTGTATTTCACACAATATTTTTGATAAGCACAGAAAATTCACCAGAATTTTTGTCTGACCAGGAGTAGTTACTAGTGGGATTGCATTTAGCGCGTATAAATCAAAAATAAATAGCCACACTCATGCAATAGAAGGTCAACAACTGCTGGTGAATGTTCTAGAACTAAATTTAAAATACATTTCTGCCACAGTTGTACCAAGAACTGCATCCTCATCAAGTGAAGAGAATATCTGTTGATACACTGTATTCTGGCATTTATTCTCTCATACAGAAACCTCTCATTACTGACTCGCGTTATGGACCTTGTACACACATAAAAGAACTACCACTGACACCAGTGAATTTAAAAAAAATATTCATTCATGGGATGTGGGCATCGCTGGCAAGGCCAGCATTTGTTGCCCATCCCTAATTGCCCTTGAGAAGGTGGTGGTGAGCATAGATCTTAAATTTCAAACAGACTTTTTTGATGGCCTTAGTAGGTAAAGACACCACCTGATGTAGCACTAAAATGCTTTTATATTGTATGGGTCGTCACTGGAGCAGATGGTTACCAAATCCCACAGCCAGCTGCAAGCCAAATTTAAAATTGCTGGGACTCACTAAGACCACCTGCCAGGAAGACCCATTATTAGTGGGTCTTTTGTGTCCTTAGTCGTAGCCTGTCAGCAATTTTACATTTGGTTGTTGCTGGTACGTGAAGCCTGTACTTCAGGAACCTGACAGCACTAGCGCAATATAAAAAACACCTCGTGACAACCCACAAGATCCAGGTTCAATTCCTGGTCTGTGCTGAGTTAGTCGATCTCATATGGGTCACTAGAATTGGCCTCACCACTCTTGGGCTAGGGAAGGGAAAAATCACCCAAGAATCCTGATCACCATGCATTGACTTCAGATAGAAAGAACAGATGCGAGGTGAAAACAGGTCCAGGCTTGAGTGTGATGATCTCCATGATCATATAGCTTGTCAGTAGTCACTATCTAGGTTTACGCATGAAATATGGCCACTTGATTGAGGTACTAGAGGACAGTTGGTGCCAATGGAATCATACACCAGAAAGAGTCAGTGCCTTTAGGAGGGGACAGAGAAAAAGAGGGGGAATTGGCAAAAGGAAGTGCAAACAATAATGACTAAAGAAGGTATTTGTATGAAGAGAACATATAAACATGGTGAGCGTATTCACGCAGTACAATACCCAGTTTCTGCAATTATTTCCGGAGCCACATATGTAGGGGTTCCACAGACAGTGTACAAAGGCCCATCAACTACTGTAGCAAGGCCAAAGTCTCCTAGTTTCAGAGATTTGCTTCCATCCTGATGCTCATATACCTATTGTGATAAAATGCAGAGGATTGGTATTTTGCTAAATGTAAACTATATAATGGTTATTGCTATAGTAATGGCTCTCCAGTGCACATCAGTTGATAGTCACTGTACTAATGGGAACATTCATTCAAAGGATACATTTAACTAGGTGCAGATTCATTGTCCTTACATTGTAAAATTTGGGTCAATAGACCAGACTAGATAAAGATAACATTTGTATGTAACCAAGGCATTTCTATTCAGAGGCTGCTGCTAGTACATTGGTATTCATAGCATGTATATAGTTAAGTGTTTCACAATTTTCCTTAATTGTCTAATGTCTTCACATATTTGCTTTGAGAGTTATTGCAATGCCCTTTATTACTGTATTACTCTTGGTACAATGTAATATTAGTGGAGAGGTAATCCTCTGTTCTCTGGCTCAGTAGAACAACCTAATAATAACACACAAAAAATCTGCATACTAATCAAAATCTGCTATTAAAAAAATTGGGCCAACTGTGCAACAGTAGAACCATTTGCAGGTATCATTAAATCACACTCTCTTTACTTCTAGCAACTATCTAGCTTAATTGTTCCCTGGTGTTAAGAGAAACGATAAGCATTTGTTAGCCTAACAACTAATTTGAGACTTCATTACCCAATAATTAGTTACTGTTTAAAATATTGCCTTGTTTTATTTCCTTTGTGCTTAAAGGAATGATCAGTTCCAAGGCTGCAAATGACTGAGCACAAAGGTCAAAGACACAAGTTGCCAAAGCAGCACATGGTTGCAAAATTGAGCATGTAAATTAAGAATTAAATAAACAAGGAATTGATGCACTTATTTTGTTGTAAACACTTGCATTCAATGCACTACAAAATGCAAATTGTATATACCCTGTATTACTATATTGTCCCTTCCTCAAATAGGAATGCAAAATAATTGAGAACTTTATTCAACCAGTCTCCAATGTTTGGCATTAGCAATGCAACAATAATTTGCACTTTTATAGTGCAGTTAATGCAGCAAAATGTCCTGAGGTGTTTCACAAAACAGACACCAAGTAGGAGTTAGAAGAATTAGAAGAGGTGGCCAAAGGCCTGGTTGAAGAGATGGATTTTGAGGAGGATTAAAATGAGCAAAATCCCACATTAAAATCAATGCAAGAACTAAGGCAGTATTCTTGATTAATTTTTATTAAATTTAAATAGTTTTATCTCCTAAAGTCAAAAATCTAAAATAAATTGCAGATGCTGGACATCTGAAACAAAAACAGAAAATGCAAGAAACACTCATAAGGTCAGGCAGTATCTGTTGGCTTCTGGGTGACAGCCAGTTTTGAAGAAAGCTGAAACATGAACTTATTTGTTCTCTATGCAGATCCTGCCTGACCTGGTGAGTGTTTCAGCATTTTCTGTTCTGGATCTCCTATGGTGTTGCTCACAGGTGGTCAGGTACACAGATGGGGAATGGAACAGTTGAGCAAGGAATGCAACATGGGCTAGGAGTGTACAAGTCAGGCAGAAAGTCAGTGAGGGTATGAAATAGGACACGAGGCCCAAATTGAAGCAAGTATGAACTGAGGTGGATTTCTGGTTACTAGCAACTGAGAGCAGCAAAGTCCAAGGTCTGAGGTCGGGAGAGGCATTTCTGGTGCTAAGGCCTGGAGTGGAGTGTTCCTGGGGCTGAGGTCTGGGGCGCTGTGTCCTGTGGCTAAGCTTGGTGCAGAGATCTTCCTAGGACTGAGGCTAGTAATGGAGGCATTCCTGGGCTGGACATGCTTACAAACATAAAGTTCCAGCACACTAGCAGGAATGGTCGATCTTGCTAACAATCATAAAAAAATGTTTTAATGTGTTATCTTTCTTCCTGCATGTCGTGTCTTAGGGAGGCAGCTCTTAAGCTGAATTTTGGGAAAAATTATTGATTTTGTTGTGAATTATGCATTTTTTTAGATGTTTATTATGTTAGAAAGCTATTTTTAGTATAATTTCCTTGCAAAACAAGACAGTAGTCAAAAGGATTTTAAAAGATCATTAGTTCCCTTTTTTCTCCTTGCTAGTTGGTACCTGTTTGCTAACTGCTGATTCTTCATTGGTAATTTTAGTATCTCCTAGGTACATTGTGATTGGTAATTTTCATAACTCACTTGCTATATTGTCAGCCTTGGCTCAGTAGTCTGTGCATTCTTACCTTTGAGTGAGAAAGTCATGGGTTCAAACCCCACTTCAAAGACTTGAGCGCAAAATCTAGGATGATATATCAGTGCAGTATAGAAGGAGTGCTACATTGTTAGAGATGCTGTCTGCTCTCTCAGGCGTATGTAAAACATCCCGTGGCACTATGCAAGAACAGCAGGGGAATTCGCCCAGTGTCCTGGTCAACATGCATTTCTAAAACAGATTATCTGGTCAGTATGCCACTATTGTTTGTGCAACCTTACTGTGTTCAAACTGGCTGCTGCATTTCCCTATATTATATCAGCGACTATACTTCAAAAATACTTCATTGGCTGTGAAGCACTTAGAGTAATTGAGTCATAACTTCACAGACGGAGGCCATTTGGTCCATCGAGTCAGTGTCGGCTCTCTGTAGAGCAATCCAATCAGTCCCATTCCCCCGCTCTATCCCGTAGCCCTGCAAGTTTATTTCCCTCAACTGCCTATCCAGCCTCCCCTTGAAAACATTGAGGGGGCTAAATTTGGTTGATTTACGCCTCCTGTTAGGGTGCTAACGGGGCGCAAATCAACTAGCGCCTGGGCGCGGCGCCGCTAACGCCTCCCGCGAAATTCAGCGGGAGGTTAGCGGTGGCGCTACACAGCCGGCGATGACGTCATCACCGTGCGCAACGCCCCGGCTGTAATATTGGGTGGCGCCCCCCAACTTACCGCTGGACGCTATGTCCGCCAGGGTCAGGGGGGCCTACCTGCGGCTGGGGCGGCGCTAGTTAAAGGGGAGGTGGCAGGTGGCCATTTTTGTTGCTGGCCGCCTGCCAGCACCTGCCCCTGTTGCTGTCCCCGGTCCCTGTGAAGCCCCCCCGCGGGGTGCTGACTGCTCTCCGTGAGCCCGGCATTCCTCGAGTGCCAGGCTCGTTTGCCAGCACTCCCGATCCCTGGTGGTCCAGCTGGGCATCGGGACGCGCTGCGCCAGGCCCCTCCCTTTTAATAAGGGGAGAAAGGCCTGCAGTACCGCAGCACATAGCGCCGCGATATTGGCTCGCAGCGACCCAAGCGGGACGCTTCCAGTAGCGCCCTTCCTCCCTCTCGGGGCGCTACCTGGGAAAATCGGCCGCGGGGGCGCTAACTTTTTCAGGGCGCTAAAGGCGAAGGTAGCGCCCCAAAATCTTTACCCGAGTGTCTCCGCTTCCGTCGGAAGCAAGTTCCAGATCCTCACCACTCGCTGCATAAAAAAGTTTTTCCTCACGTCCCCCCTGTATCTCTTGCCCAAAACCTTAAATCTGTGTCCCCTAGTCTTTGTACCATCAATTGGTGGGAACAGCCTTTGCCCGTCTAGCCTATCCAAACCTGTCATAATCTTGTACACCTCAATCAAATCACCCCTCAACCTCCTTTGCTCTAATGAAAACAAATCCAGCTTCTCCAACTTGTCGTTGAAGCTAAGATCCCCCCCCCCCCCAAAATCCCTGGAACCATTCTGGTAAATCTCCTCTGCACGCTCTCAAGTGCCTTCACATTCTTCCTAAAGTGTGCTGACCAGAATTGGATGCAATACTCCAGTTGTGGCTTAACCAGCGGTTTATAAAGCTTCAGCATAACCTCTACTTTTGTACTCAATACCTCTATTTATGCTTTGCTAACCACTCTCTCAATATGTCCCGCCACCTTCAGGGACCTATGCACATTAACTCCCAGGTCCCTCTGTCCCTGCACACTCTTTTAAAACTGTGCCATTAAGCGTATATTGCCTCTCCCTGTTCCTTCTGCCAGAGTGCATCACCTCACACTTCTCTGTATTAAATTCCATCTGCCACTTGTCTGCCCATTCTGCTAGTCTTTCTATGTCCTTTGGGATGTCCAGAGGTTGTGAAAAGTGCTGTAATATATAAATACACATAAGTTCGTTCTTGTTTGGTAGGTTTGCTACATATTCAGTTGTGATTTGCTGCTGTTTTTGTTTGAGCCAATTAGGTACAAGTGTGACATACACTTTTAAGTGCAATACTTTTCAAGAGTGACAGTGTTTTGTTTTAGAAAATCAGTTTACATAGGAAGAGCCCAGCCTCAGCAGTTATAATTCTGCTAGGTTGTGTGCTTTGTGAATTTGATATGTTAGACAGAAGCTGCAGTTATGATGCCTAATAAACAGCTTACTACAAAATAGCATTAAGTAATATTCTACTATAAACAATAGCAAAAATCTTCTCCAGCTTAACTTTTACCTGAAATTGATGTTAAACTATAAATATTCTATTTGTGATCCATATATATCTTGAATCCCATAGATTCAGATCTATTTTTGGAATTAACATATCACACAATGTTAATCCTTCTCCAAGCCTTAGAACTATTTGCTTCATTAGCAGTTAATGTTTCTATTTTCCTCTAGATGTTAATATTTCTCAACTAATTAAAAAATGTTGCATAACATTAGACAACACTTCCTGGGGAGAAAAAAGTCTTGAGCATATTCTAGAAAATGTCAAATGAATTCCTTTGAATTACTAATTCAGCAACTATATAGCTAATGATATGCACAGTAGTAACCACTTGAAAGAAAAGTGACTGTATAGAAAACGGAGATTGTTACTGCAGCTAGATATGAAGGGCTACAGAATAGTAAACTCAACCTTCAAAGCACTTGTGATGGTGTGACGTTATATATAACTGTGAGTTTCCAGTAATTAAGACGCATTATTTTCAAGGTTTCTGATCAAACCTTGTGCAAATGCCAATTTCAATCTTGGCACAAGTCCAGAGATAAGATAAAATGACTACAAAGGTACTCCATTGTCATAAAGTCATTGGAAATATAAATGATGAAAGGAATAGAATTCTGACATTTCCAGGTTGTGTTAAAGAATGAACAAACTAGCATTTATACATCACCAGGAATTTACGGCCAATTAATTACTTTTGAAGTGTAGTCACTTTTGTTTTGTAGTCAAACGTAGCAGCTAATTTGTGCACAGCAAGGTCCCACAAAATGGAATCACAGAATTATACAGCACAGGAGGACGTTTGGCCCATCGTGCCTGTGTTGGCTCTTTGAAGGAGCTATTCAATTAGTCCCAATCCCCTGCCCTTTCCTCATAGTGCTGCAAAATTTTCCCTTTCATGTATTTATCCGATTACTTTTTGAAAGTTATTATTGAATCTGCTTCCACCACCCTTTCAGGCAGTGCATTCCAGATCATAATAACTCGCTGCGTAAAAATATTTCTCCCAATCTCGCCTCTGGTTCTTTTGCCAATTACCATAAATCTATGTCCTCTGGTTACTGACCCTTCTGCCACTAGAAACAGTTTCTCCTTATCAAAACCCTTCATGATTTTGAACATGCTCTATTAAATCGCTCCTGAACCTTTGCTGCTCGAAGGAGAACAACCCCAGCTTCTCCAGTCTCTTCAGATAACTGAAGTCCCGTATCCCTGGTACCATTCTAGTAAATCTCCTCTGCACCCTCTCTAAGGCCTTGACATCCATCTTAAAGTGTCTGCCCAGAATTGGACATAATACCCCAGCTGGGGCCTAACCAGTGATTTATAAAGGTTTATCCTAACTTTCTTGCTTTTGTACTCTATTGCGATGGATAACCAGTTAACTTGTGTTTTTCTTTTGGTGGTGTTGGTTAAGGGATAAATATTGGCCTGGACACCAGAATTCCCCAACACTTCTTTGAATAATGCATGGGATCTGTTACATCCACAGAAGAGGCCAGACAAAGCCTTAGTTTTCTTTCATTCAATCTTGGGATGTGGGTGTCGCTGACAAGGCCTGCATTTATTGCCCATCCCTAGTTACCCTGAGAAGCTGGTGGTAGGCCTTCTCCTTGAATAACTTGAGTAGCAGTTGTGTTGGTATGGCACTGGAGTCACATATAAGTCAGACCAGGTAAGGACGGCAGACTAACAGATCTCACAAAGGGGGATTTCCTCCGCTCCTATTTGTAACAGAATTATAAATACAAGTACTGATTTATGATTTGCTACAAATAGTGAATATTCTCAAGGTTTGCTACATAAAAGCTAGTCATTTTCTTCCTTAACTGGATGTTCTATTGTGGAAAGAATGTTCTATATTATGTTGTCTCGAAGTATTGATCGGTATGTTCATATTTTTTGGTGTGTTAGCATTATCATAAGTATCTATTTAAGGATATTTCTCTTACTTTATAACTTACCAATAGATTCTCTGGTTTGATGTCCCTATGTACGATGTTAAGGCTATGCAGGTATTTGATAGCACTGGCCAGATTGTACAGCATTCCACTGGCATCACGCTCTGTGTACTTGTTGGTGGAAGTAATTGCATCAAAAAGATCTCCACCCTGAAGAACAGATACCACTGCATAACTAACATTTGTGATGTACATTTCCTATCAAATATTCCAGTAGAAACCGTTTATGCTACTTTCAAATCATTAGAATTTAATATATTTAAGATGCTTTATTAATTTATGAGATCGAAAGCAACTAAATCAGAATGCTTTCCCAATCAACTAACAAGCCAATCAATCTCACAGCTTTTCTTTGCAGTAAAGAGTTAACTAAGGTTTCTTATTTAAATATAAATATGCCGTACTCACCTGGGAATATGACTCCATGAAATACAATTGGAATACAAATCATTTTTTCTTAAAGACTTATTTCATTCTATGACTCACATTTCTCAACAAAATGGTCTTACCTTGACAAGTTCCATGACTAGATAAAGTTCACTTGGTGTATCCATCTCTTCAATTAAAAGAACAATGTTTGGATGTTTAACTCTTCGTAAGATGGACACTTCGTTTTGGATCATGTGCTCCTGTCAGAGGCACAAGAAGCATTTTTTCAATCCAACTTTATAAGACTGCCATACTTTTCCTGACAAAATCAAAGCAACCAAAAAGGTTATTTGGATGCTGGGGTTAGTCTTCATCACAAGCAGTAATATAAAGGCAAGGATGTACTCTCCACAGTTGTAGAGTGTGCTGGTTAGACCATGATTAACATTTTGTTTAGTTCTGAAAGCTCCACCTTAGGAAGAATTTACTGGCCTAGGCAGAAGTCCAGCGACAATTCACCAGAATGTTAGTCGGATTGCAGAGACTTACCAACAATTAAGTAAATTTGGGTTAATTCCCTATATATGAGGATTCATGGGCTGATGTTTGAGGTGTTTAAAATAGAGGGAATATGAAGAAAGGACAGGGAATTGGGATTAAAACGATAGAGTTGTCATGGCTGACAAAACAGCAGATTCAATGGGCTGAATGGCATATCCTTGTCCTACATTCTGAGAATCCAATATTTCACTCCTGTTCAGATTGCTAATTTGTACTTTAGCTGTATCTGACACATGCTAGGTTCTAGTTTTACTTCTTGACAGAAAAACAATTCTACACATTACTGAAAGGCATTATTTTATGTTGCTCACAGTATTTACTTCTTTCAAATTTTGGGCCCCCTCAGTGTTTCTTTCCTATCCTTTTCAGCAGGGAGAGTGCAGTAAGTATCAACATTTTCCCAAGGGTAGACAGCAGAAGGTATATTATCTGTGCAGTACCCATGGTTCTGACATTTTTATCTTCATCCTGAGATGGAACATTCCACTGCCTCACAGTACTATGATCATCCATCCAAGAAACACCATGATTTATCCAATAAGGACATACATAAATATAGGTTAATCAATGCTGGGATTCAAACCACAAGTCCACTAACAGAGCTACTGAGCTTCCCCTATACAGAACACTGTTTAAATATTCCAGGGATTTAATATTTCTAAACATTAGCAGCATTTGAGTAAAATAATTCTTTCAGTACTCACTTTGCCTCTACACTTGCTTTTATTAATAATTTTCAAAGCATATTCTCTACTAGTTGACCTAATGGAAAGAAAAAAGCCATTAAAAGTGATAGCACAGCACAAGTATCAATTCAAAAAATTCTGATTTGCTGCACACTCAATTTCATAAAATTAATAAAAATTGTAATCTGCAGATAATCATGCAAAAATTCAATAAAGATTATTCAAAAAATGATACACATAATACGATAACTTTGGGTTAAAAATGAATGGGTTAGATTTTACTCAGTGGGTGCACTATGCTTGTGAGGAAGAAGCTACCTTTATTTTTCCTGGTCTGGGCTAGTTGCATGGCACAGTGTGCCTTGTGTGTCAGCATCAGGGAGGAAGTCAGTGAGCAACTGCCGATGTCTCAGGTCTGCATCTGCACTCCTAGCACCAACATTACAGCCTCGGTCCCAAATGCTTCAAATCATCCGTGGCGGAAGGGGGAGACATTACAAAATGTTTTTACTCACCTGATATGTTTTCGGCCTGGGTCCACAACACATGCAGACCCTCCAGTTCATAGGGCTAAAGGGGTGTCAGCTACCTTCAGGAGCCCCTACAATGGGTTGTCCATTTGTTGTGTGAAGCAGGAACACATGCAGGAGGCCAGAAATGTCCCACCTCATTAAGATAAGTACATTCGGCCCGAGCCTACAAGGTGTAAATGGTCTCCCGCTCTTTCTTCCACTGCCGTGCACCTGGGGATCACCGATTCCCCAAGCCCCGCATTCAGGAAAATCTACCCTAATATTTCAGTTCAAAGAGCTGATGTCTGCTTCAACATACTTCACATACAAACCTTTCTATACATTCTTTCACAATTGCAAAATTTCCATCCCCGATAGTCCTTCCAACTTTGTAACGTTCAGCTATGGATGCTGGCACTTGGAACACTTCCTCCACAACGTCTGCAAGAATGAGTACTAGTTAAACTCATGACAGTGTCACAAAAACCAGGCATTTATGCAATGATAAAGGCTTGTAAATTACAGTTGGTTATATTAGCGGAAAAACGTTTAATATCTTCTTTAATGCAGGTGGTAACCAGTTCATGTTAAATGGGTTAATGTGTTTGACGGAATAATGGCCAGAGGAATGTCATATGATGTGTTAAGTATTGATCCGCTAATATTGCCAACAATAATTTCTAGGCTAAAATGTCTTAAAAAGTAAAATGCACAGTTTTGTATCAGTAATAAGCATTTACTTTACCAAAAAATGGTACTGTATCTCCACTAAAGTGATACATAGAAATAATTCTTCCTAAAATGGATTGTGCTAATGTAGCACTAATCATATATCATTTATTGAACTGCAACTTTATTACTTTATCACAAAGTTTGAAAGTTTGTATGACAAGTTTAAAACTAAGGCACTTTATAAATCAGGGTACAAATCTATGAGATATAAATGGAGAAACGCTATGAGCAGAGACAACTAAATATAGGAATCATCACAAGAGAGGATAATAAAAAGACCAAAACAAAAGCAATAATGTAAATCACACCCTACCTGGGAACCGTCCTGTTTTAAGTAGGAGACCCTACCTCTCTATCACCCAGGAGAAAATACCTCTCAATTCAAGATGATAAAGTAAACAGTTTAAAATAAATGGTAAACATCCAATTTACTATAAATTGTCCAGATTTAATTTGGCGTGATGTGTCTCTGTTAATAACTGGAACATTAGAAATAAACATAGATTGTAGAACATGTTAAATCTGTGCATTTTATTGTATCATGAGCATCCTTTTGTAAAGAATGCCATACAAAGCTCCTTAGAAAAATCATCTCCCGCCTGTCTGATACCAAATCTCCCCTCTAACTGAACTGGAAGGTTTACAGGTACACAATAGATATCCATAAAAATTTAGAAATAAGAAACCCTGTAGTGGTCTGAATGTCATAATAACACCACATGTTAAAAGAATGTTGATCCACAGGTTTGGTTTTTACCTTCACAACCAGGCCCATCATTGTCATCCATGGAACTGCAAACTTTGGTTGATGCCAGAGATGTTGAGGATCCACCGTGCTGAGGGCTCTAGCAGCAAAGAGAAATGTGATTGCAGTGGGCATTCATCTTAAATCTCATCTGTCATTATTTTATTATGGAGCACATTAATCTGAGGACATACATCGATCAGCTTCTGCATGAAGCTTTACTTCTGTCCTAAAGAAAAGGTCAACTGCAATAATATTGAATAGTGCACATACAGTTTGCTGAAATTAGCTGTGGGTAATTATTCATCTCTACTTCGAAAGGAAAATATGCTTCATTTATTACTATGAACATTTGTAAATATAGCCAAAAGCCAGAGTCTGATATTTTGAATTAGATCTTAACATAAATTAGATCACTTCTATTTAATGTTATATAAGCAAATAGTCAAAAATTTTAGTCCATTCCCTTCAGTGGCATTGGAAGTTGAAGCTTTTACCATCTTAACGTGCCCAGCGCAGTCAAATTCTCACTGAAAATTGTGTCACAGCTCTCCAGGAGGCTCAAGCATAATACATCTCCCTGATGCCTTCTCATATATGTAACAAAAACTTTCTCTTTATGTAACAGAAATCAGTTGTGAAAAATATACTTTATTTATCCAGAGTAACAAAAAAATGCAAAAAGGTGAATAATGTAGCTCCAAGATGTATAAATATTCTGTCATTTAATGTACAACCACAGTTACAAATAACTGTATAGTATATTAAACAGTTGCTTCTTAAAAAAACAAGGCAGGTACCTAACCAAGTGGACTGTAAATATTAGATATATTTGTTATACAACTGAAATAATAAAAAAGTATTTATTAGCCATAAAAATACATAAATGAACAAAATATTGCAGCAAAAATGTTGCTGTCTGATAATATTTATCAAGTTAACCCATTGTTGCTTTTGCAGACTAATTCTATTTACTGAGGATGTTTCAAATATAATAGAGGTGAAACTGGTCTGTGCCAGTAGCTCAAAATAGGCTCATAACGAATCAGCAGCCTGTTATACACGGTGTCCGATTTTCTTTTCCATTGAAGTCATTGGGTGTGGTGTAAAAGTCTGCCGATTTGCTATGAGCCCATTTTGCGTTACTGACGTACTGATTTCACCTCCAATAAATTCTTACTCAGGTGTACAAGAAACCTGCATTCGGCATTACTAATCATGTTTTATGTAAGTTTTTTTCTTGGTACAAATAAAAATATTTAATTTGCGGAATCTATAATTGAGCATTTCTGATTAAAATATGCAAGCACAGTTGGCCGACAGAGAACCAAAATTTAAAAATGAACTGAGAGTACTCTCACAGGCCCATCACCAATGTCACTCCAACCTGCTTCAACCTGAAGCTAAAATAAAACATTAATATAGCTCGCTAAAGCAAATACACACTGCCACTTCTAAGAGAACTTTCTATGCTTAAAGAAAAAAAATGCTAAACTTATGGTGCTTGTGCGCACATCACTGAATCAAGGAGGAGGTGTTTGATTGAAGGACTTAACTAAGTGATCTCATCCTTCAATCAAGTAGCCTGCCCTCAGATCCACATACTATAGGATACAAATAGGATAGAAAAGTGAATTTTAAATATTAACTTAAGACTTCATTGATATCTATTCTATTATTTTGTTACATTGTTATATTAAATAAAAATAACCAAACTTTCAAATATTGTTGGTCAGAAAGATCTTGTTCCAAACTATTCAAAGTTTAAAGATATAGCACATCTACAACATGTTCAGGCTACCATAGGGTGCACTCACACTCCACAAGTTTAGGGTTGGTGTAAAACTGAAACCGCTTTGCACTGACACTTCTTTCTGGTGTCAGTTCAGGCCCTGATGCTGGAATTGGACTTTACTTACAATGCAACTATAGCATCGGTGCGAAGCCAAACACGTTACAAATGCACTGTTACACATTGTGTAAAATTTGAGTTTTTAATCTGTATGTGTTTCTTTATTAGACAGTTGCATACATGAAAGGGTGCATTCATTTCTGGGATGTCATTTGAAGTGTATTAGCATATTTGACTCTACTGTTTTGATTAAGCATACTTAGCAGAGTTCTGATCTGCTTGTCATACCTGTGTTATTATCCAACTGGAGCTATGCTACAAAAATCTACATCCTTGGTTTGAAGAGCACTTATACATAGGGGCTTGGAATTTACTGCAATGGCAATATTGGTGAAGAATGCCATAAGTTGTGCTCCTTGACCTTCCAGCAGCGAATTTACGCCAAAATTTGCTAGAGTACTAATTAGAATACGTCGCAGTGATCATAGCGGTGAGTCAAAAATGGCACAGCCAATGTCTGATACATGTCCAAGGTGACGGGGGTCGGACACAGAACGGAACAACAGGTTTTTTATTGCTTCCATAAAAGTCACAGTCCATTATCTTTAACTGTATTTAACTCCAAATATTCTTTAAGACTATTGTCTTTTGTGTTGGTTATTTAGTAACAGCCAGGCATTCTTCCCGACCGATTAACATTTATTGAGCTTGTGCGCTAAGTATGGATTGCAACTGGTAATGAAACATGGCTAGGGATTGCACAGTTTAGGAGACATCCCTATGCACACGGGTCCCGATTTATAAAGTTATATAATACAGCTAGGCTGACACTCCAGTGCAGTTCTGAGGGAGTGCTGCACTGTTGAAGTTGCCGTCTTTCAGATGAGACGTTAAACCGAGGCCCCGTCTGCTCTTTCAGGTGGACGTAAAAGATCCCATGGCACTATTTCGAGAGGAGCAGGGGAGTTATCCCCGGTATCCTGACCAATAGTTATCCCTCAACCAACATAATAAAAACAGATTATTTGGTCATTATCACAATGCTGTTTGTGGGAGTTTGCTGTGTGCAAATTGGCTGCCGCATTTCCTACATTACAACAGTGACTCCACTTAAAAAGTACTTAATTGGCTGTAAAGCACTTTGAGACGTCTGGTGGTTGTGAAAGGCGCTATATAAATGCAGGTCTTTCTTTTTTTATCTATATTAAACATCACATGTATATGTACTCCTCAAAACAGGTATGTAGATTTTTGCAACATAATTGGATGATCTACAGCAACTCAAAAAGGTTACTTCGACAGTACTTCCCTCTCCAGTGACCTCCACCACAGGGAAGGACATGAGCAGCAATGTCATGGGAACACCATCACCTCCAAGGCACACACCAACCAGACTTGGACATATATCTGCATTCCTTCATTCTCGCTGGTTTAATATCCTGACATGCCCTACCTACCACCATTGTGGAAGCACCATCACCACAAGGACTGCAGCGGTTGAAAGACAAGGTCTACCACCATTTTTTCAGGGCAACAAGGAATGGGCAATAAATGAGGCACTGCCACATCCAGAGAGGAAAATTTCCTCACACAGCAATTTCATGGAGGCAGAGGCATTGGACAAGGTACCAAGAAAGCAAGATGTGTCCACATTTAGTGAAAGAAAAACTGGAGTGCTGCCCGTCTTTACACTGAGGACACCCTCCATCGTGTTGTGTGGGACTATCACCGTGCTAAATGGGATAGATACAGAACAGATAAAGCAGCTCAAAACTGGGCATCCATGAGGCGCTGTGGGCCAACAGCAGCAGCAGAATTATATTCCACCACAATCTGTAACTTCATGGCTTGGCATCTCCCTCCTCTACCATTACCATCAAGCCAGGGGACCAAGCCTGGTTCAATGAGGAGTATAGCATGCCAAGAGCAAAACCAAGTGCAAAACCAAGTGTACCTAAAATGAGGTGGCAACCTAGTGAAGCTACAACACAGGACTACATACATGCTAAACAGCGGAAGCTGCATGCTACATACAGAGCTAAGTGATTGCCCAACCAACGGATCAGATCAAAGCTCTGCAGTCCTGCCATATCCAGTTGTAAATGGTGGTGAGCAATTAAATGGGAGAAGATGCTCCATGAACATCCCCAACATCAATGATGGTGGAGCCCAGCATGAGTTCAAAAGACAAGGCTGAAGCATTTGCAACCATCTTCAGCCAGAAGTGCCAAGCGGATGATCCACCTCGACCTCCTCCTGAGGTCCCACCATCACAGAAGTCAGTCTTCAGCCAATTTGCTCCACGTGATATCAAGAAATGGCTGAGCGCACTGGATACAGCAAAGGCTATGGGCCCCAACAACATTCCGGCTGCAGTGCTGAATACTTGTGCTCCAGAACTGGCAGCGCCTCTAGCCAAGCTGTTCCAGTACAGCTACAACACTGGTATCTACCCAACAAAGTGAAAAATTGCCTGGGTATGTGTGTCCACAAAAAGCAGAACAAATCAAATCGAACTAATTACCGCCCCATCAGCCTACTCTCAATCATCAGCAAAGTGATGGAAGGGGTTGTCGACAGTGCTATCAAGTGGCACTTACTCACCAATAATCTGCTCACCGATACTCAGTTTGGGCTCCGCCAGGACCACTCAGCTCCAGACCTCATTACAGCCTTGATCCAAATATGGACAAAAGAATTCCAGAGGTGAGGTGAGAGCGACTGCCCTTGACATCAAGGCAGCATTTGACCGAGTGTTGCATCAAGGAACTGAAACTGAAGTCAATGGGAATCAGAGGGAAAACTCTCCACTGGTTGGAGCCATACCTAGCACAAAGGAAGATGGTTCTGATTATTGGAGGCCAATCATTACAGCCCCAGGACATTGCTGCAGGAGTTCCTCGGGGCAGTGTCCTAGGCCCAACCATCTTCAGCTGCTTCATCAATGATCTTCCCTCCATCATATGGTCAGAAGTGGGGATGTTCGCTGATGATTGCACAGTGTTCAGTTCCATTCGCAACTCCTCAGATAATGAAGCAGTCCATGCCCGCATGCAGCAAGACCTGGATGACATTCAGGCTTGGGCTGATAAGTGCCAAGTAACATTCATGCCACACAAGTGCCAGGCAATGACTATCTCCAACAAGAGAGTCTAGCCACCTCCCTTTGATATTCAATGGCATTACCATCGTCGAATCCTCCACCATCAACTTCCTGGGGATCACTATTGACCAGAAACTTAACTGGACCAGCCACATAAATACTGTGGATACAAGAGCAGGTCAGAGGCTGGATATTCTGTGGCAAGTGACTCACCTCCTGACTCCCCAAAGCCTTTCCACCATCTAAAAGCCACAAGTCAGGGGTGTGATGGAATAGTCTCCACTTTCCTGGATGAGTGCAGTTCCAACAACACTCAGAAGCTCGACACAATTCAGGACAAAGTAGCCAGCTTGATTGGCACCCCATCCACCACCTTAAACATTCACTCTCTGCACCACAGGCGTACCCGTGGCTGCAGTGTGTACCATCTACAAGATGCACTGCAGCATCTCGGCAAGACTTCTTCGACACCACCTCCCAAACCCGTGACCTCTTCCACCTAGAAGGACAAGGGCAGCAGGCGCAAGGGAACACCATGACCTCCAAGTTTCCCTCCAAATCTCACACCATCCTGACTTGGAAATATATCGCCGTTCCTTCATCGTGGCTGGGTCAAATCCTGGAACTCCCTCCCTAACAGCACTGTGGGAGTACATTCGCCTCAAGGACTGCAGCGGTTCAAGAAGGCAGCTCACCACCACCATCTTGAGTAATTATGGATGGGTAATAAATGCTGGCCTTGCCAGCAACGCCCATATCCCATAAATGAATTTGAAAAATTCCAGTTTACTGTCATACGTAGGAAAGTGTGTGGCACAAAGGAGCATTAAAAGGATGAACAAAATTACCTAAATAGGTCAAATGTATAAAGATAACATACAAAACTCTAATTTTGTATGTATTGCTGTCAGTCTGTTTATTGTATTAGTAATGTAGGCCCAGAGGTAAATGTTATGTTGTCAGAATATTGCATAATGAGTTTAAAATGGAGTCCACAGCAAATTCTTTGCTTGAATAGGGAATACAGAACTGATCAAATGCAATTGCTTTAATCAAATTGTACTCCTTATTCCATAATTGGACCAGAAGGAGACTGTGCCAGACATCATACTTGCAATATTGTTTTCAAATCAAATTTTATGTGGAGAATTTACATGCCTACTGGGGATCACCAGCCACTGCGCAGCCAATTACAATGCAAAAAATTCATAATCTATCTACTAATGGTTATTAATTGAAAAACATACTACAGTATTGCAATTATGGATTTTTTTACTATTTCAAATTTGAGTGGGTAATTTATAACCAGGAGACCTCAGTACACAAACAGCTTCATCCCTCTCACCATCAGAAACATACGAGAAAGTGAATCAAAACTACTGAAGATTTGCACTGCAGTACAAAAACAATAAAATTCTATTTAATTGTATAGAATTACGTTAGGCCAGATTTTGCTCTCAAAATAACGGTGAGGATAATGGTGCTCGCCATTATTTATGCATAAATGGTACAGCAACTTCAGGCAAGGAGCAGATGCATGTTTAAATGCCAATATCCAAATGCTGCTGTCGAGTTGTGCCGCTCCGCTGTTAGCTTCAGGGAAACGGCATTTCGCTGTCTGCCTCACCATTGAAATTCATTGAATGGCATGAAGTTGCTGCATTTGCGCGGTAGATACGGACTAAACTCGCCACAGAAAGTTAAGTCTTATCATTTCAAATGCAAGTACCTTTTTAACAAAGTGATGAGTGTTAATTACTCCCAATCAACCTCTCTGGCACTGAAAATTAACTATTGCAAGTGTGGAGTCTCATTCCTTCAGGTATTAATTGTTGGAGTTTTTAAAAATGGCAAAATTAAAAGTAAACATTTTTTTTAACTTTTCCTTTCTGTCTCTTTTTTCTCTTTCTCTGAATCCATTCTTTCTTTCCCTCTTTTTATTTCCATTTCTGTACCTGATTTGAAATTGAATTCACCAACCCTAATTTACACTTCCTTCTCGGTTCTTACACTGTTTATTTCTCAATCCTTCAATCCGACTGGTTAAGGAGATACACAGTTGCTTGGCCTGTTCACTCAGGCCCCAGATGCCTGGTTTCATTCTCTGCGCCATTATCAGCTCGCACTTTTAGCAACTTGCCATGCGAAAAATGTAAAAATCTAAACGTGCATGGGCAAGTCTAACAAATGGCAGATGCCGTTAGATACCCCGCTACAGCAAAATCTGGGCCATAAAATTTACAGCCAAAATCTGGGTATTTGAATGAGCTAGCTGTCCTTCATTTTTGGAAATCTGGAGTACTTGTTAAAATACTTAGAAAGGGCAAAGTGTGGAAGCTTAGAGTTGATGTTAATCTTTGCTTTGCCTTGCCTAGAAACTTTCATTTACCCATATGGGTGTAACGTGATAAACTCTTCAGCACAACTGCCTATTAAAATGAATGCACATTTAGAGGAAGGTAAGAGCTGGCTATTGAAAGGCTCACTGCTGAACACAGTTTTAATACATCTTTCATATGCATATTGTCTTCAATTACTTCTAACAACTCTATTGAACAATTGCATTTACTGGGTCAAAAAATGAACACTATTGTAGACATACTTGAGATTCACAGATTACAAAAAAAATCAAAATGGTTTTATTGATCTTCGTATTGTCAAATCTTCCCTTCATATATAAATAACAAATATTTATTATTTCCACATAAGTAGTAAAAAACTTTAATTTTTACAGCTAGCTTGATTCATATTAAAAAGCACACCCAAACCTGCCTGTTTCCCACCTGGCGGGTAGGTTAAAATTACCTCCGAGAGTCACGCATTAGGACCTGACCATTCGCATGATGTTTTGTGAACATAACCAAAGTCTATTAAAAATGAAACTAGGGAGTACATTTTAGTCTTCATCACCTGGCCAGCAATCTGGCGGTTGGATTGCCCAGCCACTGTAGAACTCGCCCAATTTTCATTCCATTGAAATCATTGTTATAAATGTAAACGAAACAGCTACATGGCACGATGGATTGGAATGGTAGACTTCATTTTGAGAACTGTATTCAGTTTTGGTTACTAAGTTATAAGTGAAAGATTCCAGCCATGGAGGTTGCAAAGAGAAGCACCACAAGGCTGATTGCTAGCATCAAGGTATTAAGTTGTGAGACCAAGGCTCTTTAGCCTTGAAAGGAGAGGACAAAGAGAAGACCATATAGAAGTATGAAAGGTATTAAAAGGTATAAATAAGGTTAATCTGAAGCACTACTTCATGACATGTCAGGATACTAGAACAAGGGAGCATAGGTAAGTAAGGATTAATTTCAGAAAGAATTTCTTCATGCAAAGAGTGATCAACACTTGGAATGCACTCTGGGTAGGGCCGTGGAAGAAAAACCTTAGATTCATTCAAGAGACCGTTAGATGATGCTACGAGGGGAAGGCAAGTTTTTCAAAAAAAAATTTGGATGGGTAAGTTAAGATTTGTTGAATGGCCTCCCTCATCTGTATCTATTTTGGGATCTTGTGAGCATGAGCTACTCTTCTTCATTTCCCAGCAAAATATCAGAGTATCTGTCTTCTTGGTTGGTGAATGGCAAGTGTGGTCTTGAACAAGGAGGACCTAAGGGAGATTTTTTTTTTAATGGGGAGAAATTCAAATATAAACACACAAGCTCAGAATTTTGTGATTTGACCAAATACATGAAATCAGTAATATGGCCGGTACTATATGGTTATTTTTGAGGTACTTTGCTTGTATATATCATATGATGACTCTTAAATAAAACTGAGATGTATGGAAAACCTCAAGGAATGCATACTTTTGTAAAGTCATCTGTAAATTGTCTTAATGTTATACAAAACCACTGTTAATTATGTTTTTATGTTACCTATTTATCTAAAAGACAAGTACCTCCATCTTAAATTCATTTGTTTGCCAGGGTATTCTGTAAAATGCAAATTGAGAGATATGTCCTAGTAGAAATGTCTTTGAACAATAGTTCCTCTGATGTGCCAGGGATTAATATTTTCCAGTGTCTGTTTTTCACAATAAAGCTGCTTATGTGAAAAAAAGAAACACAAGACAGGGTAAATATTCCTTACACATTTATATACAGGTAACTTTACACCAACAATCCACAATCAAATTGTCACGAAAATGAATGATACAAGTTATCAAATGGCAATGAACTGCTGGAAAATAAAGACAGAAAAGTTATACCACCCTATATCAATGGATTTACAAAGTAAGATTGTGCAAAGGCAAGCCAATGGCTAGGGGATGCTATTGTACAAACACTTAACATGCTCATCTGAAATTTCTCTCTCCACTATTTTAGACAAAGCACTAAGCTGCCTAAAGCAAATAGGTTAATGCCTCCGCTGAAGTAGCAGATTGGAACGTCAGACAAATGTAGTTATATTTTAAATGAAATACTAATCAAATATATATTTTAAAGGATATATTTTAGCTGTGAGATTGTAAAACATTCTAACTTTGAACAGCCAGCACACTTAACCTAATACAGTACTGTGCTAAGATTTCAGTACATACCAAAATCAAATAGAAATTAAAACAAATTATTTACTACATAGCCTTGAAAATGTTGTCAGCTAATAAGTTTTGTGTTCCAAATAATGTGAAATATTACCATTTTGTGTTTTTAGTCAACATAAAGGTACTTTTAATGGTTATTTTAAATATTTGCTCAGAAGATTTTTTTATGTCTTCTACGTCTAAATAATTTTAAAATGGCATTCAGAGATGAGGTATGATACTATATGGATGTTCTGCAACAACAAATACTTTATTTATGGAATATAAAAAACATTATACAGATGTTGCAAATTTGACATCATAGATGTTTCTTATATTTTATATCCAATTCATTTTTGTTGGCTTTAGATCAGCACTTTTCATATATATTGTTCTGACTCTCACACGGTACAATAGTCAAATGATATTTTGATTTGCTCTAAAATACCAATGACGGAATCATTGCACATAATGAAATGATTATAAAAAGGAAAATTTCAAAACTAACATTTACAAAATATTTTAAATGTATTTATCACTGCTACATTTGTATTGACAATTAATGCTGATTTAAGAGTCAGCCTTCTACCTATAGAGAATTCAGATCCATTAAAGTTGTATTTGAATAGATCAACCAGCAGACTGAGCACCAATGCTATAATGTTTTTTTCCCCCAGTTAAGCAGAATCATATCCTTCAGTACTTCTCATCCTTAGTCAGATTATCACCATAACACAGAGTGGAGCAGTCAGCTTAAAAGATTGAACTGAAGAAGATTAGAACTGAATCTATTGACTACATGGAAACTGAGCATTGTAATAACTGCTGAATCTAAACTACAGCAAGACAGCTACATTTTCACATTTTTCCATAGGTTTTACTGGGGGAACTGCTTATGAAATTTAGAATCAGGAGTTGAAAACTGGTGACAGCAATATTGTTTCCTGTTAATGTGTCTATAAATATTGGTCACGTAACTAGCTGAATAATAAGGGACATTAACAAGAAACCCTCTATTATTTTTAAAAATTCATTCTCGGGGCGTGGCATTGCTGGCAAGGCTGCATTTATTGCCCCTCCCTAGCTGCCCTGAGAAGGTGGTGGTGGGTCTTCTTCTTGAACCGCTGCAGTCCGTGTGGTATTCTTTGTAGTAGTTTGATTCAACTAAGTGGCTTACTAGGCAGTTAACAGTCAACCACATTGGTGTGGGACTGCAGTCACATATAAGCCAGACTGGGCAGGTTTCCTTCCCTAAAGGAGATTCGTGAACCAATTTGGTTTTTACAACAATCCAACAGCTTCATAGTCACTTTTACTGATAGCAGCTCTTTATTTCCCGATTATGTGGTCATCGCCTAATTGAAAGGGATATGAATAATAGGTTGAATCCTAAATGTAATTATTTTTTCCAGTTTCAATCCATTTTCAGTAATAATTAGGGAAAAAAACTGAAAATGTAAAAGTATAACAATAGTTAAATGCTCTATTACATAACCCCTGACATTTTGCTCCATTGTCTCGCTACATCGAGTCTCCCACAGAATCTGAATCATCCATAGAGAGGGAGAGGTAGAGGCCCTGTGAGATGAGTACAGTATTGTACACAACCTTTTAAATTATTTTTTCCAGCTGTATTGTGTAGAATGTTACATTCTGTTAACCCTTAACTTACACTTTTAATGGAAACTCGGGGCGATTTTGCCATCCCTGGGGAGGCAGGACTGCCGGGAAAATGGCAGAATTCGGGGGCGAGTTCCAAATCCGCCCCCAACCCACCTCCATGCCATCTTCCCAGAAGGCGGGTTGCCGTCCTGCACCGGGTCCCGTCTCCTTGGAGGCAGTAAGGGATTAAAGCCTATTAACTGCATGTTAACAGGTAGTTAACAGGCAGAAAATTGGATTATCCTCTTTTTGCCCTCATAAGTGCAGGCTTCCCGAAGGCTCCAAAACCCGCCAGCTCATCGAGGCGAGTACTGGGTCTGCGGGGGTCGGGGGGATGCAAAAGTGTGGCGTGAAGGTGATGGGCCTTCAATAACCACAAAACTAGAAGTTATAGACTTAAACAAGTTGGCTTTTAATCACTAAGATCAGAGCTAACATCTCAACATGCCGACTGGTTCACAGGAATGAGTCATACAGATCCTGGGATCTTTATGTAAGAGAAGTCAGGGGCGGAGCCAAGAGCCAAGACCTGGAACCTCCCAGGTTAGTCGGGAAAGAGGAAGTGAAACTATACACAGTGGGGGAGCGTAATATACATGAGTGCAAAACGAATACAGGATCAAGACAAACAGATTTCATTACATTCAACCCTTCTATAGATTTAGTCCATCGGGGTGATGTTTCTTAAAAGTTGGTATAAGTGAGTCTGTCAGGAGGTTTTGCAGTTCTCAGTGATCGGCACAAAGCCGGTTGGGGTGCCTCTAGGGGAGTGGATTCTGGTTCCTCCGCTGTCCAGGCCTCCGCAGTGTCTTCCAGGTTATCTGCAGTGTCCTCCAGGTTAAAGTTGGGTATTGATACCTCTGGGCGTCCTGTCTCTTTGTAGTGTAGGTCTTCATCGGGTAGTCTCCCATCGTTCTCTCCGCTCCCCGAGGGAGCGAGGTCTTTTATGGAAACAGTGTCCTCTCGCCCGTCAGAGTATTCGATATAGGCGTACTGAGGGTTTGCATGGAGGAGCTGTACCTTTTCCACAAGGGGGTCCGTTTTATGGCCTCTCACGTGCTTCCGCAATAGTACTGTCCCCGGAGACGTCAGCCACGCGGGCAGAGATATGCCCGAGGTGGATTTCCGGGGGAAAACGAACATCTTTTCGTGAGGGGTAGCGTTAGTGGCAGTACATAACAGAGACCTTATGGAGTGGAGCACGTCTGGGAGGACTTCCTGCCAGCGGGAGGTCAGAAGGCCTTTTGACTTTAAGGCTAACGTGACAGCCTTCCAAACAGTAGCATTCTCCCTTTCCACTTGCCCATTACCCCGGGGGTTGTAGCTAGTGGTTCTGCTAGTGGCTATCCCCTTTGAGAGCAAGAACTGGCGCAGCTCGTCACTCATGAATGACGTCCCCCTATCGCTGTGTATGTAGTTCGGCATGCCAAACATGCAGAATAGATTACAGAGACACTTGATGACCGTGGCACTGGTCATGTCTGGGCAGGGAATGGCGAAGGGGAAGCGGGAATATTCATCGATGATATTGAGGAAGTATACGTTATGGTCGGCAGAGGGAAGGGGTCCCTTGAAGTCCAGACTTAGGCGCTCGAATGGCCGTGTGGCTTTGATAAGGTGTGCACGGTCAGGCCTGTAGAAACGAGGCTTGCATTCCGCACAGATGCGGCAGGCTCTGGTCATTGCCCTGACCTCCTCGATGGAGTGGGGCAGATTGCGGGACTTTATAAAATGGTATAGTCGGGTGACCCCTGGGTGACAGAGGTCGTTGTGGAGACCCTGTAATTTGTCCGTATGAATGCTGGCACACATTCCCCGCGATAGGGCGTCTGGGGGTTCATTAAGGGCTCCCGGCTTATACATAATATCATAGTCGAACGTGGATAGTTCGATCCTCCACCTGAGTATTTTGTCATTCTTGATTTTCCCCCTTTGTTTGTTATTAAACATGAAAGCCACCGACCGCTGGTCGGTGAGCAGGGTGAAACGTTTGCCGGCTAGGTAGTGTCTCCAGTGCCACACTGCCTCCACTATAGCCTGTGCCTCCTTCTCGACAGAAGAGTGCCTGATTTCAGGTCCCTGAAGGGTTCGGGAGAAGAAGGCCACAGGTCTCCCAGCCTGATTGAGGGTCGCAGCTAAGGCAAAGTCTGACGCATCGCTTTCGACTTGAAAGGGAATGCTTTCGTCCACTGCACACACTGCAGCCCTTTCAATGTCCTGTTTAATACTGGTGAAAGCCTCCCGAGCTTCAGCTGATAGTGGGAAGGACGTCGATTTAATGAGGGGTCGGGCCTTATCAGAGTAATTGGGCACCCATTGGGCACAATACGAAAAAAATCCCAGGCACCTTTTTAAAGCTTTGGGATTGTGTGGCAGGGGCAGTTCCTTTTGGGGGCGTAATCGGTCAGGGTCCGGTCCAATTACCCCATCTTCCACCACACAGCCGAGGATACAGAGACGGGTTGTGTTGAAGACACATTTGTCTTCGTTGTAGGTTAGATTCAGCTTTAGGGCAGTTTTTAAAAATCTCGCAAGATTTAGATCGTGGTCTTGCTGGTTGTGCCCGCAGATAGTGCCATTGTCCAGATAGGGGTAGGTAGCTTGTAGTTTATTCTCGTCAACCATGCGGTCCATCTCACGTTGGAAGACCGAGACCCCATTTGTTACCCCGAAGGGCACTCTGAGAAAATGGTAGAGGCGCCCGTTCGCCTCGAAGGCGGTGTATGGGCGGTCCTCCGTTCTAATGGGGAGCTGGTGATACGCGGATTTGAGGTCGATAGTCGAGAAGACTCGGTATTGCGCAATCTGGTTGACCATTTCTGATATGCGGGGTAAAGGGTAGGCGTCCAGCTGGGTATAAATATTAACAGTCTGGCTGTAGTCAATTACCATCCATTTCTTTTCGCTATTTTTAACTATGACTACTTGGGCACGCCACGGGCTGGTACTGCATTCAATAATGCCTTCCCGCAGGAGTCTGTCCACTTCCGCCTTGATAAAATGTCTGTCTTCCAGACTGTACCGTCTACTTTTGGTCGCTATGGGCCTACAGTTCGGAGCGAGATTAGCGAATAAAGAGGGCAGGCTGATTTTTAAGGTTGCTAGGCCACAGACTGTGAGTGGCGGCTGGGACCCGCCATATGCTAGCGTGACACTTTCGTGGTGGCACTGGAAGTCCAGGCCCAAGATTACATTAACACAGTTCTGGCATCACGAGGAGTTTAAAATCCTTGTAGTCCGTGCCTTTTACAGTCAGTGTTACCACACAGTAGCCCAAAATGTCCGAAGTGTGGGGCTTAGCAGCCATAGCAATTCTGCTCCGTGTAGGGGTTACCGTTAATGAGTGCTGCCGTACCAGGCTAGGG
Source organism: Somniosus microcephalus (assembly GCF_052327205.1). Classification (NCBI taxonomy): domain Eukaryota; kingdom Metazoa; phylum Chordata; class Chondrichthyes; order Squaliformes; family Somniosidae; genus Somniosus; species Somniosus microcephalus. Next base: position 190,891,821 of record NC_140996.1, read on the forward strand.
TGGATAAAACTCTCGGTACTCCCACAGTCAATTAAACATTTCGTTAAATTCCCATTTACCTGTATGTCCAGCATGGATTTTGTCAACGGGTGTGGCCTGGATTGATCCACCGTGATCGAAGCCACTGTTGGGCCCTGGGCGGCTGTTGAGTCGGGAAAAGATGGCGGATCCCAAGATGGCGGCCCGCACGGCACGCACGAGGCGGTGACGGAGTTGGAAATCGGATTCCCCCTGCAGACTTTGCTAAAATGCCCCTTTTTCTTACATTTGAAGCATGTAGCGTCCTTCGCTGGGCATCGTTGTCTGGGGTGCTTGGCCTGGCCGCAGAAGTAGCATTTCGGGCCTCGAGACATTGCCGCTGTAGTAGGACTCCTGGGTGAACTTCTGTGTGGGGACTCCGGCGGCGTAGAGCTGGTCTGAGACCTGGATGGGGAAGATGGCTGATTCCAAGATTGCGGCCCCCTCGGCGCGCACCAGGCGGTGAGGGCCGCATGGCCAGAAGAGTAAGAGTCAGAGTTTTTCTGGGCCACGTCCAGCGATCGCGCAGTGGCCACTGCCTTTTTTAAGTCCAGGACCTCCTTCTCCAGCAGTCTCTGCCGGATATAATTCGATTTGAGGCCCGTGATGAAGGAATCGCGGACCAATTCGTCAGAGTACTCGTTGGCCGTCACGGCCTTGCAGTTACAGTCCCGGACCAGGTCCTTTAGGCCCTGTAAGAAATCGTCCATTGATTCCTCTGGTCGCTGCCTGCGTGTAGCCAGCAGATGTCTGGCGTACACTTCGTTTACTGGCCTCTGGTATTGGGCCTTCAGGATAGTGATGGCCTCCATGTAAGAGGTGGCGTCCCGGATGAACGAATAAATCCGATTACTTACGCGAGTAGTCAGTAGACTCAGTTTATCTACCTCGCTAGCGGATGAGGCCCCCGCGAAGAGTTCGAAGCATTTGAGCCAGTGACCAAATTGATTTGATGCTTCAGCAGAATGTGGATCCAAGTCCAGACGCTCTGGTTTTAGGAGTCGATCCATCCTAGTATTCGTTAGTGATTAAAATTGATGGGCCTTCAATAACCACAAAACTAGAAGTTATAGACTTAAACAAGTTGGCTTTTAATCACTAAGATCAGAGCTAACATCTCAACACGCCGACTGGTTCACAGGAATGAGTCATACAGATCCTGGGATCTTTATGTAAGAGAAGTCAGGGGCGGAGCCAAGAGCCAAGACCTGGAACCTCCCAGGTTAGTCGGGAAAGAGGAAGTGAAACTATACACAGTGGGGGAGGGTAATATACATGAGTGCAAAACGAATACAGGATCAAGACAAACAGATTTCATTACAGAAGGTAAGTGATGGGTGCAAGTGTGTAGAGGTGAGTATCTGAGGTAAGTATCTGAGGTAAGTATTAAGTGTTTTTAAAAGTGTACTTACCTTTGTTTCTTCCTGCAGGCTTCAGTCGGTTTCTATGCGGAGAGTCTCGCACCTCCGTGTTGCAGATGAGAGATGGCCGTTGCATTCTCAGATGCAACAAACATCTCAATTCTGTAAAAGAAAGAAGGTTGATGAGATCTTGTATGCAAGACCTCATCAAACTGCAGAGATTGTCACTGTTCGACAGCTTCACAGTGCTGGCAGCTTCACAGAGCTGTCAAACGATGACAGTTCATCTATCAAAAAATTTTGACAGATGAAACGTCATAAGTTGGGCGGGCTTAACAAGGTTAATTAAGGGAAAATAGCGTGGGTTAGCCACAAATCGATGGAGGTGGGACATCGACCCGACAAGCAGCAATCCCGCCTCCAACGTGTCTCCATTCACAAAATCGCCCCCTCCAGTATCCATTGGGTGGGGTACAGCAGTTCACCAAAGTGAATCATATATCAGCAATGAAAACTGGTAAGAAACATAATGGTCAGCCATGGTGCTGAGCAGCTGAATATCTCTGACTTCAGACTCAACATCGGTATGCCACCTGTCCTCTATGACACTGAATCAGGTTATAAGTGATCCCAATTCTTTTAAGTGGGTAACATTCCTATCTCTTCTAACCCAAATGAAAAAGTATTCTGTGACATGCACTTTATACACATATCTCCCCTTTTTGCTAGAATTAGTGAAGAGAGGAATTTTGACCCCTAAGTGACTGGACTGTCAAACCCTCTTCTCTACCTTAAACCACCATCAGTGAGAACTTAACTCGTTTGAACATCAGGTCTGAAAAAATGGCAGACTAGGCCTTTGCAGCATAGATCCCTTGCCTTAAAATCAGAGAAAAATTACCGCAAATGCAGAAAGGTTTCTTATTATAGTACAATAAACAGTTGTATGCATGGCATTTAGAAAAAAGAAGAAATGTTTGAGTTTTTCCTTTAAAAAAAAATGTTCTGTATCAGAATGATTACAATGAAATCTCAGCTGCGCATGCAATACATGTTTTTGTGCATTCATTCAGGTTTAAGAACTGTGGAAAAAAAAGGACTGACTATGGTGCAGTTGAGCTTGTTGCCAGGCAACATACCAGAACTATGACAAAAGGCAGATATATCAAAAGAATGCATAATGATTTTTTTAGGAAAAAAATAAATCAAGCTTATATTAAATATTTGCATTTGTTTGATACTCCTGGCTCCAATGCCTAAAGCATTTACATCTATAAGGTGCAATAATAATCAATAAGAATACTAATTAAAACCATTACACTGAACTACTGGTCTCTGAGGAATACTGTGCCTTTCCTTTTAGCACAAACAATTTGCATTGTTGCACTTATGGCTGAGGGACTTACCTTTTTATGACACACAACCACAAAAAGCTTCTTTCTTTGTTATTGAATGGTTTTGCTTTTCGTTTGACACAAATGTCAGCGTGTTTTTAATGCCAATGTGTATGAAAAGCTGTTTTTCTCCCCTAGAGCAGTTCACTTGCAGTTAATGAGTCCCTCTGAAATAGCTGTCAGATTTCTTCAGTATTGCTACCTTTTTGATGATTAATTGCATTGACCAGTCAAGCCTCTCTACATGTAATTAGAATATATTATCTCACCTTCTGTTTGCGTAGGCTGCCTGGGCTGGTTGGCGATGGACTTGGCGTCTTGGTGGAACGTGGAGTAGAAAGCTGGCTACCAGGGGTTCCATTCACTAAATGAAGAAATATCTGTAAGGTCACAATTATTTAACAATTTTGTGCACTGAGTAATATGACTGTCAATACAAGGGCAATTGAGAAGTGGCAATTGGGAAGTGTGGGCATCTTTCAGATCCAATGGCATTCTAAATAGATATGAGTTTTACGCAAATTGTACTGCATTCTGCAAGTATTAAACTTTAAATTTAATTCATTGAGTTTATTGCTCATTTAATAGCATAATTTACTGTTTTGTTTGATGCTTTCTTGTGTTTCTTGTGTATTTTTTATGTCGCTGTTCTATTCCGTATGTTACTTTTTATATTTAGATTGCTCATACAACACACTATTTATTGGTTCAGAGGGTTTGCAGGTGGCTTGCTTCTGACCCTCGACCAGTGTTGGTATTTGGGAAGCCACTAGATGTATAAGAGCCTCTTGGATGCAAAGTTCCTTTCTGATTTTCCTCCTTCTTTCCGGGGAGATACCTACCTTCCACTTCATTGTTAAGTCACTCACTGACTGGAGAAGTTCAAGTATGTAGTTACCTTCCACCTCTCCACAGCAGAGTGCACTGATGCTCTAGCACTCTGCACTACTACTACATTTTGTGTACTTCATTATTTACAAACTTTGTTAGTATTTTTTAAATGGGTGTGGGAAAAATTTTCTTACATTTCACTAAATATCCCCTCTGATTTTTATTTTATCAAAAACATTCCACATAATTAAACACAACCCTCCACAGAAATCCACTAACCTCATGTTTTCCTTTGCTGGATAATAAAATGTTGGCCTCAAATGCCTTATAATGGGCAAATAATCAAGATAAATTTTACTAATGAATAACTGCTACTCTAGAACTGCCCTCTGATAAAAGGCTGATACATCACATAATGTATGGAATTGACTGTTAAGGGAGGCAGTGGGGCTGAATGCAGCAACAAATTTAAGAGAGAGTTGGATCAGTAACTGGAAAAAAAATTGATAGAGTATGACAGCTATCATGGAATATATTTCTTAGACACTGGGACAGGCCAAATAGACTGCAATGGTCTTTTTCATTCTTGTATGTTCCTATCACAATAGGTCTGCCACTGAACACCTGCAAATAGATGTCATGGTATGCTAATGAGTCACCTTTAAAAATGGTTTAATCTATTAATTTGGCTAATTATACATTTTACAAATTAAAATGAATAAATTCCCATAATATACTTCAATTCTAAAGCATACAGAGATGTTGAAATATTTGTAAGATGTGTAGAATTTAGTGCCAAGGCAAAAATATTTATTACAAATATTTGTGGAGCATGTAATGTATATTTTAGGTTATTAGTGTTTCTTTAATATAAGTATCTTTCAGTTTGGCTCAGCTGAGAGTCTTGCCTATAAGTCAAACGGTTGTGGGTACAAGCCCCACTTAAGGAACAGACCACATAATCTATGCTGCAACAATGCCAACTTGCAGTTATATAGTACCTTTAATGTAGAAAATGTCCCATGGTGTGTCACAAATAGGCATATGAAAATGGAATGTGAGCTAATAAGGGAGTGATTAGGAGTGGTGACTGAAAGCTAGGTTGAAGAGATAGGTTTTGAAGAGATTTATAAAAAGTGGAGGGAGAGATGCAGAGATAGATACGTTTATAGAAGAAGTTCCAATGAGCATAATTGAGGTGGTTGAAGAGAGAGGAGATGCACAGAGGAAGAGTGCGTTCGGGAGAGGATATAGTGCTGGAGTAAATTAGAGAAGGCGTGGCAAGAGCTTGGAGGGATTTATAGACAAGGACAATGATTTTGATTTGAATGTTTTTGGGGACAGGGAGCAAAAGTAAGGAGCGATGATAGGAGTGAAAGACAAATGGGACTTAAAAAAAAAATTGTTCCAGGGATGTGGGCATCACTGGCAAGGCCAGCATTTATTGCCCATCCCTATTTGCTCTTAATGCAAACAGGATATGTGTGGCAGAGTTTAAACACATTGGAGGTTATGAAAGAGGGTGGATGGGAGGCTGGCAAATAAAGTGTTATAGTAATCAAGACTAAAAGCGACAAAGGAACATATAAAGGTTTTGGTGCAAAAGAGATGAGGTGGGACGAAGGTTGGCAACGTTGGCGAGATGCATGTTCTGCAGTCTTGATGATGGATAGAATGTGTGGTTTAATGCTCATCTCAAGGTCAAACAGGACATTAATATTGCAAATGCTTTAGTTCAGCCTGAGAAGGGGAGGAGTTAGTGACAAGGGAGTGGAGTTTATGGCAGATGTAATGGTTTCAGTCTTCCCAATATTGAGCTAGAAGAAGCTGTGATTCACCAGGATTTGATGTTGGACAAACAGTCTGGCAGCACCAAGGTGATTGAGAGAAAAGAGGAGTGGGGAAGAGATAGAGCTGGATAGCATCATTGTACATGTGAAAGCTAACCTCATCCATGCTGATGTTGCTGAGGGGCAGCATTTAGATAAAGAAAAGGAAGAGGGAACCCTAGTGGTACAGTACTAGGGGACTGCTGCAAAGCTGCTGTCTAAGCTGTCAGCTGAGATGTTAAACCAATGCCCTAATGCCCTGATCCTAGTAACATTTTGATAAAATGCAAGGAGTTCCCTGGTGTTCTTTCCAACAGTCATCTCTTGACCAACATCTCCAAAAATGAATTAACTAGTCAGTCATCTTGTTGCTTGTCTCTGGTATCTTTTGGAGCATGGCTGCTGTATTTCTGTTCAAAATCATTCTCCGTACGTAGACATTTCTAAGAGATACTATATGATTGCAAGTCTTTCTTTCTGCCATTGACAGCACAAGACATTGCAGTCACACCATTTGAAACAGGCACATTTCAGATTCAAACAATGCAAATATTGTCAAACATCAAATGTTGTCTAAGCCGTCAGCTGAGTTTCATTATTGGAGTTACAAATACAAAACAATTAATCTTATTCACCAATATAATTAACCAAAATAAACATGAACACACTAATGAATGCAAGTGGTAAGTAATAGAAGGTATAATTAATTTCATTCATAAAACAGACTTCTGAAATATAAACTACTTTTTATTAAAATAAATTAGTATTTCATAAGCTGTGCAATATATGTGCACCTGATAGTCCAGTAATTTGCTGAATTTAACAAACTCAGTTAAATATTTTTTCTTCTTCTGTTTTTCTTGCTTTATCCCTCTTGCATCCTGAAGATAAGTCACACTGGCAAAAGGCACTTTCTGCCAGCAGAGACTATCCATGCAACCATTCTTCCACATGTGAGCCTAGGCAGTAAGTGTAAATGTGCCTCTTAAGTAGGGAGGCCATCACAGTCAGGCCTGGTCCTATCCACATCTAGCATCCATACATACACACACCTACAGGAGGGCTCACTCAATAGTAATTAACAGCAAGAACACAGTTGAAGCTTTCCCCTCACTAGCTTTGGAATGCAGAGGTCAAGCATGGTGTTCCCAGTACTGCTGTGGCTCAGATTAAATAATTCAGCAGAGACTAGGGACTGAACCTGGAATCTTCCTGATATGCATGACTTGCACAGTAAAGTTAGCTACCGAACAATTACTGCCTGTGAATTTGATGAAACTGGGAGAGGCACAGGTTTAATTTTGGGTACAGTAATCTAATCAACTCTAATTTAAAATTGCTGCATTCTTGACATTGATTTCCAGTGTTAGTCAAAAAACCTTTAATCCAAAAATGTGTTCTTTATTTCAGAATGCAAAATAAAGATGAATCTCATATTTGCAAAAAAATTGTGATCCCAAAATTCACTCTTTCCTGTAGACAAAATTAAATAAATACTTTCAATATATGATCAAGAGAAACAGTTGCTATGCAGAGATTAGGCATTTATGACTCTAATGAGGAAGATTTCTTCTATGTGTCATGCATAACAAAATTGCAAAATTTATAAACATGTTTACAGTTTCACTACACATTGTTCACAGGGAAAATCTTCCCTGTTAGATCTCAGCTATCTATAAGACATGTTGGCCTGCTCAATTTGGGCTGAATAATGGAAGATTATTCCTCAGAATTTCACTGTAAATTGATAACATGAATAATAGTTTCATTCTAATAAGAGCTTTAATCAATTCACTAATATTTTGGGTAAGCTGGCACTTGAGATTTGTTTCATCATGTAAACAAAGGCTTACTTAGTACATTTTGAACAGACTCCAGAAAAATAATGTTAACTAATAATAAGATAACAAAGTAGTATTATTATTCATTCTACCCTATTTATTAAAATAAAATATGCAGTGTCTCCATTCAATACTATCCTTACATCGCACCTTTGGCATTTCTTACCCTTCAGACATTTTCAGCATGCAGCTAGTAAAATGGAGTATGAAGCTGGTGCTACATGGTGGTAAATAGTCTTTCTTTACTCTATCTAAATTCTTTATAATTCAGGCGCAAAAGAGCCTCTGAGGTGGCCAAGATAGGGTCTTCAGCTGAAACGCCGGATTAGCCTGCGTTTAACGCAAGATGCCATCTTGGTAAAGAGTTGAAGCTTGCGCTAGGAATGGCTGCCCAGAGGATCGTTAAGGGGCTGATTGGCACTTAAATTGCCTGCTAGCGCTCATTAACGAGGCTGCACAGCATTTTGGTGGCTAGCACGTGACCTAACGCCCTATCCGAACAGCGACCAGCTGATTGGGAGTAAACAAGTCATTGCTGAGGATTTCAAATACTACTTAAAGGTATATCACCTTTTCCTGTTCACTTGCTGCTGGAGGTTTGAAGAGGCCTTTAGAAACACATCAGAAGACTTTCTGGGACACTTTGACAAGACTTCACCAACACTCTATCAACATTTATTCTGGAAATTGTCTGAGGACTTCACCTAAAAAGAGTAAGTGCTGTGCTACTCTACCCTATTGGACACCTTATAGGAATCACCAGGAGAAAGGGAGTGCTTGGCCATGGGCATCTTGCTAGGGCTCCCCCTTGGTCTGGACGAGGAATGGGAGGAGAACATGAGGCCAAGCAGAGGTGGACTCCTTCCCCCCTGCGGGTACAGGACATCCCCCCTCCTCTGGACCTCCTCCACCAGGACCTTCAGTATCACGGCCGAGAACCGATGCGTCCTCTCCCTCGGTCCCTGAGCCATCCTGAAAGCTGCCGCTGTGTGTCAGCCAGTCCACTCCACACCATCACTGGAAGTGGGTGCGTGGAGCCCACATATACTGCTCCACGAAAATTGCATCTAATCAGCACTTGAGTGCAGGTGTCTGTTTTAGCACCTCTCGGCAAGTTCAAATAATGGTAATCAGCAATTAGGACCAAAATTGTGTGCTAAAACCAGACGCGTCTTATTAGCACAATACCCCTTTAGCGCCTGTTTTCACCCTTTCACCAAAATAACCCCAAAACTCTCTCTCTCACCCTGGTCTTTCCCCTAGTATGGCCCCAATCTTTGCTCCCTCGAGTCCAAGGGGTGCAGACTTGCGCATATCTGGTGCACAATTAGTTTAGCCATTCATCGCAGCTGTGGCTGGACCACATCAAGCATCATCGGGCCTAGCTTTTCTCGGCCAAATCCGCTTACTACTACAGGATCATCCTGGAAGGCAAAGATAACCCCCGGCTTCTTTTCTCCACTAACAACCGTCTCCTTAAATCCCTCTCCCCTGTCCGTTCCACCCGTGCCTCCAATAACAAGTGCAAGGAGCTCATGGACTTCTTTATCACGAAGATTGAGACTGTCAGTTCAGTGCCACATTCTCACTTCTCCTTGCCCAGCATGCCAAACCTCCTCCAAGGTCCCCCCTCTGCTCTAGCCTTGAACCCGTACCTTACTCTAGTTTCTCTATCGCTCCTCATGCTCTCTCCGAGCTCATCTTATCCAGGAGACCCACCTCCTACTCCCTCAACTCCATTCCCATTAAACTACTGACCACTCATTCCTTCCTGGCCCCCATGCTAACTGATGTTGCAAATTATTCCCTCAGATACCGACCCCTTCCTTTCAAAATGACCATCATCACCCAACCTCAAAAAAAACCTACCCTCGACCCCTCTGTCCTTGCAAACTATTGCCTCATCTCCAATCTTCCTTTCTGCTCCAAAGTCCTTTAATGTGTTGTTGCCTCAAATTTGTGCCTGCAACTCCATATTTGAATCACCACAATCAGATTCTCACCCTTGTCACAGCACTAAAATGACTCCAACGAAAGTCAAAAATGGCATCCTCTGTGTCTGTGTCCATGGTGCACTATCGCTCTTCGTGCTTCTCAATCTCTCTGCAGTCTTTGGCACAGTCGACCACACCATCCTCCTACAATGTTTCTTCTCTGCTGTCCAGTTCAATGGGACTGCCCTCATTTGGTTCTACGCTTACCTCAAACCATAGCCAGAGCATCTCCAACAATGGCTTCTTTTTCCACTCCAGCACTGTTACCCCTGGAGTCCCCCATGGATCTGTTCTTGGCTCCCTCTTCATCATGCATTTGCTGCCCCTTGACAACAACATCCGAAGACATGGGGTTTGGTTCCACACTTACATTGTTGACTACCCAGCTCTACCTCTCCACCTCCTCTTGCAACCCATCCATTGTCCGTGTTGTCAGGCTGCTTGTCAAATATACAGTCCTGTATAAGGCGCAATTTCCTCCAGTTAAACACCAAGACCGAAGCATTGTCTTCAGTTCCTGCCACAAACACCATACTCTTTGAACCAGACTGTTTGCAACGTCAGCATCCTATTTGACTCAAGCTGAGCTTCCGACTCCATATCACAAAGAAAGCCAACTTCCACCTTTGTAACATCGCTCAGCCCATCTGCAGCCAAAACCCTCATCCCTGCCTTTGCTAATGCCAGACTCAACTATTCCAATGCTATGCTGACTGGCCTCCCAATCTTCACACTGGTATCCATTGTCTGATTACGCTCTGTGAAGTGCCTTGGGACATTCTTCTACATTAAAGGTGCTACATAACTGCAAGTTGTTGTTGTTAAATGATTTTTTAATAACTCTGTTTTACAGTAAACCACCTTTTAGTTTTTACTCATTGAAAAGAACTGACTGTCCCATCAACTCTTCTCAAGCAGAATAAATTGGTTAGCAGAATTGTGCCTTCTCCCACTGCATAGCAATGCAAGCGGACAGCGTAATTGCAGCTCCCTTGCTTGCAGTAATGCAGTAACATTGTCAGAAGGGGGGTGCAGTTTAAAGGCATCGGGCAAGAAATTTATCTCGGGCGTTGGCGCAAAACGGCCGGTATCGGATCGGCCGCCCGTTATATGCCGCGCCTGATGTTCAGTTCCGTTGATTGCAATGGTGGTCGATCCGATACCGCCCGTTTTGCGCCACTGCCCGAGATGAATTTCTGCCCCATCATATAAATGTCAGAATATCTCCATTATCTAGCAACATTTGCTAAAACCGCAAAATCATAATGATTTGATGTAATGAAAATACACATTTTCAAATACCACCTCTTCATACTCACACAACATTGAATCTAATCCCATACAGTTTTACTGTTATCTAACCCTCCAAAAACTTACAAGTACTTTCACTACATTCCGTGTAGAATACTAAGTTAGGGAAGTTAAACCTCTTTGCATTTTTAAGTATAAAGTTGTGAATACCCAGAAGAACCAAAGAACATAGAAAACAGCATTCAGGGAAGTAAAATTTGTAGATTTAACTTGACTTGGTTTACTTTAGTCTGTTCAGCTAGGATGAGGTAAAGGAATATTTGGTTACTGCAGTATGAAATATAAAATTTACGTAGCTCAGTAACTTATTACCTATGCTGTTACAAATTTTATATGATAGCTTTCCAATGGTCATACATACCTTCTATGTACTTCATTATGACAGTAAATGTTCAACACACAAAACTTCTTCCTATGTAATTCTAAGACACTCAGTGCTGATTGAATAATGCTTCAAGTAGAGGAATAGTGGAATGAAGCAAAAAATAAAGCTGAGATGCAGACTCACAGCCAAAATCCCTGCTAGTAAAGACAGCTGAGTAAGAAGCAGCTATCATAAGCAAATGCTTTTCTGCGTAAGACTGACGTCTGTGATTCAGGAGTGGGTGGTTCAGGTGGTTTCTTAAGGCTGCATCATAGGTGTCAATTAATCCAACTGCAAGTACCCATGATGATTCAACTACTCTTCCCCCTTTGACAATATAAACCAAAAAAACTGAATAATTTAGAATGCGAATGCATGATTCATCATACAATCAGACACCAAATAGCAGATGACTCATCAGTATCCTACTTAAAATTACTTGTCAAAGGCTTTCAAGTAAGATATATGTTGACGTATAACTACAGTCAATGTCTAACTTAAAGTACCAGGTTTCAGATTATTTAGGTTATGGCTCATTCTCAGACAAATTAAAATCAACTGGTTACCTACACAGCCTAATAGATGCTGCAGATCTGTGCTTTTATACAAAATAATCCTCAATCTAGCTAACCTAAGTACAAATCACCTATGAAAACCAATTAGTTCAAATTTTAGATATTTTGCTTCTACACAAATTCTGCATTTCAGTGCAGAGGTAAAGAATTGTTCCTTTTATTGTTAGAATTGAACTATTCCATTCATCAGGAGAAACTCTTAGTTATATATGTTAGTTGCTATTTTAAAACTCTGATGAGCATAGTGATTTAAATTATTAGATTTTATGGAAATTTAGTCCTACAAAGTACCTTTTTTTTTTCAAATTCATTCTTTTTATTGTATTTTCTGTTCAATCCAATATTAACCATTGAGCAATGCCATATCCGATTGTCTTTCTGTGCACATACATACAACCTTATAGACAAGCTAGTGGGTGGATTCTCATCAGTGATTCACACATAATTGCTTGCTGCTGGCATAGAGAAACTGGAATTTTTTTCAATGAGATTTTTTTTTATCAATACAATGTCTAGAATATACCTTGTGCACTACAGAAGGGTGATTTTTTTAACCCAAGACTTCTGATTCTCATTGACTGAAACCCAACAAAGCATTTAAATTTTCAGAATTGAATGTCTCTCGTTATTTTTTAAACTGTAAATTAATTGTGATAAGGTCATTCAAATGAACACTAGATCACTGAAATTTTAATGAAGCAACTGTCATTCAGACCCATATTTCCCTCTTTTTGAAAACAGTGAACCGCTCTTATTTCCGAACTCAAACCAAAATGGTGGCTATACATGATGTTACTGTAGATGAATTTGTGCATTCCAAATTCAATAATGGGAACAAAACAAACCCAGCTGAGCATAGCACACTGGTAATAAACTCCTTTTCATATTTCTCAACAGCTAACTGCAAACAGGTAGAAGTGAAAAATATTTAATTGAGCTATGCAATTTGCAAAACGTCTGTAAAATGGCACAATAAAAATTTAGGAAAGCCCATTTCCATGTATGTCACAATCTGGCTCAACTTGGGGACCAAAAAGGAGATCCAGAAGATGCTTCTCAATTTTAAAAAGTACTTCAATCTAAGGCAAGTGTATCACATGGGAATGGAGGACCTATGTGGATGAAGAACTTAAATCTCAATTAGTAAAGAAGTACATTAAATAAAGACAATGCTCATACACAGGAACAAAAGTAGTTTGCCCATTGTCCTGGTTAATATTTATCCCTCAATCAACTCCACCAAAGACAGATTAACTGATCATTTATTTCATTTATTTTTGTGGTAAGGCACTAAAGGGGAAAAATTCAGTTGGTTTGCGCCTCCCTTTAGCGCCTTAAGAGGGCGCTAATGGGGCGTAAAGCAACTAGTGCCCGGGCACGGCGATGTTTACACCGCTCACGAAATTAACTAGACATTTTGCGGCGGCGCTAAACACTACCGCCACGATCTCCTGCGCCGGCAGATCGTGACGTCAGTCGAGTGTGCAACGCCCCAGACCGGATATTGAGTGGCGCCCCCTGCCTTACCGCTAGCAACGACAGGTTGAGGGGAGCGTTTTGCAGTCAGGAAGGGACTGGGGGAGCACTATTTAAAGGCGAACGCTTCCTGCCTTTTTTTGTTGGTGACATTTTTGCACCACGCATTCTGAGAGAGAGAGAGAAAGAGACTTCTGGAGAGATTCAATGCTGTGTGAAGGAGTTTTGGGTACTGAGCAGCACTTTGCAGGTTCATTTTGATTTGCCCTTCCTTGTATCGATTTAGAAGAGACTGTGGGGGCTGCACTCTGAGCTCTTTCCCTGGGCCTCTCCATTGTTCTTTCCAGCAGATTTGATGTACAGGTCTCTCCAGGCCGAGATTCAAGGCTACAATGAGCAGGATGTGGATGGAGAGCAAGATCAACCCTCCCCTTTAAGAACTGTGTCTGTGTTCCATTGCTGGCTGACATCACGAGAGCTTCGCCAGCAGTCTGAGGTAGCGCCTCACTCCTCGGCCTTTGCGCCTTAAGACAGGTGTGAAGCGCCTGATTTAGCGCACCAATCACCTCGATAAAAGCCAAGTTTGCAGTCGGAGGTGATAATTAGCGCCAGGCACCAAACTTTGTGCACGGCCGATAATCGTGCCCCAAATGGGGCGATACTGAATTTTCCCCCCTAAATAAATGGAAGTTCTTTCTAAATATAGTACCAGGTGAGAAATCAATCTATCTTCATTCCAATTGCTCTTAAGTTTAAAGGCCTAACTTGCACGGTACAAAAGCAAGGAGTGGAAGAAACACTTATATATTAATATAGGGCATTAGATTAACATCTCATCCGTATGACAGCACATCGGACAATGCAGCACTCCTGCAGTACTGTACTACTGTACTGGAGTGCCAGCCTAGATTATGTGCTCAAATCCTGACTGGAGCTTGAGCACAAGAGACTCACCTCCTGCTCGCTCAAACCCATTCCCACTAAACTGCTGACCACCCTTCCCTTCTTGGCCCCCGTGCCAACTCATATTATAAATGTTACCAACTCCTCAAATATTGTCCTCACTTTCAAAGCTGCCATCATCACTCACCTCCTCAAAAAACCCACCCTTGACTTTACTGTCATTGCAAAATGTCACCCCATCTCCAACCTCAGTTTACTCTCCAATGTTCTTGAAAATGTTGTCTCTTTCCAAATCCATGCTTATCCTTCCTACAACTCCATGATTGAATCTCTCAAATCAACTTTCTATCCCTGCCACAGCACTGAAATGGCCCTAAACAAAGTCACAAATTACATTTTCTGTGACTGTGACAATGGTGCGTTACTTCTCCTCATCCTCCTCAACCGCTCTGCAGCCTCTGATCCGGTCGACCACACTATCCTCCTCCAATGCCTCTCCACCATTGTTCAGCTCAGTGGAATTCCTCTCACTTACCTATCTGATTGTAGCCAGAGCATCTCCAGCAATGTTTTATTTTCCCACCACCACACCATTACTGCCAGAGTCCCCCAAAGATCTATTCTTGACCCTATCCTCTTCTTCATCTATATGCTGCCTCCTGGCGACATCATCCACAGACATGGGGTCATTTTCCATATGTACGCAGACAACACCCAGATCTACTTTCCACCACCCCTCCACTGCCTCTGTGTTGTTAGACTGCATGTCCACATCCTAGGCCGAGATTTTCCAGGGGTCAGCGGGCACGATCGGTGACGGGTTGGGTGGGAAAGTGTTTTTTTTCCCCCCAGCAGGTCGGGACCCCGCTGTGAACCCGCCGCCATGCGCCTTTCCCCGATGTCGGGTCTGTCAGCGCTGAGCAAACCCGAAACGCATTGGCGGGGACACAATTCAGATAATTATTACCTTGTTTAGAGATCATTAAGAATACATTTGAGCTCACCTTTTAGAACACAGAAAAATAGGAGCAGGAGTAGTCCATTTGGCCCTTTGAGCCTGCTCCGCCATTCACTATGATCATGGCTGATCCTCTATCTCAATACCATATTCCCGCTCTCTCCCCATGCCCCTTGATGCCTTTTGTGTCTAGAAATCTATCTATCTCCTTCTTAAATATATTCAGTGACTTGGCCTCCACAGACTTCTGGGTAGAGAATTCCACAGGTTCACCACCCTCTGAGTGAAGAAATTTCTCCTCATCTCAGTCCTAAATGTCCTACCCCGTATTCTGAGACTGTGACCCCTCGTTCTAGACCCCCAGCCAGGGGATTTTTAAAAATTTTATGTGCTTGCCCATGGGGTCCTCGCTACTCGGGGATCACGTCTATTAAGCTGAGGTGGGAGATGAATGGTCATTGAATCAGCTGATTACTTGCCAGCTTGAAATGTGCTACAAAAAGCCCCCCCCTCACAGCTGTTCACTTTCCAAGCTAAGAAGCTGTTGCTTACTGCATTTGGAAGACATATTGAGTGTTATGCAGGTTACAAGTGTTTGGAGCAAACTCTCTATCCAGTGTCACCTCATTGGAACAACCTTTCTCATCATTGACAGATTGCTTCCGTCGTCTCAACTTCACCTGCCATCTATTCCATCAGCATGGGTACCATTTATACTCTCTCACCTTGGTCCTCAGAATCTGACCACAATCAGCTCTAACACCAGCAGCACCAACAACAATACCACCAACCGTCTCCGCAATCAACTGATGCTGCACAGGACACGGGGCATCAGCACTCGACCACATTGCTGCCCGGGAGGCCAGGGATGGCCTCACCATGGCCAGATTTACTTCACTTGACGCTGTACACCCTAGCTGCCACATGATGCACCAGGTTGGTACCACCCCACACCATAAAGCATCCCTACAATGCCCAAGCCATTCCTTTCACACTCATCACCATTGCGGGGAGTGCTGTTATGGCTCACCATTCACTGCAACTCACTAAGCCACTTCCAAAGGTGCACACAAATCTGTACAAGAACACAAAGTGTTGAAAATAAACTTTTCAATGTTTGACACCACATTAACAGAAACTTTACATGAACATTGCATAAAACACCCAAGTGCCTACCCTTGTGTGTTAGTTGGTAATGACTGCACTGGGATGAAGGTGAGTGTGAGGGGTGGCTAGTGAGATGGAGATGTGGTAATATAGGTAGAGAGGGATGGGTGGAGGTCCAAGGTAAGTTGGTGTGAGTAAGGATGTACAGGAGTAGGGTAGGGAAGGCAGAGTGATGGGGATGTGGTGAGATGCACAGCAGGATGAGATTAAGTACGGGTTTGTACTAACGTTTCATGATTTACTGAGATTATTGAAACGCTTGCGGCACTGCACCCAGGTCCTCCTGACCACATCCCTGCTTGTGCCCTCCTCTGCAATGTGCAACCAGGCTGTGTTGATCACCTGGAGAGGTCTCTTCTGCCCATGGGAAGGGAAGAGGACCTCCCTGCGTGCTGCGACTCCCTCCATAAGCATATTGCGGGAGTCATGGGAGAGCCTGGGTGCAGCCCTGTGCCTTTGTGCAGTCATTGTCAGTGTTTGCAGCACCTCAATGCTGTAGAACGCTGACAGCACAAATGTCAAAATAAATTTGGACATAGTCCCTTTAAGGAAACCGGCTGATGATGCGTCATCAAATGACGTCACCAGACCCGCTTCCTCTAATTGGCCGGGAAACACGCTGGGCAGTCACGGGAAATTCATTTCACAGAGTGGGATGGAGACAGACCGACGTCGCCCACCATGGACCCGCCGAGGTCAGCAAAATCGCGGCCCTAGTCTTCGACGAGCCACAATTTCCTCCAGTTAAACATAGGGAAGACTGAAGCCATCATCTTCAGCCCGTCACAAACTCTATACCCTTGCCACCGATTCCATGCTCCTAAGCTGCCATTGTCTCTGCGGAGGAGCATGGAACCAGACTGTTTGTAATATTTGATCCCAAACTGAGCTTTTGACCCCATATCCTCTTCATCACAATGACAACATAAGAACATAAGAACATAAGAAATAGGAGCAGGAGTAGGCCAATCGGCCCCTCGAGCCTGCTCCACCATTCAATAAGATCATGGCTGATCTGATCCTAACCTCAAATCTTCTATCACTCTGCATCCACCCGAACCCATGTGATCTCCCGGGAGAGGCGAAAAACCAGATAAAGACCCAATGGCCAATTTGGGAGAAAAAAATCTGGGAAATTCCTCTCCGACCCATCTGGGCGATCGAAATTCTTCCAGGAGATCACTCTGTCCCTATATTTTCTACAGTACTTCCCTTCTGTAAAGGCGATCTCCACCCCAGCCAGGAACAGGAATAAAACCATCTCCTGAAATCTAACAGAATTAGAACACAGTAGGAGCAGAACCAGGCTACACGGCCCCTGGGCCCGCTCCACTACCCACAGGGCCATGACCATTCCGAACCCAGACTCATGTCCAATTTCCTGCCCGCTCCCCGTAACCCTTTATTCCCTTTACTTCTAGGAAACTATCTATTTCTGTTTTAAATTTATTTAATGATATAGCTTCCACAGCTTTCTGGGGCAGCAAATTCCACAAACCTACCACCCTCTGAGTGAAGAAGTTTCTCCTCATCTCAGTTTTGAATGAGCAGCCCCTTATTTTAAGATTATGCCCCCTAGTTCTAGTTTCACCCATCATTGGGAACATCCTCACCGCATCCACCCGATCAAGCCCCTTCACAATCTTATATGTTTCAATAAGATCGCCTCTCATTCTTCTGAACTCCAATGAGTAGAGTCCCAATCTACTCAACCTCTCCTCATATGACCACCCCCTCATCCCCGGGATTAACCGAGTGAACCTTCTTTGTACTGACTCGAGAGCAAGTATGTCTTTTCTTAAGTATGGACACCAAAACTGTATGCAGTATTCCAGGTGCGGCCTCACCAATACCTTGTACAACTGCAGCAATACCTCCCTGTTTTTATATTCCAACCCCCTAGCAATAAAAGCCAACATTCCATTGGCCTTCTTGATCACTTGCTGCACCTGCATACTAACTTTTTGAGTTTCGTGCACCAGGACCCCCAGATCCCTTTGTACTACAGTACTTTCCAGTTTGTACCAACCTACTTCCACCTCCATAATAACGCTCGTCTCTGCCCCTACATCAGCCCATCTGCCTCTGAAACTCTCATCCATGTCATTGACATCTCCAGACTTGATTATTCTAATGCTCTCCAGGCCGTCCTCCCATCCGCCACCGACTGTAAACCTTAGCTCCTCCAAAACTCTGCAGCTCAGGTCTTATTCCACTCATCCATCACCCTGACCTACATTGGCTCCAGGTCCCCCAACACTTTAAATTTAAAATTCTCATCCTGGTGTTTAAATCTTTTAATGGCCTTGCCCCACTCTAACTCTGTCATCTCCTCCAGCCGTCACAACCAGCAACCCCCCCACCCTAAATTCTCTGACTCTGGTCTTTTATGCATTCCCACCTCCTTTGCCCCACCATTTGCAATTGTCTAGGCCCTTGCTCTAGAAATCCCTCCCTAAGCCTCTCCACTTCCCTCTCCTCCTTTAAGGCCTTCTTTAGAACCCACTTCTTTGACCCCTCCTAATATCGCCTCCTTTGTCTCAACATCCATTTTGTTTGATTATGCCTCTGTGAAGCTTGGGATGTTTTTCCATGTTAAAGGCGCTATATAAATCCAAGTTGGTGTTGTTAATGCATCAGTATACATCGCAGCAACTGACTCCTGTGATGTCCTCTATGGGTGTCTGGACAGATGCTGTGTACTAAAAGTTGAGGGCAGTGATGACCTTCACTACCACTGGCTGCACACACATCAACATCATTGCCAATGCCAACCTACAAAATCCCCTGTGGGTGGACGAAGGTGGTTACTTGTGCCAGTAACAAGATTTGACTAGGCCTTATTTCAGCCTTTTTGCTCGAGTATTCACAACTTAAAATGTCAGTCTTTTTAAAGGAGTAAGATAAAAATTAAACAGAGATAGCAATTCCAGGGGATTGCCACACCTTGTTATACTGGATACTAACAGTGAGATTGTGCTCCATTTTTCTGTGATAGTGACTCAAATTTTCTCCTCTATACAAAGTTAATATTGCTTGAGTCAGTCGTCAAAGACATTAATTAGTTGGTTACGTGTTTTACGTGTTAAATGCAATAAACTCTTTGTGATTCAGTATTTGTAAATTATACAATAATGAGACATCACACAGGGATTGCTATCTATACCAACACTACCACAAGGATTTTTCATAACAACAAAGATGACCAATACTGCAGACATCAATTTCTAAAGTGAGCTTTTCAAGATATAAGAAAAAGCATTCCTAACTTCATTGATCTTTCAGGATCTATGGATTACAAGTAATTCTTTAAAACTAGTTTTTATCAAAACAGTGAGAGTGAGGTTGTACTTGGCAGAAAAGAAGCGGAAAGCCCTTAAAAGGCTTGTCAATTCAAAATCATTTGCTGATCCCTCATTATTACATAAAACTCTTTTCTCCCATGGCTTTAGATCACCTCTAGTTTCTATAGCAACCCTGACGTACATAAACCTGCAGACTCTTACCCTTCTCTGCTGCACAATTATATCAGTTTGGGGTGTACTGCGTCAGACAGTTTTTCTGCACTTATATTTGAAGTGAAGTGCCGAGCTGTAAAATGTGATGCTGGGAATTAAGTACATTATGTGCTTTTCACTTTCCTCTTGTAGGACTTGGGAATAGGTGATGCACTATGAGTAGTATTAACACACAATAACATTAAATATATAATTGTGAGAAAAAAAAATTCAAATACAGGAGAAGCTGTCTTCCAAAATGGGTTTACTTAGCTCTATGGAAAACTTCATCAGTTTATTAAAAATATCTGTAGCATTTCTTTTGCTGTGCCATTTCAAAATATATTTTTATTTCTCTTTTTAAGGCTCCCCAGCTGGGATCTGTTCCCAGGCCTTTATGAATGCCTCGTTGCAAGCTTCTGTAAGGAGATGAGTAAAAGTAGCCTGGCCATCTGTTATTTATTATCTCTCTCTTTTGTTGTAGGGTGGTGCTAGATACTCTGCTTTATGACCGGCCAAAGACTGGTGTGAAAATTGGGAATGTGTACCTGTATCGTGCAACTTTATGATCCAGTACAGCATGCTGATACAATGCACAGATGGGCTAATTTTTCTGTATACGAGCACCGATAACTCAAATCTTTCAAAAACATTTACAATCTAAAATATAAAAAGCCCCAAATTCTGCAGACCTTGTAAGGGTGCAGAGGTGCGGTGGGGTGGGACTTCCAGCCGTTGACCCCTTCCAAAATCCTGTGGACAGGGTCATTTTAATATGGGGCAGACAACCTGCTCGTGCAGAGGTATAACATAGATGCCCGCCCTGCAGTGCCGGCAGAAACTTGGAGTGGAATCTTGCCATTCTTGAAACCTGAGGCCCTTATTGGGTTGAAGATTTAAGTAAAAAAAATGTATTTCATTAGAATATAAGAAATAGGAGCAGGAGTAGGCCATCCGGCCCCTCAAGCCTGCTCCGTCATTCAATAAGATCATGGCTGATCTTCGAAATCAACTCCACTTTTTGTTTGATCCCCATATCTCTCGATTCCCTTAGAATCCAAAAATCTATCTATCTCAGCCTTGAATATACTCAACGACTGGGCAATCACAGCCCTCTGGGGTAGAGAATTCCAAAGATTCACAACCCTCTGAGTGAAGACATTTCTCCTCATCTCAGTCCTAAGTGGCCGACCCCTTATCCTGCGACTATGCCCCCTAGTTCTACTCTCCAGCCAGCGAAAACAGCCTCTCAGCATCGACCCTGTCAAGCCCTCTCAGAATCTTAAATGTTTCAATGAGATCACCTTTTATTCTTCTAAACTCGAGAGAGTATAGGCCCATTCTACTCAATCTCTCCTCATATGACAGCCCTCTCACCCCAGGAATCAATATAGTGAACCTTTGTTGCACCCCTTCTAAGGCAAGTATATCTTTCCTTAGGTACAGAGACCAAAACTGTGCCCAGTACTCCAGGTGTGGTCTAACCAAAGCCCTGTACAATTGCAGCAAGACTTCCTTACTCTTGTACTCCAACCCCCTCGCAATAAAGGCCAAAATACCATTTGCCTTCCTAATTGCTTGCTGTACCTGCATGTTAACTTTCTGTGTTTCGTGTACAAGGACACCCAAATCATTCTGAACACCAACATTTAACAGTTTCTCACCATTTAAAAAATATTCTGTTTTTCTATTCTTCTTACAAAAGTGAATAACCTCACATTTCCCCACATTAAGTGAATTGCCCACTGACTTAACCTGCCTATATCCCTTTGCAGACTCTTTGTGTCCTTCTCACAGCTTACTGTCCCACCTAGCTTTGTGTCGTCAGCAAACTTGGACACATTACACTCAGTCCCTTCATTTAAGTCATTAACATAGATTGTAAACAGCTGAGGCCCCAACACTAATCCTTGCAGCACCCCACTAGTAACAGCTGCCAACCTGAAAATGACCTGTTTATCCCTACTCTCTGTTTTCTGTCCTTTAACCAATCCTCTATCCATGCTAATATATTACCCCCAACCCCCCGAGCCCTTATCTTGTGCAACAACCTTTCGTGTGGCACCTTATCAAATGCCTTTTGAAAATCCAAATATACTACATCCACTGGTTCCCCTTTATTTCCCTGCAGGGATGTGGGTCTTCAGTTATGTGGAGAGACTAGAGAAAGTGGGATTGTTCTTATGAGAGCAGAGAAGGTTAAGGGGATTTTTAATAGTAAACAAGGAGAAACTGTTTCCAGTGGCAGAAGGGTCAGTAACCAGAGAACACAGATTTAAGATAATTGGCAAAAGAACCAAAGGGGAGATGAAGAGAATTTTTTTTTTTTTACACAGCAAGTTATGATGATCTGGAATGCACTGCTTGAAAGGGTGGTAGATACAGATTCAACAGTAACTTTCAAAAGGGAATTGAATCAATACTTAGAAAGGAAAAGACTGCAGGGCTATGGGGTAAGAGCAGCAGAGTGTGACAAATTGGATAGCTCTTTCAAAGAGCTGGCACAGGCATGATGCCTCTTTCTGTGATGTATCATTCTATAATTCTCTAATCCTGCCGGACCTATGGTGGATTGCACCCAAACATCTGTTGATATTCGGGGTTCAAGTGTTTACCTAGTTTAAGGTTTTGAATAATTTCTGGTGGAGAGCAAAACAACAAATAAATTGTACTGTGATGGGTGTGGAGCTCTGTCATGCCTCATATAAAATCATCACATAAAAACAGATATAATTCATGAAAAATTCCTGTTTTGTTTCACATCATGGCCTAGAAATGCGGGCACGTCCATTTTGGGGTGTGTGGTGGGTGCAAGGATCAATCCCTGTACCTGAATGATGTGGCCCTAGGCGCACCCAATATTGGTCCTCGGTCCTCATTATCAAGTCAGCGAGCTGCGGATACTAACAGGCAGCTCTCTGGCGAAGCGGAATGGAAGATCGAGCTGCTGTGATGCCAGCAACGTCCCTCAGGTAAGTGGTTAAAGGGGACTGGAGGGGTGGGTGACGATCGTGTCGAGAGGTAGCCGTGGCCAGTGGGGCGCGGGAGGTAGCGCACACTGGGAGAATGCTTCTCCCAGCTCCACATTCAGGCAAGGATATTTTAAAATCTTGCCTTTTTATTTGCAGCCGAACAGGTGGTCCCTTTAATGTAATGAGCGCTTCCTTCCTGCCCACCATATTGTAGGCTTAGGGCACCATCTAACTCCTGAGAAACAGGTGCTGCGCGGCCGCATTTCTCAGCCCATGACTTTACCTAGATAGAATAATGTGATTTAAAGATTGGCTTCAGGCAGCTGTGTTTCTAAAAGAGTTTATTTGGCTAGCCACTCATATTTTTGAAATGGTATTTGCATACTGGAAAAGAAGGCATAAGTCACTGGGGATAATTTTCTGAGTGCATGCTGGTGACAGCAAATATTGCCTGCTGCCAGGATATATTGAAAATTGGGGGTCTGTTGTCCATGATTTTCCATTACACACTGGGGCAGGCGTGGTTTCCTGCTGTCTAGATGTACTCAAAAAATGACTCCCTTTATATTTAAGTTACAAACTATAGAAATGTGTATGTGATTTTTAAAGATTTAAGATGGACTTTTTAATGAAAGGTCAAAGTTACAAAAGGATTATGAAATCCATAGATATTTATTGCAGGGCAGTAAGTTAATTGAGATCAGCATGTGGTGGGTAATCTTCACCTTACATATTAACAAATCAATAAAATAATTATTACTCATCATCCACTTCTGAAAATGAAATCAATTCCTGTCATTGAACTATAACTACTTTGCTGTCAGGTCTGAGATTGATTGACCCCATTGATCATTGCTCTATTACCAAGGCTGAGATCAAGTAATAGGCAATGACTTGATTGTGATTACTCGGCTATGGGTTTGAGCTGCATGAATTGATTCTATTAATGTAGGAACCATCAGTTTATAGTAAGTGCATATTAGGTTTTGTTGAAATTGTAATACAGTAGGTAACTGGCAAGAAAGAGTATTTAATCAGATATTCACCTGGGCATGACTGAAAGCCCCTAGATTGCAATGCAATGAAACCACAGACCCTGATTCAGCTGTGACCTTATAACAGTGTTGAGGCTAAAAGATTTATAAAGGCTTGTAGTGACAATAATTGATGTGTGTCTTATAGCTGGTGTTGTGTACTGGTTATCAGTTTAAATAATCTTTAAAAAAATAGCCAGTTGGTATCATTGAAATTGAATTCTGCAACAAAATTAGAAATGGTAGTTTTCAATTACATTCAATATGATCATAATGCTGTAAAATAATGTGTGCATAATTGGTCCACAAATTCTTTGATCTGAAGAAAGAGAACTGGGTTAAGTGAATAAATAACACTAAATAAAATGCAGCAGATTTGAAAGGTATTGCAGGTATCTGTATGATTCACCTAAAAAGAGTTTTTATAGGAGGATTCCCTACTTGATGGTGTAGATAAATAATTCAACACAATGCCATAATGTTTCAGCAGCTTTGTAGATTGGCTCAGACCCTAGGACAGCTATGATCTCCCTGTTCCAGAAAGGTTGATAAGACTAGTTTATATGCAATCTGTTGTGTTGTGAGTTTTTCCTTGTGGCTTTTCACAATAATCACATTTTTATTTATGTACCACTATATCTTCGACAGTGTTTTTCATGAATAGGCTTGGGCCTGATCAGGTTTTCTGGATTTTTACATAACCTTGCTCTGAAGTCATGGACTCATTTTAAGGCCTGCTTTTTACAAGGTAAGTGGTCAATTAATTAAAATTAAAACATTTTTTCCACAGGTTTATTATTTTTAAATACTTTTAAAGCAAGGTAAGTTTATTTTTAGCCCCGTTAGAATATAAAATTATTTTTTACAAAAATTTAAATTATTGTTTAAAATAGTTATTTAATGTAATTTATAGTTTATTTAAAAAATGTGATGTTTTAAAAAAAATTATTTGAAGGATTACTGCTATTTTGGGGCCGTAGTATTTATAAGTCTTGACAGCTCTTCCTGTCAAGACTTATGAATGGGCTTTTCCCTCCTCCGATTGGCTGCCCATGGCCCACGTGATCCCAGGGGACGCATCGAACTAACTGCACCCCTGGGATACGCAAGCACTGCATGCCGGCAGCTGGGCCAGGCCCCGGATCGGAATTCCACGGGGCCCTACAGCTCAACTGCCGGCGCGCAAGGTAAGTGCAGGTCGGGGGCTTGCACCCGCGGGAAGCCCCCGACCCGAATTTCTGGGCCATAAAGTTCACAAAACAAAAAAAAATCTCACACTGGAACTCAAGTGTGGCTCCAACAACTCCACCGCTCACCTTATTAGCCTCTGAATAACCCTCTCCCCAGAAAACATCTGGACAAAAGTTTTAGCATTTGAATCTGTAGCAGCCAGAATCCTGCTGTGATTTAGAAGTAGAAGAGTGGGAAAAGGAAATGAGAAGTGAAAGATGAGAGGACAATGAAAAAGAAGTTAAAGGGGGAAAAATTGGGTTGCAAAGCACCTAGCGCCCAGGCGCGGGAGGTTAACAGCGACGGTAGCGACCCGAGGCGCTGCGCCTCCGGCGATGACATCATTGTCATGTGCAGCGCCCCGCTCGTGCCCTGGCCACAAACTTAGGTTGCGCCCCCTGACCTATCGGCAGACGATATGTCTGACAGGGTCAGTGTGGCATTTTTGCTTCCAGTAGCGCCCTGCCTCCTGCTTGGGACACTACGATTCAATTTACGGCGCGGGGGGGGGGGGGGGGCGCTAACCCCAGCGAAGTTAGCACCCCAAAGGGGGCGCGACCCAATTTTTCCCCCAAAGAGTATAAGGGGTGAGGAAGGAAAGGATATTCACTTTTGCAGAACATAGAAACATAGAAGATAGGAGCAGGAGTAGGCCATTCGGCCCTTCGAGCCTGCTCCGCCATTCAATGCGATCATGGCTGATCATCCAAATTTAGTACCCGGTCCCTGCTTTCTCCCCATACCCCTTGATCCCTTTAGCCTTAAGAAATATATCCAACTCCTTCTTGAATATATTTAATGAATTGGCCTCTACTGCCTTCTGTGGTAGAGAATTCCACAGGTTCACCACTCTCTGGGTGAAGAAATTCCTCCTCATTTCTGTCCTAAATGGCGTACCTCTTATCCTTAGACTGTGACCCCTGGTTCTGGACTCCCCGACCATCGGGAACATCCTTCCTGCATCTAGTCTGTCCAGTCCTGTCAGAATTTTAAAAGTTTCAATGAGATCCCCTCTCATTCTTCTAAACTCCAGCGAGTACAAGCCCAATCGACCCAATCTCTCCTCATACATCATTCCTGCCATCCCAGGTATCAGCCTGGTGAATCTTCGCTGAACTTCTTCCATGGCAAGAACATCCTTACTCAGATAAGGCGACCAAAACTGCACACAATACTCAAGGTGTGGTCTCACCAAGGCCCTGTACAACTGCAGCAAGACATCCTTGTTCCTGTACTCAAACCCTCTCGCTACGAAGGCCAACATACCATTTGCCTTCTTAACCGCCTGCTGCACCTGCATGCTTACCTTCAGCGACTGGTACACAAGGACACCCAGGTCTCATTGCACTTCCCCTTCTCCCAATCTATTGCCATTCAGATAATAATCTGCCTTCCTGTTTTTGACACCAAAGTGGGTAACCTCACATTTACCCACGTTATATTGCATCTGCCATGCTTCTGCCCAATCACCCAACCTGTCCAAATCATACTGGAGTTTCTCGGCATCCTCCTCACAGCACAAACGCCCACCCAGCTTTGTGTCGTCTGCAAATTTGGAGATATTACATCTAGTATCCTTGTCTAGATCATTAATATATATTGTGAATAGCTGGGGTCCAAGGACTGAGCCCTGCGGTACCCCGCTAGTCACTGCTTGCCACTCGGCAAAAGACCCGTTTATTCCAACGCTTTGCTTTCTGTCTGCCAACCAGTTCTCTATCAAAGTCAATACCTTGCCCCCAATCCCATGTGCCTTAACTTTACATGCTAATCTCTTATGCGGGACCTTATCGAAAGCCTTTTGAAAGTCCAAACACATCACATCCACTGGTTCTCCCTTATCTATTTTATCAGTTACATCCTCAAAAAATTCCAGTAGATTAGTCAAGCACGATTTACCTTTTGTAAATCCATGTTGACTTTGTCCGATCCTGTCACTGTTTTCCAAGTGCTCTGCTATTACATCTTTTATAATGGACTCTAGCATTTTCCCCACTACCGATGTCAGGCTTACCGGTCTGTAATTCCCCGTTTTCTCTCTACCACCTTTTTTGAATAGTGGGGTAACATTAGCTAGCCTCCAATCCATGGGTACTGCTCCAGATTCCATCGAATGTTGGAAGATGATCAGCAATGCATCTACTATTTCTAGGGCCATTTCCTTAAGTACCCTAGGATGTAGATTATCAGGCCCTGGGGATTTATCGGCCTTCAATCCCATCAATTTCCCTAACACCATTTCCCTACCAATACTGATTTCTTTCAGTTCCTCCCTTTCATCAGAACGAAATCTCTAGCAACTGGACTCCCAGAGTGGAAATTTTTCTGGGACCAGGGTTTGGGAGGGTGGAGGGCCAGTGAGCACCAAATGCATCTGCCATTGGCAGCATGAGGCCCAGGCAATTTTAACTCCTGCCTGCCCGAAATGTGGGTGGGAGCGGAAGATTGGGCAGGCAGCAGGAGACCACTGGCCGGCATCAAAGGAAGGCGCGCCAGCAAGAAGGCAAGTCACAGGAAGGGGGCTTCGGGAAGGTCTCGGGAGAGGGAAGGGAGAAGCATAAGACAGCGGAGGCACAAACTTTCCTTGTGGGACCCCTGTCCTCCTGGCCCTACAAGGAAAGTAAAACAGCTTACCTTAAATAGCTTCTTTGGGTGCAGGAGCCTCTTTTTGATGTCTTCACCTGACAGGAAAGCCAGGCTCCCCCATTCAGGCAGAGTTAAAATTTCAGATGGAGCCTGATGATGTAGTTAAGATTCCGTTCTGCATATTAAAAGAACAACCCTGCCTGCTTCAGTTGGGTGCCTTTGTTGCCTGCTCAGAAGAGCAGGTTAAAATCAGGATCGGCGCAAAGCAGGCAGGAAATCTGCTGCATAAGTTTTTTTCGGGAGACCAGCTCTCCATCCCAGGCTGGACCCAAAAGCCTCCAGGTGTTGGGGAGGTAAGGCTGGTAAGACCAGACATACCTTCCTTGACCATACGCTAGTTCCCACTGAGGTCTTAAGATGCAGGAACTCACTATAGTGGCAGTCCCTGCCCTCAGCCCTGCCTTGTCTACCTTCTCGGGTGAATGTAAAAGATGCCATGGCACTACTTGAAGAAGAGCAGGGAGTTCTCCTCGTCTTCTGACTAATATCCAACTCCTAACCTCTCCCCCTTAATCAACAACACCAAAACCAGATGATTTGGTCATTCAATCATTTGCTGTGTGTGGAACCTTACTGTGCATAAATTTGCTGCGGCACTGCCTATACAACAATAGTGATTGCACTTCATAAGCAATTTATAAAATGCCTTGTGACATTCAAGTAGCTATTTTGAAGAAGAGTAGGGGAGTTATCCCCGGTGTCCTGGCCAATATTTATACCTCAACCAACATAACAAAAACAGATTATCTGGTCATTACCACATTGCTGTTTGTGGGATCTTGCTGTGCACAAATTGGCTGCCGCGTTTCCCATATTACAACAGTGACTCCACTTCAAAAGTATTTCATTGTCTGCAAAGCGCTTTGAGACGTCCGGTGGTCGTGAAAGGCGCTATATAAATGAAAGTCTTTCTTTCTATGTAAATACAATTTTTGTTTTCTCTTCTCCCAACTCAGTCCTCATATCCCAATCCATGACCCAGTCCTTCCACTTCCTCATGCAAGGCAACATGATGGCACCTGCCCCAGTGTCCTGATTCCAAAGAAAGGAGAAATCATGTTTGTAGATATCAAAGTTTTGGAGCCCTCAAATCTTTAGAATGTCAGTACCCATCCCTAATTACCCAAAAAGGTGTTAGTAGGCCATTTTATGGAACTGCTACAGTTCTTGTGGTGAAGGTGTAGTTAAGTAGAGAATTCCAAAATCTTGACCCAGCGATGATAAAGGCAATCTATCGCCCCGATATTAACTCGGAGGCATGTTGAGAGCTGGGGGCGCGGTTCCGATATCGCGTGGGAAACCCAGAAGAAAGTTCAGCGTGTCTGTCAGTGTCTTTTTAACTTAGCCAGCTGATTAGCACTTCACTTCTGGGTTTGCCGTCCAATGTGCAGCAACAGGCGTGCTAAGGACTCGCATGACGCAATCTCAACTCCAGTATTTAAAGGGCCAATCCGAAGATGGAATTTGATGGGGTTGGAGTTGGAAACAAGAGAAGACAAGGTACAACAATGGATTCCAGACGGGAAAGGCTGTGCCGCCGTTCAATGACAGCTCGCTTGATGTGCTGCTGGGCTCAGTGAGGAACCGGAGATACTCTTCCCTGGCAACAGGTGGGAGAAACCTGCTGCTGGCACCAAGAAGGCATGACTGGAGGTGGCCGAGGAGGATAGCAGCAGGAGCATAGTGCCATGCTTGTGGATTCAGTGCAGGAAGCACTTTAATGACCTAACCAGGTCAGGAAAGAGGAGTACAGTTGCACATTCACCTACATCCTGCTGTGTGCATCACCCTACCCCTTCACTCTGCCTTCTCAAGCCTACCCCATTACCTCACTCCTCACACCAACTTACCTTGCAAGCACACCCATCCTTCTCTTTCTATGCACTTCCTCACATCCCCATCTATCCATCCACCACTCCCACTCACCTGTATCCTTATGCAATTTCATGCCTCTCCCGGATAGGCACCTTCACCAAATGCACTCCATCCATCGGGTGAACACATGCCCTTTCAGCCACTCACTTCTGTCTCCCTCCTATTTAAGAAAGGAGGGAGACAGAAAGCAGGAAACTATAGACCAGTTAGCCTAACATCTGTCATTGGGAAAATGCTGGAGTCCTTCATTAAAGAAGCAGTAGCAGGGCATTTGGAAAATTATAATGCAGTCAAGCAGAGTCAGCATGGTTTTATGAAAGGGAAGTCATGTTTAACAAATTTGTTGGAGTTCTTTGAGGATGTAACGAGCAGGGTGGATAAAGGTGAGGATGTAACGAGCAGGGTGGACAAGGGTGAGCCAGTGGATGTGGTGTATTTGGATTTCCAGAAGGCATTCGATACGGTGCCACATAAAAGGTTACTGCATAAGATATGAGCTC
This sequence comes from Somniosus microcephalus, assembly GCF_052327205.1. Lineage (NCBI taxonomy): Eukaryota > Metazoa > Chordata > Chondrichthyes > Squaliformes > Somniosidae > Somniosus > Somniosus microcephalus. The sequence goes on from NC_140996.1 coordinate 190,921,597, forward strand.
ACGGAATTGGGGGTAATATATTAGCATAGATAGAGAATTGGCTAACTAACAGAAAGCAGAATCAAAAAGGCAAATGGAATGTTGGCCTTTATTTCAAGGGGGTTGGAGTATAAAAGTAGGGAAGTCCTGCTACAACTGTACAAGGTATTGGTGAGACCACACCTTGATTACTGCATACAGTTTTGGTCTCCTTATTTAAGGAAGGATATACTTGCATTGGAGGCAGTTCAGAGACGATTCACTTGGTTAATTCCAGAGATGAGGGGGTTGACTTATGAGGAAAGGTTGAGCAGGCTGGGCCTATACTCATTGGAATGTAGAAGAATGAAAGGTGATCTTATTGAAACATATAAGATACTGAGGGGGCTCGACAAGGTAGATGCAGAGAGGATGTTTCCCCTTGTGGGGGAATCTAGAACTCGGGGGGCATAGCTTCAGAATAAAGGGTCGCCCTTTTAGAACTGAGGTGAGGAGGAATTTCTTCTCCGAGGGTCATAAATCTGTGGAATTCTCTGCCCCAGAGAGCCGTGGAGGCTGGGTCATTAAATACATTTAAGGTGGAGATAGACACATTTTTGCAAGATAAGGGAGTGAAGGGTTATGGGGAGCGGGCTGGGAAATGGCTTTGAGCCCAAGATCAGCCATGATCTTATTGAATGGCGGAGCAGGCTCGAGGGGCCAAGTGGCCTATTCCTGCTCCTAGTTCTTATGTTCTTATAGGCCTGTTCTTTCCCTTGTTGCAGAAGAGAGAACAGAGCACAAGGGAGAGAGAGAGAACCGGAGGTGGATCTTTTCCCAGCTTATAAATGCAGAGGACGAGATGCTGGAGATCAGTGGAGTTTCAGCGCTCCTGGTTGTGGGAGATGGGGATCTCCCAGCTACCTGGTGACGCAATCAAATATCAGCAACCCACATGTCATGCAGCACTCAGTCATGTTGGCTTGATTTCAACAGTGAGTGAAATATGATCATCTTTATAATGATATAAGTTGCAACATTCTTACCTTGCCAGTACTAATTCGTATCTTTTATCTCCGACAGGACCTTCACAAGTGCACCATCAGTCACTGTCGCAGGCGACAATTCCTCAGACGATCTGATTCCCTCTGAGGGTGCACCAGTACAGAACTCATGCATACTATGCACCAACTCAGATGCTCGCACGTCAGTGGGACCAGTTAGACAGATAGTTGGGTTTTCACCTGGTGACTCACACTTCACAAGTGAGCATGAGCAGATGGTGGTGGCAGGGACAGCAGTGGAGAGTCCGTGTCAGAGGGCACATCCCTAACGAAGCTCTGCTCAGCTGGACACAGATGCTGTACCCTGGGGCCCATCAATGAAAAGGAGAATCATTGAGCAGCAGCAGAGATTGTGTGATGCACTGACAGAGTGGCTGTTGCATGTGCTTCTGACATCGGTCTCCTGGTTCAACCTAAGTGAACCTTGCATTAATAAGGGCAGAACATGGCAGAAATGTGAGCAGCTGGTGCTGCATTGCCCTAATCACCTTTCTCCTCCTCCTCCGAATTATCCGAAGAGGATCTGAGCTCTGCACCTCGTTCCTCTTGCAGGTCCAAATCTTGTAGCTGTGCAATGTTGTGCAGAGCGTAGCACACCACGACCATTCTGGACACCCTGGCTGGTGCGTACTGCAGAGCGCCTACAGATCTGTCTAGGCACCTAAAGTGCATCTTCAGTATGCCGACGACTTCTCGATCACACATCTGGTGGTCATATGGCATTCATTTTAGCACTGTTGGGCTTCATTGGTTGAGATTCTGACAGGTGTCATCAGTCAAGTTTGAAGTAGTTATCCCTTGTCTCCTAGCAGCCACCCCTAAGTGCTTCCAGGTCCAAAGACGTCAGGGAGCTTGGACTGCCGCAGGATGAAAGCATCATAGCAGCTCCCCGAGAATCTTGCACACACCTGCATAAATATCTTTTTGTGGTTGCACACCAGCTGCACATTGATGGAGTGGAATCCCTTGTGGTTGACAAATATATCTGGTTGATCTGGGGGTGCCCGGATTGCCACATATGTGCAGTTGATGATGCCTTGCACCTGTGGGAAGCCAGCCAGAGACGCAAACCCGAGCACCCACTCATTCTGACTGGCGTCACTGCAGGCGGTGTTCACATAATTACCGGTCCTGCCAAACAAGCCATCAGTCACTTGTCTTATGCATTTGTGAGCTGCCGACTGGGATAAGTCTCCGGCAGAATCCTGGAAGGATCCGGAAGCTAAAAAGTTGAGGGCAGCAGTGACTTTGATGGCCACTGGTAAAGCTAAGCCACGAGGTCCAGCAAGCAGCAGATGTCTGCCACCACCTGATGTGACAACCTGAGCCTCCTGAAACACTGCTGTTCGGACATGTCAAGGAAACTTAGCCTCTGCCTGTACACCCTGTGTCGCGGGTACTGCCTCCTACGAGCTGCACCCCTAGACTACTGCTCCCCTCTCTGCTCTCAAGTGCAGGCTGCTGCTGGTGCTAGTCATATTAGTCTTCATCTGGGGTTCAATCTAAGGCAGTCATAACACCATCCATCCTGCTCTGGTTCAGAAAACCTCAGCAAAGATACTGTGGACAAACCCTTTCCCACTAGCAGGTAAGAAAGCAGCTGTGAGTACTGAGTATCTATTGTAGTATTTCCATGAGTTTGGTTCAGCCCCCTCAATTGCCATTGTGTTCCCGCCTTGCTTTCACTGGCACGTTTCATAAAGCCCGGGAAACCTGTGGATGTGCCATTAAATTTAAAAGCTGAAATATCGCTCCAATTGAGCGATTAGCATATGTTAATAGGCAACTCGCCTTTCCCAAGGGGGTAATGCGCAAGCAGCCTAACATGCTCAAGTTAAACACGGAAGTCGCCGGTTTGGAGCTGGCTTCCCGATGCTCTCGTATTTTTGCCGGTTTTAACATCCCACCTGCACCCAAATCCACGCGCTCCTCCAGGTTAAAATTCCCCACTATGTCCAAGTCAAGATTGTATGTGAATTGGAGGGGAACTTGGAAGTGATGTGTTCCCATGATATTGCTGTTCTCATCATTCTTGGTGTTATAGGTAAGTAGGGCTGAGAGCTGCTGTTGAAGTAACCTTACTGAGTTGTTGCAGTGTATTAGGTAGATAGTACATACTGCAGTCCCAATGCACTGGTAGTGGATAGAGTCGATATTGAGCTGAATGATGGGGGCTCCAATCAAGCGAACTGCTCTATCCTGGATGGTGCCAAGCTTGAGTACTGCGGCTGCACCCATTCAGGTGAGTGGTGAGTAGTCCATCACACTCCTGACTTGTGCATTGTAGATGGCGGAGAAGCTTTTATCAGTCAGGGCAGAGCTACGCAGCACTGAGTACGCCGTTTCTGCCCTGCTGATATGACTGATCCAGTGGCTTCCAGCCACTGAGGACCCTCAAGATTTTGATGGTGGGGAACTGGTGAGATACTGATGCCAAAGAAGGTCATAGAGGGGTGGCTGGGTTTTCTCTTGCTGGATATGCTCTTCGGCTAGCAATTATATGGTGTGAATGTGACCTCCCACTTGTCAGCCCAAGCCTTAATGATATGTAAACTGGCATGGGCTGCTTCATTATCTGAGGTGTTGTGAATGGAGTTGAACACTATGAAATCATCAGCGAAGAGCCCCCCTCCAGATTTTCACAATAGGTGAGAAATAAAGGAAACTGCAAAAACTACAGAAAAAGAGAAAGGCAAAGTGGGCTTGATTATCCTCAGATATACCATCCATTGCGGGGCAAATTTGGGTCATAGAAAAGGGTTGTGTGGGTGTCTGGGTTCTATTACCTCAAATTGCCTCTGAAAAAAAACTGCACCAAAAATGATCCTCCCCAAATGTTGCCAGTTCCCTTCAAGGCCCACTGGGAGCCTGATCTGCTGCATATAAATGGCTTAAGGGGGTGTGCTAACCCCCCTGGTTAATTTTCTCCAACTTTTGCCCCAAACCCTCCACAAATAATTACCACCTCTATATAAGTGGCAGTATGATCTGAAGGAAGATATCACTGAGGTGGATAACACATTAAGGAGGCCATTTTGTGTGTTCCTACTTGAAGGTTGGTATTACTTTGCCTGCATATTGATTTCTTTTGTATTTAGGAGATTCAGTCAAGTATTTTTGCTGTTAGGTTTACTCAGCTCTGCTCAAAGTACTGCTTTGCACTGGAGACATGGGCCTAGAAATTCAGTATCGCCATGTTTGGGGCATTATAGTCGAGTGTGCGCTAAATTTAGCGCCCGGCGCAAATTATCGCCACCTTCAGCGAAATTGACTTGCATCGCCCCAAGAGGTGCTTGGTGCGCTAAAGCAGGCGCTGCACGACTGTCCTAAGGCGCTAAGCCGGAGAGGCGAGGCGCTACCAACGAGGGCGGGCGCAGCGCAGGTGCGGCCAGTTAGCGACTGCAGGCAGACACGCTGGCGCCGGTCACCTCTTAAAGGGGGAGGGTCGATTTGGCTTGCAGCCACGCCCTGCACATTGGAGCCCTGATTCTCGGCCTGGACAGACCTGCTGCGACATTCTAACGCCTAGGACCATGGAGAGGGCCAGGGAGCGAGCGCAGCGGTTCAGTGAGGGGGCCCTGAAGGTTCTGGTTGGCGCAGTGGAGCGCAGGCGATCTATCCTGTTTCCGGACAGTGGCAGGAAGCCGCTGCCCAATGAATATCGAAAAGCTTGGAGGGAGGTGGCACACAGAGTGACCTCCAGCAGCATGGTGCCTAGGACCCCTGTGCAATGCAGGAAGAAGTTTAACGACCTCACTCGGGTTGTCAGGGTGAGTACCCTTTCCAGTATCCTCTTCATCCCTGCATGTGCACCTCACTTTATGGCCAAAGGGTCCTGAAAGCCCCAATGCCCAGCCCTCATCCAACACCTATGGGCCTTTCATGAAACTCACATGCACATTCACCACTTTACACACTATAAGGGCTATTCGACCATGGGAGGCAGTGCAGCCAAGATCAGGGCTTCACACTGTAAGGGCTATTCCACCATGGGAGGCAGTGCAGCCAAGATCAGGGCTTCACACTGTAAGGGCTATTCCACCATGGGAGGCAGTGCAGCCAAGATCAGGGCTTCACACTGTACTCAGAGCCCGTCCTTTCACTTGCAGGGCAAGCTGCCGCACAATAGGAGGCAGCAGCAACGGACCAGGGGAGGCCGGCCTCACCTTCAAGCCCTGACTGATCTGGAGCAGCGAGTCATAGAAACATAGAAGATAGGAGCAGGAGTAGGCCATTCGGCCCTTCGAGCCTGCTCCGCCATTCAATGAGATCATGGCTGATCATCCAAATTCAGTACCCTGTCCCTGCCTTCTCCCCATATCCCTTGATCCCTTTAGCCTCAAGAAATATATCCAACTCTTTCTTGAATATATTTAATGAACTGGCCTCCACCGCCCTCTGTGGCAGAGAATTCCACAGGTTCACCACTCTCTGGGTGAAGAAATTCCTCCTCATTTCAGTCCTAAATGGCTTACCCCTTATCCTTAGACTACGACCCCTGGTTCTGGACTCCCCGGCCATCAGAAACATCCTTTCTGCATCTAGTCTGTCCAGACCTGACAGAATTTTATAGGTTTCGATGAGATCCCCTCTCAATCTTATAAACTCCAGTGAGTATAAGCCCAATTGACACAATCTCTCCTCATACGTCATTCCTGCCATCCCAGGTATCAGCCTGGTGAATCTTCGCTGCACTCCCTCCATGGCAAGAACGTCCTTCCTCAGGTAAGGTGACCAAAACTGCACACAATACTCAAGGTGCGGTCTCACCAAGGCCCTGTACAACTGCAGCAAGACATCGTTGTTCTTGTACTCGAACCCTCTTGCTACGAAGGCCAACATACCATTTGCCTTCTTAACCGCCTGCTGCACCTGCATGCTTACCTTCAGCGACTGGTACACAAGAACACCCAGGTCTCTTTGCACTTCCCCTTCTCCCAATCTATTGCCATTCAAATAATAATCTGCCTTCCTGTTTTTGCCACCAAAGTGGATAACTTCACATTTATCCACATTATAGTGCATTTGCCATGTTTCTGGCCAATCACCCAACCTGTCCAAATCATACTGGAGTTTCATGACATCCTCCTCATAGCACACCCTCCCACCCAGCTTTGTGTCATCTGCAAATTTGGAGATATTACATCCAATTCCCTCGTCCAGATCATTAATATATATTGTGAACAGCTGGGGTCCTAGGACCGATCCTTGCGGTACCCCACTAGTCACTGCCTGCCACTCGGAAAACGACCCGTTTATTCCAACTCTTTGCTTTCTGTCCGCCAACCAGTTCTCTATCCAAGTCAATACCTTGCCCCCAATCCCATGTGCCTTAATTTTGCATGCTAACCTCTTATGCGGGACCTTATCGAAAGCCTTCTGAAAGTCCAAATACACCACATCCACTGGTTCTCCCTTATCTATTTTACCAGTTACATCCTCAAAAAATTCCAGTAGATTAGTCAAGCATGATTTACCTTTTGTAAATCCATGTTGACTTTGTCCGATCCTGTCACTGCTTTCCAAGTGCTCTGCTATTACATCTTTTATAATGGACTCTAGCATTTTCCCCACTACCGATGTCAAGCTTACCGGTCTATAATTCCCCGCTTTTTCTCTGCCACCTTTTTTAAATAGTGGGGTAACATTAGCTACCCTCCAATCCATGGGTACTGTTCCACAGTCTATTGAGTTCTGGAAGATGACCAGCAATGCATCTGCTATTTCTAGGGCCACTTCCTTAAGTACCCTGGGATGTAGATTATCAGGCCCTGGGGATTTATCGGCCTTCAGTCCCATCAATTTTCCTAACACCTTTTCCCTACAAATACTGATTTCTTTCAGTTCCACCCTTTCATCAGACCCTATGTTCCGCGGTATTTCTGGGAGGTTATTTGTGTCCTCCTTTGTGAAGACAGAACCAAAATATGTATTTAGTTGGTCTGCCATTTCTTTGCTCCCCATTATAAATTCCCCCAATTCTGACTGCAAGGGACCTACGCTTGACTTCACCAATCTTTTTCTCTTTACATATCTATAAAAGCTTTTACAGTCAGTTTTTATGTTCCCTGCAAGCTTACTCTCATATTCTATTTTCCCTTTCTTAATGAATCCCTTTGTCCTCCTTTGTTGAATCCTAAACTGCTCTCAATCCTCAGGATTATTGCTTTTTCTGGCCAATTTGTATGTCCTCTCCTTGGATCTTATGCTATCCCTAATTTCCCTTGTTAGCCACGGTTGAGTCACCTTTTTTGTTTTATTTTTATGCTAAACTGGGATGAACAACTTCTGTAGTTCATCCATTCGGTCTTTGAATGTTTGCCATTGCCTATCCACCGTCAACCCTTTGAGTGCCATTCCCCAATCAATCCTACCCAACTCGCTCCTCAGACCATCGTAGTTTCCTTTATTTAAATTGAGGACCCTAGTCTCTGAGTCAACTACTTCATTCTCCATCTTAATGAAGAATTCGATCATATTATGATCGCTCCGACCCAAGGGGCCTCGTACAACAAGATTGCTAATTAATCCTTTCTCGTTACATAATACCCAGTCTAAGATGGCCTGATCTCTGGTTGGTTCCTCAACATATTGGTCCAGGAAACCATCCTGTAAACACTCCAGGAATTCCTCCTCCACAGTATTGTTACTAATTTGGTTAGCCCAATCTATATGTAGATTAAAGTCACCCATGATGACTTCTGTGCCCTTATTGCACGCTTCTTTAATTTCCCTTTTAATGCCATCCCCAACCTCCACCTTACTGTTTGGAGGTCTATATACCACTCCCACTAATGTTTTTTTCCCCTTAGTATTTCTCAATTCTACCCATACAGATTCCACATCATCAGAGCTAATATCCTTCATTACAATTGTGTTAATCCCTTCTTTAACCAGTAATGCTACCCCTCCTCCCTTTCCTTTTTGCCTATCTTTCCTGAATATCGAATACCCCTGGATGTTGAGTTCCCAGTCTTGGCCATCCTTGAGCCACGTTTCCGTAATCTCAACCAAATCATATTCGTTTACCTCTATTTGCGCAGCCAATTCATCCACCTTATTACAAATGCTCCTCGCATTAAGACACAAAGCCTTCAGGCTTGTTTTTTTAACACTCTTAAACCTATTAGAATTATTATTTACTGTGGCCACGTTTGATTTAAACCGTTGATTTCTCTGACTGCCACTTTTGTTTTTCTCCTTCCTATCTTTTGCTTTTATCCTTGTTTCCCTTTCCTCTGTCTCCCTGCTCAGGTTCCCAACCCCCTTCCATTTTAGTTTAAACCCTCCCCCACAGCACTAGCAAACACTCCCCCTAGGACATCGGTTCCAGCCCTGCCCAGGTGCAGACCGTCCGGTTTGAACTGGTCCCACCTCCCCCAGAACCGGTTCCAATGTCCCAGGAACTTGAATCCCTCCCCCTGGCACCATTCCTCTAGCCACGTATTCATCTGAAGTATCCTTCTATTTCTACTCTGACTAGCACGTGGCACTGGTAGCAATCCTGAGATTACTACCTTTGAGGTCCTGTTTTTTAATTTACCTCCTAACTCCCTATATTCCGCTTTTAGGACCTCATCCCGCTTTTTACCTATATCGTTGGCGCCTATATGCACCACGACAACTGGCTGTTCACCCTCCCCTTCCAAGGTGTTCTGCAGCCGCTCGGAGACATCCTTGACCCTTGCACCAGGGAGGCAACACACCATCCTGGAGTCTCGTTTGCGGCCGCAGAAACGCCTATCTATTCCCCATACAATTGAATCCCCTATTACTATAGCTCTACCACTCTTTTTCCTCCCGTTCTGTGCAGCAGAGCCACCCCTGGTGCCAGGAAGTTGGCTGCTGCTGCCTTCCTCTGATAAGCCATCCCCCCTAACAGTACTCAAAGTGGTATATCTGTTGGAGAGGGGGATGGCCACAGGGGACCCTGCACTACCTGCCTGCGCCTAGTACTCTGCCTGTTGGTCACCCGTTCCCTTTCTTCCTGTCCAACCTCTACCTGTAGTGTGTCCAACTCCCTAAACGTGCTATTCACGATGTCCCGAGTCCAACGGATTATGGCAGGCCAGATGATTGGCCCCATCGCCACTGGAGATGCCAACCCCGTTCTGGACAGTAATGGTAAGGTCATCACCTTTTTGACCTCTCTCCTTCCACTTGTGCCTCACACCAGCATTCTTTGCCACTGTTGAACCAATACAGTGCATTGCAGCACTCATGCCTCCCTCGCTGCCGCCCTGTCCTCACGCTAAAGCAACTCTTGTACCTCCCTGCTTTCAGATGCTGATTCGCCAGGTAAGGAGGTGGGCCCTCAAGCTGCCACTGTGAGTGATTCTGAAGGCGAGGAGGAAAAGGAAGCCGGACCATCAGTGCCACCCTCAGCCGAGGCAGCCCATGGCCATAATGGGGACACGTCTTCCCTGGAGGGGAGCAGGGGGGAAGGGTCTGAGGAGGGTGAAGCTCCTGGACCCAGCGGGCTGCAGCAATGCGGGTGGGGGGGGGGGGCGGTAGGGAAGCTCGGCGGCCTTCTCCCCGGAGGGAGAGTATGGCCTCCAGTCCTGCTACAGTGAGCTCAGAGGAGGTGCGGCTCCTCGCTGAAATGGGCGCCCAGGTGGAGCACAGGCACACTGAGCTCATGGCTGCAGTGGCAAGGATGCCTGACTCCATAGAGTCACTGGCAACGAGTGTACAGGAATTCGGGGCAGCACAGGCAAGGAGTCTGCAGGACTTCGGAGCAGCACAGGTGGCTTCAACGCAAGCGCTTAGTCGTGCCATGCAGTCAGTGGCTGGTCTGATGCAGACACAGATTAGGGCCACACGAGCACTGACTGCTGCCACCCTCGCTGGATCGGGCAGGATTCGCCTGGGCCCTCGCCACGCCGCAGCAGGCCAGCAGTCTGTGCTTCAGCAGATTGCTCCTCATGCTGCAGTGCTGCCCTGTGCGAGTGCCAGTGTGTTGACCGACCAGGGAGTGCCTGTGCTCTGTCAGGACTGTCACTCCTCCACTGCAGCTGCCACCACCCGTAGGACAGACTGCTGCCGCCCATGCAGAGTTGGAGCAGTCAGCAGTCGGGCCCTCCAGGCCCAGAGCTGGTCCAGGCCGTCCCCCAAGGGCATCTGCCGACTCACTTTCTGACACTCAGCAGCCTTCCCCCAGCCTTGCTGCAGCCACTGGGGTCCCATTGCGGAGGAGCTGTAGGGTGGGAAGGGGCCAATCTCGCAAGCAAAGCAGATCACCCTCGCAGGCCAAAAAGTAGGAGGTGTGGCAAAATGCTGTGAATTTTTTTAGTGAAGGCCGAGGATCATGGTCATTTTTGGTTAACTCTTTTGTTCATTGTCTCCAGGTTGTGAGAACCAGTTATGTGTCTGACTGTTTTTTTGGGGGTTTCTCTGTATTTGTTTGTCATGCGGGAAGGGCACAGAGTTTGTTAAATAAATAATTTTTATTCAGATTGTGCATGTTTGCTCTTTGAACTATTTGTTGCCTTGACGGGCTCAGGGTTTGCGGAACGGTTCCATTCATGTTCTTTCAATGGCACAAGCCATTCCCTCAGAGGGGGCCTAGAACCGACTTGCAATAAGCCGCTGACGGACGGCCCTTGCACTTTGTGCCTCCCTCCCGTGGTGCTCCTCCACCTCCTCCTCCGGTGGTCCTCCAATGTCTGCTGGCAGTGGCTGAGTCCTGAGGATAGCCAGGTTGTGCAGCATGCAGCACACTACAACGAAATGGGAGACCCGCTCAGGCGAGTACTGAAGGGCTCCCCCGGAATGGTCCAGACAGTGGAACCGTTGCTTTAGCACACCGATTGTGTGCTCAATGATGTTCCTGGTCGCTTGATGGCTCTCATTGTATCGTTCTTCAGCAGGGGTTCTGGGCGCACGGAGCGGGGTCATCAGCCAGGTGCACAAAGGATAGCCCTTGTCCCCGAGAAGCCAGCCTCCTGGGTGAGTCGGGGCTTCGAAAAGGTCTGCCACAGAAGTCTGGCGCAGGATGAAGGCGTCGTGGCTGCTGCCTGGAAAGCGGGCATTGACAGCTAGTATCAGCTGTCTGTGGTCACACACCAACTGCACGTTCAACGAATGGAACCCCTTCCGGTTGCGGTAATCCTCGGCATTCTCTAGAGGCGCCCGCAAAGCCACATGCGTGCAGTCAATGGCGATCTGGACCATGGGGAAGCCCGCTATTCTTGCAAATCCCATTGCGCGCTCTTGCTGCTTGTCCAGGGTCATGGGGAAGGAAATGTACTGACGTCTCCTTTTGAAGAGGGCATTCATGACTTGGCGGATGCAGCAATGCACCGTGAACTGGGAGACATTGGCAATGTCCCCAGTAGCGGATTGGAAGGAGCCGGTGGCATAGAAGTTGAGAGCCACTGTCACCTTCACTGCCACCGACAGAGACGTCCTGCTCCTCAGCTGAGGCTACAGATCTGTCTGAAGCAGGTGGCAGAGCTCAGTGACCACCTCCCTTCTGAATTGAAGCCTCCGAATACACTGCTCCTCAGACATGTTGAGGTAGGAGAACTGCTGGCGGTATACCCTGGGAGGTTAAGGCCTCCTGTGCCGACGCCTGTTGGCCCTCCTCCGTCTGGCCATGATTGGCACTCTCTCTCGGCGTCTCTGAGCCCTCTCAATGCAATGGAGAAACCCAACGTTTCCACCCATTGCAGCCCCCATAATATGTGGCCACTCAAGGCTATGGCACTGAAAAATCAATCCAACTGCAAAGTTCTGGGCTGAAGCCAGAAGTACCTGTGCAAGCGCTGAGTCAATGCAGAAAGCTCTCTCCCTTTGTCTCTCTGCAAATCTCTCTCTCACACAGAAGGAGTGGTCCAAAAATGGCTACCACTAAGAAGCCTGGAAGAGCCCCCTTTAAATAGCGCCCCCCCAGCCCCACAGCGACTGGGAACCGTTCCAGTCAACCAGTTGCTGGGAGTGCCAGGCGGAAAGGAGGGGGGCGCCACTGAAGTTCCGGTTCGGGGCGCCCCAAGGGCGTTGCACCATGAAATGATGTAAGGATCTGCGCGCGCAGCTGAGCGGGCGTTGCGGTTTTGCACCGCCACTAAATGTCCGCTCAATTTCGCGAGAGGCGCAGGTCTCGCCGCGCCCGGGCGCTAGCCGCTTCGCGTCCCACTTATCGCCCTCTGAAGGCGCTAACAGCTGGCGCTAACAACTGAATTTCTCCCCCATGGATTTCCCAATGGGAACCCCTCTAATTTTATACTATAAACAGGAGGAGGATAAGGATGGAAAAAGCTAGATTGGAATAAGACATCCCAGAAGGCATTGATTATTTAGAGGCATTTGGAAAAGGTTCACAGGAGGGCCACACGTTACCCAGATAAGCTTAAAAAGTTCAGACTATTTACTTTAGAGTAGCATAGACACTGGAGTGGGCAGGATCAGACAGAGGTGCCTTGACGCTTTCATCATGCGACAACGCACCATACTAACCCTCATCGCCATGTAACAGGATGGTTGAGTAGTGATCAGGACCATCCACTGCAGTTCATGGTTTATGACTCCAATAAGGCTTCCATAGACAGAGGGAGAACAGATATAATGAAGACAATACCACTACAAGAACTGTGATAGAGCAGCCATTCTGAAGTCTCATTTTAGGTGCTCAGATAAATCTGGTGGCACCCTACAACTACAGCCCAACAAGAGTCTCAGGAATCATTGCAGCATGTTGTGTATTGCACAACATCATGATGAAGAAGGCTTGCTGCTTCTGGAATTTGAAGGTGTTGACAATGAAGAGGGTGTCGAAGGACCTGCCTCTCCATAGCATAAGGTTGGTGCAAAGGAAGGAAAGGACACAGAACTGAATATCCAGCAGCCAGAGAATTGAGGACACATGTGATAGCCCAGGTCTTTCAATAAACGACGGATGGCTCACCAAATAAAGTCACTTCACACCTGCCTGTTCTGCCCTCACGCCCTCACAAAGCCCCTCACGGTCAAAAACGCCTGCACAGTTCCTTCATAAGATAAAAAAAGTCTACATTTTCCTTGCCATCATTCAAACCCCCAAAAGTTGAAAGCATGCACAGAAATGAACTCAGAATTCCAAGTGCTCAAACGTGTTTTTTTTAATTTTTTTTTTTTTTTAAACAGAACATTTACCAAAAACAGCCCAAAATTCCAACCACTACAAGTACTTCTTAACATCGCGTTTACCCTTTTGGGTCAGTTAACTTACTTTCTCAAACTCCTCATCTACTATTCATACAAGATGCTCCCTGAGCGAGATGAGGTTGAGCGGTGTGTGGTTGAGGTGGTTCCCCTGAAGCCCGGCCTGAGGTGACTCATATCAGTGAAGCTGCTATCGCAGAAGGACCTACTTCCAATAGCCTTTCTATTGCAGTGACAGGAGGTGCTAGGCTCCTGTCTGAAGCTCCCCTATTTGTAGGCATTGGGTGGGGCCATAAGAAAGCAGGCTCACTGTCACTCAATAGCTAGACAGCGATATCTGTGACCACACTCGTAGCCCACTGGTGCAGAGCACAGGCATCAGAGTTGCTACTGCTCCATGTCGCCACAGATTGAATAGTCCCAGCCACGTCTTGGAAGCCCTATGAAAGTGTTCTGGTTACCCAACAGCAAAAATACTTGACTGAATCTCCTAAATACAAAAGAAATCAATATGCAGGCAAAGTAATGCCAACCTTCAAGTAGGAACACACAAGAACATAAGAATTAGGAGCAGGAGCAGGCCATTTGGCCCCTTGAGCCTGCTCCGCCATTCAATAAAATCATGGTCGACCTGATCTTGGCCTCAACTCCACTTCCCTGCCCGCTCCCCATAACCCTTGACTCCCGTATCGTTCAAAAATCTGTCTATCTCCACCTTAAATATATTCAATGACTCAGCCTCCACAGCTCTCTGGGAAAGAGAATTCCACAGATTCACGACCCTGAGAAGAAATTCCTCCTCATCTCCATTTTAAATGGGCGATCCCTTATTCTGAAACTATGCCCTCTCATTCTAGATTCCCCCACAAGGGGAAACATCCTCTTTTCATCTACCTTGTCAAGCCCCCGCAACATCTTATATGTTTCAATAAGATCACCTCTCATTCTTCTAAACTCCAATGAGTATAGGCCCAGCCTGCTCAACCTTTCTTCATAAGATAACCCCTTCATCCCAGGAATCAACCTCGTGAACCTTCTCTGATCTGCCTCCAATGCAAGTATATCCTTCCTTAAATAAGGAGACCAAAACTGGACGCAGTATTCCAGTTGTGGTCTCGCCAATACCCTGTACAGTTGTAGCAGGACTTCCCTACTTTTATACTCCATCCCCCTTGAAATAAAGGGCAACATTCCACTTGCCTTCCTAATTACTTGCTGTACCTGCATGCTAACTTTTTGTGTTTCATGAACAAGGACCACTAGATTCCTCTATACTGCAGCATTTTGTAATCTCTCTTCATTTAAATAATAATTTGCTTTTTTATTTTTCCTACCAAAGCAGATAACCTCACATTTTCCCACATTATATTCCATCTGCCAAATTTTTGCCCACTCACTTAGCCTATCTATATCACTTTGCAGATTCTTTGGGCTGGATTTTCATTGGGCCGTGGAGTCGGGATTGGAGGCGTGTGGGGGTTTAAAATCCTGAAATCAGGGGGCCTGACCCCATCCCGCCCCCAACCCGCCTCCATGCCAGTTTCAAAGGCGGCGGGTACCCGCCCTGCACTGGGACCCGCCTCCCTGAGGCGGGAAGGGGATTAGTGCCAATTAACTGCCTGTTAACAGGCAGTTTTTAGCCTAATCCCTATTTTTATTGTTGAAATGTGGGATTCCTGACAGCTACAAACCACGCCGTTAGCGAGGCGGGCCGTCGGGATGAAGGGCTTGGAGGGGTCGAGATGTCCGGTGTTCAGGTAAGTGCATGAGTGCAGAGGTAAGTGTGTTTGGTCTGTGTAAAGTGTTTAAAGAAATTCTACTAACCTTTACTTACCTTTACAGCTTTCCTTCCTTCAGGTCTCGGGAGGCCCTCATCTCACCGGCACAGAAAGCAGAATGGCCGCGAGCTGTCAAAATCTGCAGCCTCTGCTTTCTGTTCTGGAGAGATCTCTAAATCATCCTGAGAGGAAGGAATTAACCTGGAGTACAGATTGTCAGTGTTTGACAGCTTCAAACAGCTGTGAAACGCTGATATTTCATCTGTCAAAAGGTCTTGACAGATGAAATTTCAATCTGTGACGTCACCTGTTGCCGGGTGGCCCTTAATTGGCCTGCTGAGCCCGCTGGGTGGGCTCAACAAGGTCAATCAAGTCAAAATCGCGTGGGTTGGCTAGAACTCAATGGAGGTGGGACTACAACCCCAAAAGTTGTAGTCCTGCCTCCTACCCAACTCCTCAATGGAAATCCAGCCCTATGTGTCCTCTTCACAACTTGCTTTCCCACCTAACAAAAGTAAAAGGCCATGGGATCCAAGGGAAAGTGGCAAGTTGGATCCAAAATTGGCACAGTGGCAGGAAGCAAAGGGTAATGGCCGATGGGTGTTTTTGTGACAGGGCTCAGTACTAGGTCCCTTGCTTTTTGTGGTACAGTAAACTCTTGGTTAAATGGCACTTAATCATCCGGAATTCTTTAATAACCGGCAAAATTCAGGAGTAGGTTTTGAGGCTTCCATCCCAGAATGAACAGGGCAGTAGTGTCCCGAAAATGGTGGGGAATGACTTACCACTTGTTCCCGCCGTCGCTGTGGGCGCTGCAATCTTCCCCGCATAGTATCAGCTGGCCGTCCAGCCAAAGAGGAACCCAAAGGTAAGTTTTACTGTATATTTGTGGGGCCAGAATAAGCAGGTGTGCTCCTTCGGCTTTTACAAAACCAGCTTGGGCCATTGCCACTCCATGTCCCACCTCCCCTCCTGAGTTCGGAACACCCCCACAGAATTACCTTCTTCTGGTCGGAGGTCGGCCGATACGTAAAAAGCCTCGGTAGGTATACCTCGCTGTTATCCGGAATTTTTAATCAACCGGCACCATCCCGGTCCCATAGGTGCCGGATACGAAAGAGTTTACTGTACTTACTGTATAGATCAATGATTTAGACTTCAATGTAGGGGGCATGATTAAGAAGTTTGCAGATGATACAAAAATTGGCCTTGTGGCTGATAGTGAGGAAGAAAACTGTAGACTGCATGAAGAGATCAATGGATTGGTCAGGTGGGCAGAAAAGTGACAAATGGAATTCAATCCAGAGAAGTTTTGGGGAGGGCTAACAAGGCAAGGGAATATACAATAAATGGTAGGATACTAAGAAGTGTAGAGGAACAGAGGGACCTTGGAGTGCATGTTCACAGTTCCCTGAAGGTAGCAGGACAGGTAGATAAGGTGGTTAAGAAGGCATATGGGATACTTTCCTTTATTAGCTGAGGCATAAAATTCAAAAGCAGAGAGGTTATGCTTGAACTGTATAAAACACTAGTTAGGCCACAGCTAGAGTACTCCGTACAGTTCTGGTCACCACATTAGCGAAAGATGTGATTGCACTAGAGAGGGTACAGAGGAGATTTACGAGGATGTTGCCAAGACTGGAGAATTTTAGCTCTGAGAAAAGATTTGATAGGCTGGGGTTGTTTTCTTTGGAACAAAGGAGGCTGAGGGGAGACCTAATTGAGGTGTATAAAATTAAGAGGGGCCTAGATAGAATGGATAGGAAGAACCTATTTCCCTTGGCAGAGAGGTCAATAACCAGAGGGCATAGATTTAAAGTAATTAATAGAAGGATTAGAGGGGAGTTGGAGAATTTTTTTCACCCAGAGGGTGGTGAGGGTCTGGAACTCACTGTCTGAAAGGGTGGTAGAGGCAGAAATCCTCATATAAATTAAAAAGTACTTGGATATGCACTTGAAGTGCCGTAACCTACAAGGCTATGGACCAAGAGCTGGAAAGTGGGATTAGGCTGGATAGCTCTTTTTTGGCCAGCACAGACACAGTGGGCTGAATGGCCTCCTTCTGTGACTTAAATTTCTATGATTCTATGATTCAGAAGCAAGCAATGTCCTTAGAAGCTGTTCTTGGCATCTTGATGTTGCAGAAATCTTCCAGGCTATCACCATCTCCAGGGTGTTCTACAGGTCATGACAAACTTCTTGCAATGTGTTGCAGATGTAGGTACTCGAGTCATTCCACTTCGGCATCATTCTCAACCATATTCATTGAACCCTCTCCACTGTCGCCACATGAGAGCAATACTTCTTAATCACAGTTCTTTTGAAGTCTGGATCTCTGGGCTCCTTGGCCGAGGGTTGTCAATTCTCCACCCTCCATGGAGGAACGGCACTCTTCCACTCTCAGGTCATCATTCTCACTAGTGCTCAGTGCTTTCTCCAGTGACACCCCTTCTGACTCACCAACTACTTCCTCCCAAGTGGGTGTCTCTGGGCTGGTGCATGCACATGCAAGATGCCGTGACTGAATTACTGATGAAGCGGCAGGAGTTGTGGGTTTGGATGAGGCAGGGGTTTTGTCTCTCGAAGTGCCTGGGTGGTCACTGGAGTGGTCGGTCTCTATCTCCAAGGCACCTCTGATGATGTGAACACAGAAGAGCTTGTTTAGTTGTGTAAACAGTGACATTCCCCTTGAAGAAATTATTGCTGTGCTTCAAGGAAATGCAATACTTTCAGAAGGCACATGAAGCTGAGACTACATATGATGAGTCTTGCCCAGCTTTTACCAACCTTCTGTTGACCAGCCTCCAACCTTGATATCTTGGACAGACTCTCCTGTCTGCCTGCCTATGATGTCTAAGGTCTCCTCTTCCTGAGGACTCAGAGTTTTGAGTGGTGGTGCTCCTCTCCCAGTTGCACTTCTCAAGCGATGGTTATGGGTGATCTTTTCCTTTGGAGGGAGAGGAAAGAATATTAAAGGCCTGTGAGTGTATAGATTTTTGTCCCATATGAATGCATACATCCCATGATGACGAGAGGAGCATCTGCATTGTTCTCTTTCAATGAAGTGTCCTTGAAGACTACCAGAAATCCTTGTAGCAGGCAATGTGAGTTGACAGAGTGATTGTTAGTTAAGATAGTACTTGAGTGTTTACAGAGCTTCCCTTTTGCATTGCTCGAGTTTTCCTTGATATCCAGGTGCTGAGAGAGAAAGAGTATGACAGGAAAGAAAGTGAGTGAAGACTCTATAAGGGATACAAAATGTTTTGGCATCAGTCTTTTGACTTATCTTAGCTACTCTTGTGAAGTCAAGGAACCTCTTCTGCCACTCTGTGGGCATTTCTTGAGATGATTGTCGCTGCCAACTCCTTCTATGCAGCCTGAACCACCCTCTTATGAGAGTTCCTTCCCTCAGCCCCAATAGTCGTGCTCTTTTGACCCACATTTTAGTCAAGAGGACCTCCACAGATGCGTCCAACAGTCTGGGGCCCTTCCAGCTGCTTAGACTCCAAAGGTTGCTGCACTTTCAGACATTCTGGCCACTGCTGTCTGCTGCTCTGGAGCTGACCATTGTACATTTGAGCTTTAGATCATTTAAATAAAGTTTTGATCTGTTAAACCCTCTCTGATAATTCTTGCTGATCAAACTGTTTGCTATCCAGGCAAATCCTCTGTCTTGCAGGTAGGCTTGTGTTCTTCCTCTGGCTGCTGCTGCTTTTCTTTTCCTGTGCGCTCCATGGCTAGGTAATTGGTAGGGAAGAGTTGTGTCGGACATAACAGGTTACAATAATCTTTTTGAAATCTTGGCCAGATTGTTCTGTAGCACTCCCCTAATCTGTCCAGGCAGATTATTCTATCTCCATTCAGATCTTGTCATTCAATTACATAGAGGTGTCATCAGCTACAGCCCCAGCACCCACTCTTGCAGTTTTCATGGCCCTTCAAATAATGCTAACACTCTTGATTGCCACAGGTTGAAGGAATCATAGGAGTTGCCAGGATAACAGACATTCAAGTGCATAATTCTGTTCCTATGGTCACAGAGCAGCTGTGACCATTGAACCCGGAATGGTAGATATTTCTGTTCATGAATGGAGCAGCATTGGGAGTAACGCCACATGTATGTGCTGCATGAAGATAGTCAATTATATCCTGAACTCATGGTAGAAGTGGAGGGCTCCTTCCTGCGTCTGGATGATTTCCAAAAGGAAACAAATGAATTCACTGGTCATGGCAAACAATGAATCAGTGACCTGCATGATGCAGGTGTGGACTGAAGATGGGAGATATGACAGAGATCTTCTGTGGTTGCTTGGAAGGAGCCTGCTACATAAAAGTTCAACGCAGTTGTTACCTTCACAGCCACCAACAGAGCTATTCTGGCCTGGTAGTGGTTCCCAAGTCTAGCTGTAGGAGTGTGCATAGTTTTGTTATGGCCTTAAGGAATCTTAATCTCCACATGCATGTGTCTTCTAAATGTCCAGATATGAAAGCATGGCTTTGTACATACAGCTGGCAGCTTAAAGACGGGTTCCAATGAAGCACTTAAAATACAAATGAAACTTTCTGATCCTCTCCTCCAAAACCTGCAAATAGACAGGTATGTCCATAAGGACACCCACAGCTGCTCACAAACCAGCATGCATACTGACGCTGTTCACTGGACAAACACATAGATGTAGTAAAGCTTTAAGAAGCTGTCAGGAAGATGCCAAGAAGTTTCACTAAATTCCTTTCTCCAACGACAGTAATATAGCAGAGTAACAGTGACTTGGGTATTCTAGAGGTATCAGGCCTCAGTACTCCATAATGCAGGGAGCTAGCACCTCATGTATACAAGTGCAATAGACGCTAAAGTTTGCATTATTGAACCTATACAGAGAGAAAGGGGAGAGACAGAGAGAGAGAGACAGAAAGTGTGTGAGAGACATACAGGAGAGAGAAGACAGACAAAGAGAGACATAGACAAGGGAGAAAGAAGGTCAGAGAGTCATAGATAAGTAAAGCATAGATGGCAACAAGAGAAAGCACGAAAGGCTAGAGAGAGGGGGAGATTGAAGAGTGGAGCACAAACAGACAGAGAGACTGAGACAGAAATTAGAGAGTGGGAGATGAGCAGAGTTAGAGGAAGCAAGGGATAAAAGAATGTTTTTACCTTAGGTAACACCACAGAAGTTAAATTTGTATAATATAAATAACAAGGAAGCAATTTCAAGTCTATAATCTAATTACAAGATTAAAATAATTAAAAAGCAAATGAGTTCTGCTCTCACAGTTTATCATCAAAATGTATTCTCTATAGTGGAGATATAGTGAGAATGCAGGAAGGTGGGTAGACATCAACCAAAAAATAGTTCAGCTTGTTGGACAAATAGACTTTTTCCTGTTCCTACCTTCTCCATGTATATTAAAATACAATTTCTTAGTTAATTGTATTTGTGAAAGTGTTGATTTTATTGCAGAAATGAGCACCGCTGTCTTTCATGTACAATAATATAATGTGAAATGGTAATGTTCTCTTGATTACCTGAGCCAGTAGAAGCGGGGGACTTGCTACGTCGTGAAGGCCCAGGGCTCTTTGTGATGCTGTTTCGTCCTGTAGCAGCACCACCACCTGAACCAGGAACTTTAGTGTATGAAGTGGACTTAACCACTCGACATTCTGTGGGTGAAGAATAAAAGGAAATTTATAAAAAGGTTATGCAATCACAAATATGTTTTACTTCTGGAATTTAAAAGATATCTTAACAACAGCTTGCATTTACATAGTGCTCTTCATTCCAGAAAGATGAATAAAACAATTCATAAATTGGCAAATGAATGGACAACACCAGGAGGGAAACAAGTAAATGGAGCTCAGGGACAGGTCCAAAAGCGTGGTTGAGGATTAAATCTGTAGTAAACTGGATTATATCTGTAGTAAACTTTTCACAGCAGGGAGGGAAGAGGTAAGGCAGAGGGAATTTGGGAGGGAGTTCCAGAAGGAAGAGGCCTGGTGGCTGATAGAATGATTGTCAATGGTGGAGAAAAGAGGGTGGGCAAATGGAGTAAACCAGTATTAGAGGAGTGAAGGATGTGAGCAGGGACATAAGTCCCAATTTAAACCCAGGGTAGGAATCAGGCCTGCAGGGGTGGGGGCTACCAGCATCACCCCCAAAATTAATGTTCCCTCTAAATTTATTTTTTTGTGCACGGTGCCTTTAAATTTGCTGCTCGACCACTACACACATGGTATCTTACAGGGAACAGCTTGCGCGTGGCCTGCGCAGTACCTTCCGATTGCTGCGTGACTGCGCACACGCAGTGTGTTAGAGGGAACTTTGCCCAGAACCCAGGTTCAATCCAAGAAGAGATTCAATTACCTCATAAAAGCAGCAAGAGTGAGACCATATCTTCATTTCTTCACTTCTCTCTCAACAGCACCTCACAACACTCCTCTCACCCCACCCCATAATTCCCTAACCTCCACCACATCCTTCAACATACAATCATAAGGGCACACTAAAACACCTTGCTTTCTTATTCCAAACACACTCATTTCTTTTTGGCTCTTTATACCACACACTAACACCATTTTCTTCTCACATTCTTGCACAACTACCAATTACTCCCACCGCTCCTTCCTCAGTTCACATTACACATACTTCCCTTTACATTCATCACCTTCCCATCCTCATTCCACCTTGTTTCTTTGCCGGCTCTCAAGACAGCCACACAAGCCCTACATATCTCAACAACCATTCACTAACTCTCTTTCTGCAGGACAAGACCATGCATAATGCTAAAGAAAGAACAAAGACGGTTGCAGGAGTCCAAAATGTCATCGCCCTCACGCAGACTGATCAAGAAACCCTGAGATCAATGGCCCAGGCAGAGTTATGAGCATCATGGAAGAGGAGGCTGGCGGTGTACCTATGCAGGGTGCATGCATATTACATGTATCCCTTCATTCAACTCAGCAGATATGCAGAAAGTTTAGAAACTTCAACACCATCACCTGCTAATGTCAACCTTCTATCTTCCATCCTAACTCTTCTCCCTTTTCTCTTTCTTATAGGACCTTCTCAACAGCAAGAGGCTGTGCAGAAGAAAACTCTGAAAAGCACAACTCTGCTGAGGATGCAGTGTTACACGCTCTCAAGCACCAGCTCAGATATTGGCATTCTGCATGGAGTTGATAGTGAGCTAGAGGGGTTTGCACATGGTGAAACATCCAGAACCAGTGGGCAGCAGCAGCTACTGGTGGCAGGGACAAACCAGGACAGAGCTCACCAGAGAGCACAGCCCTCTCCCACCTCTGCTGAGGAAGACAGAGATGAGAATTTTATGGGTCTAGCCATGAGAAGAAAGCTGCTGTCCTCATACAAGCAGTATTATGAGGTATCGGAAGCCGTGTCAAATTGTTTTCAGCATTTTGACTGAGCATGTGGAAGAGTCTGCTTTCAGCCTGTATGGTGTCATCTCGTATGGCATCGTCACTCTGGAATCTACCCTGAAGAGTGTGGCTACATAAGGAAAGTTGCAGCTGGGCCCTCACAACAGGAGTCCATGTTCACAGAAGCTTAAACTGCTGCCATGCAGAATCTATGGATTGTAGTCCTAGTTCCCTGATAACTACCTGGCACACACTTATTACATGTATTGTTATAAGTTTGGTTGGAGTGTGGCAGGAATCAACTGGGCCTAGTGTCATGGTGTAGTAAAATCTGTTTGAGATAACAATCTTAAAGGGAAAGGAAAATCTAAAATCTAAATGGAATAATTCCCGTTAAACTAGCCCCAACATCTATTTGGCAAAAATATCTAAACATCATTAAAATTGGTAAGTCCACTTCCTTCTGTGCCACGTCTGGAGAAAAACTCTCCCCAAGTCATTTACAATTCAATTTCAAACTTTAGCCCTCTATTCACCAAGACGCTTCTGCATCCATCAATTTCCTCAACTACTGTCACCTGTCAACATTCCTCATGGAGAATTCCATGTTAATTGTGTGCACACCAATGTTACATCTAGTGGTGCCTGCCTGGTCATATTTTTAATAGGATCTGCCCATTAATGTGACAGCCTATGACAGTAGAATCACCATAATTGCACAATCTGGCTACTGGATGCCTCTGTAAACCAACTCTGAAATTTCTCTCTTGGCCCAGATGCAATCTTGGTTCTGTGCCAGTAACTTTTAAACTATAATTTATATGTATATTTTTATTTAGCATTTTTAATATATATATATATTTTTTTTTTACAGTTTCCACCTTTCTAAGCTCCCATTAAAAAAAAAAAATCAACCATCTGCCTGCCTCCCTGCTCTGATTATCTGGAATCAGCAGTTTAATAAAAATGATTTAACTTCCACTTTGACCCCAACTATTAGTGCAATTTTAATAAAGATCTTTCGGGGCACTTCTGCCCTACTTTTGTACAAAAACAAGTTTTATTAATGGCCCACTCCTGGCTGCGCCTCAGCCCCTGCTTTTTCCTCCTATCTGCCTCCCATCCTGTAGCTGCCCTTAATCTTCTTCACAAAAGCCACACTGCCTGACTCAAAAGATATTTCTTTCCATTCTTATCGATGACGTGCTGTTCAGCCATTTGATTGGTAACCCTGGTCTGTCTCACCATGTCCCATCCTTAAACCCTATACTGCATCTCAAATGTCAGCTATTATGGGCCAACACTACTACTGTATTTCATTCTTGAGGGCGGTTTTCACTTCAATGGCTCTGAAGTTTGTGCAGCACTACAGATTACCACTGAATTTGCAGCCGACCCATACCAGATAGTGGCTTTCAATGTCAAGTCTGTGCAGCTGAAGCAGAAGAACCACAGTCGTGTGATCAGAAGGACCATGCGCTGCGAGCCACTGCTGCTGACAACCACAAACATGAAGGAGGCGTGGCGATCAGGCCAGAGTGAGAGACCCTGCTGAAAGATATCTACAGTGATCATTAGTCAGAACAATAATGATCCTCCAGGTAAGTACTTCACATTTTTAAAGTTTTAATTTGTATTTTCTTTCTTTTTTGCCATTCTAGGTTCGCACATTAGTGCTCTTTTCCCTGCTCTGTCTGGGAAAGCATAAGCATTGAAACAGAGAGAGCTCGTTAGGAGATACATGTATGCTACTTCTTAGCAAGAATAGTATAAAACCCTTTGTTATAAAGGGACTGAGAAATGATGAGAATGAAATCCCCAGCTGCCATGTGTGGGTACTAATGCGTCATTATCGTGAGGTCATCGGGGGTACTAACTGATTGTTTGACACCAAAAGGGATGAACTCTTCTACCACATGTATCACTAGGATTGGTCAACTGAATTGAGGAGGTTTCTTTAAAAATCAAGAGTGTACAAGATGGCGTTTCGAAACTAAAAGTGGCTTGTTGGCGAATGGTTCTTGGCAGTAGGAGTTTTTAGTTTATGTAGAAGGGTATCGCTGGAAAAGGCAGAAAATGCATCTACATCGGACAAAGAGAGAGAATGAGAGATTACAGAAGCTGAAATTGTACAGCTATACCAGCCAGATATATGTGTCACTTAGATGTACAAATTTCCCGAGATCAAGGGAGGTGAGTTTTAAGCCAACTAATCCAAATACAGCTAAAAGCGCATAAGGTGAATTTACCCAAGAGCAGAAGATCCAAGTGGAACAGATAACACCTCTACAGATGGAGGTTCATCACTCTGACATCGCAGGAGACTAACACCATCATCCTAGAGGAAGGCACGGCAACCAGTTCATCTACACCAGCTCACAAGGACAAGCGTTCTAGAAATATTGCTAATCACAAGCATATAGGCCGTGATTTTGCTAGCGCTCAGAGGGCGGGTTTGGAGGCGGGTCAGAGGTTAAAGTTGTTTTGATTGACAGCGGGTTCCGAACCCGCTGTCATCCCGCCTCCAAACAACCTTCCCAAGTGTCGGGTCCCCGATCTGCGAATGGACCCAACACCTAGCGGCGGGAAATGGATTAAAGGCAATTAACTGCCTATTAACAGGTACTTGTGAGCAGTTTTCAGGGTCTTTTTTGATTTTCCAGCTTCTGGGTCGGGTTTTACGGCGTCCGGACAACACACCAGGTAAGTGTGGCATGTTGAGAGTCTGGTCTGATGTTTGTGAAAAACTGACAGCTGCAGAAGTGGTGTCAAGGATGCCATGTTACACATGGTGAGTTTCAGAGCAAAGAAAATGTTGGTTACTGCATTTTTAATACATATACAGATTTCTTTAGCTTACAAGTTTTTAAATCCAACTGTATGTCCAGTGCTACCTCATTGGGAGAGCCTCTCTCACCAGTGACAGATCGCTTCTGTCATCTCACCTACAGCTGCCATCTATTCCAGCAACATCAGAGCCAATGAAACAATCACACCTTGGTCCTCCGAATCCTTCCACGATCAGCCCCAACATCACCAACCTTCTCTGCCATCACCTGATGCTGCACTGGACACAGGGCATCAGCCCCTGACAAAATTGCTGCCCGGGAGGCCAGCAATAGTATCACCATGGCCAGACTTTCTTCACTTGATGCTGTAAACCCTGGATGCCACATGATGCGTCAGGTTGACACCATCCCACACCAGCACTGTGAAGCATCCCTTTAATGTCAAAGCCATTCCATGCACACACATCACTATAGTGGGGCCAGGTTGTGGGGGGGGGGGTGGTGGGGGAAGTTATGACTGAACAATCACTGGAACTCAGTAAGACACTTCTCAAGGTGCGCTCAGATCTGTCCAATAAGGGGCACTTTTTGAAAAAGAGATTTCACTGTATGACAACACATTTCTGTAGTGTATGTAACCTGTACCACCTTAAGAGGATACCTTAAGGTGATGGACTACTTTCTGTTGGCTCCTGTACATTGTAGTACCGGTGGTGACCACACCGGTATATAAACTCTGTGGAGCAAAGTGTATTTCAGTTCAGCCCTGACCCTCAGTTACTAAAGACCTGTTTAAGTATTCTGTTGTCTGTGTCCAGTTATTCAGCATAACTACATTTGAAAGCACAGACTCAACAGTGGCGACGAGTCTGATCGTACCTAGCGGCAGTTTTGCATCCAAGGAAGCTTCGTCCTCAGAACGGGCGTCGAAAAGGGGCATCCGCCCTCAACATCCTGCTGAGCACTGCATCGCACGGAGGCCATCGGGAACCCGGGTTGGTTTGCTGGCCACGAAGTCCACCATCAGCAACAGGCAGCGATCATCCCTTCTACGACAGCGGTGGGTAAGCCCGATCGAGCGGCACGGAGGGGAAGTCGGCCGAGTTATCAGTGGGAGAAGGGGAGGGAAAACGAAGAAAAGGGCGGAGAACACGACCGCAGCCGGTGTCAGGGGCCGGACTTCAATCGGGGCAGAGACGCGCAGCAGCCAGAAAAGCGTTGATGTCCACGAGGACCGCGGGAGCGGCGGGGAACAAGAGCAGCAGCGTCGGGGGAAATAAAGGACCGCTGGGAGGCGAGAACGGCAACAGCGCGGTAATCGCCATTTTAGTCGGCGAGGGAAGAAGACAAGCGCGGGAAAAGCCGCCAAGCGCGGGAAGCCGCCATTTTGAAAAATAAAATAAAATAAAGGAAACTCAACAAGGATGCCAAAAACGGGTAACATCACTGCTTTTGATAGCGATGTGGAAGATTGGGCCACTTATGTGGAACGCGTTGAAGTTTACTGTACAGCGAATGAGGTACCGGTGGATAAGAAAGCACTAACCCTATTAAACTCGATGGGTGCGAAGACGTACGGGTTATTAAGGCACCTTGTAACACCAGATAAACCGGTAGGAAAGAGTTTCGCGGATATTGTTACTATCCTGCAAGAGCATTTAAACCCCACGCCGCTGCTGATAGCGGAACGATTTAAATTTTACAAAAGAATTCAGCTTAAAGAGGAAAGCAACGCTGAATTCTTAATCGACTGCGCAAGTTATCAAAGTACTGTCAGTTCGGTACAGGACTAGCAGACGCTCTGAGAGATAAGTTTGTGTGTGGGCTACTAAAGGAAGGAACCCAGAAGCGACTGCTAGAGGAAAAGGATCTTACGCTGGACAAAGCTTTAAGCATTGCAGCATCGCACGAGGCAGCAGCACGAGGCACTGCAGAAATGCAGCAAAGGCCATTGGAATTCAGCACCAATGAAATGGCATTGGGCGCAGTAAGGTGCTATCGTTGCGGAAGGACAACGCACGACCAGAACCAGTGCTGGTTCAAAGATAAAGAATGCAGGAAATGTGGCAAACTTGGTCACATAGCGAGAGTATGCCGGTCAGGAAAGAAGACCAGCAGCAAAAAGTCGCCGCAGGAGAAGTACAAAAAAGTACACAAGGTGACAGAGAACAGTTCGGATGAACAGAAGACGGATTCAGACTCCAGCAGCAAGGAACTGGGTTGTCTAAGAATACATAATGTGGGTAACACAGCAGACCACCAAACTATCTGGGTCATGCTTCGGATAGCAGGAGTCCAAGTGAAGATGGAATTGGACACTGGATCGGCATTGACGGTCATGAATAAGCAAGATTACAAAAGGTTATTCTCACACATTCCCCTGAGGGATACGGGGATTG
The DNA here is from genome assembly GCF_052327205.1 of Somniosus microcephalus. NCBI lineage: Eukaryota > Metazoa > Chordata > Chondrichthyes > Squaliformes > Somniosidae > Somniosus > Somniosus microcephalus. The sequence goes on from NC_140996.1 coordinate 190,949,098, forward strand.
TATTGAAAACATACACGGGGCAAAGAGTATACCCCATCGGAAAAATAAAGGTAAAGGTGGCCTACAATGGTAAAGAAAGTCAGGAAATGGACTTGTATGTGTTACCTGAGGGAGGTCCGCCACTACTGGGACGGGAATGGATCCGGAGAATAAATGTGGACTGGCATTCCTTACAAGCACTAACTGTAGATTCCTGTAAAGAGGACGACGTCAAACCTAAACGACTGTCCAAAATATTGGACGATGCTAAGGAGGTGTTCCAACAGGGACTGGGAACACTGAAAGGAATTACAGCAAACATCAAGGTTGAAGAACATGCAAACCCAAAATTTTTCAAAGCCAGACCGGTACCTTATGCGATACGACCTGCTGTGGAAGCAGAGCTGGAAGGGCTAGAACGTTCAGGAGTACTGTCAAAGGTGGACTGGAGCGAATGGGCCACACCCATTGTTCCCGTCATGAAGCGTTCGTTGAGCAACAAGCCGGGGGAACCTGGGAAGGTTCGCATCCGTGGCGATTTCAAGATTACTGTTAATCCGGTTCTTCTCACGGTGCAATATCCGCTTCCGCGGATTGAGGATATCTTCGCTTCGCTGTCTGGCGGGAAACACTTCACCAAGATAGACCTGGCGCAGGCATACCTACAGATGGAAGTTGATGAAGCGTCACGCCAGTATCTCACGATCAACACACATAAGGGCTTATATTGGTATAATAGACTGGTTTTTGGAGTGGCATCGGCTCCAGCGATTTGGCAAAGGGCCATGGAGCAGGTATTGCAGGGAATTCCAGGCACACAATGCTACCTGGACGACATTCTGATTACAGGAGATGATGATAAGGAACACCTCGCGAATTTGGAGCAGGTGCTCACCAGATTGAAAGAATATGGACTCAGAGTTAATCGCCAGAAATGTGAGTTCTTTCAGAAGCGAATCTCGTACTGCGGCCACGTCATTGACCAGGAGGGGCTTCATAAGTCACCTGACAAGATCGAAGCTGTTGTGAAAGCTCCCGCTCCGGAAAATGTATCCCAGTTGAGGTCGTTCCTTGGGTTGATTAACTATTACCACAAGTTTCTTCCAAATTTATCCACGGTGTTACACCCGCTGAACACTCTTTTGCAAATGGGAGTACCATGGAAGTGGAGCGAGGACTATAAGCGGGCTTTTCAAAAAAGCAAGGCACTGATCACCTCTAAGGAAGTGTTGGCTCACTTTAACCCAACGCTGCCTATTCGTTTAGCTTGTGATGCTTCTCCATATGGTATTGGGGCAGTGCTCTCACATAAGTTGCCAAATGGCTTGGAAAGGCCAGTCGCGTTCGCATCCAGATCATTGATCTCCGCAGAGCGCAACTATGCTCAGATAGATAGGGAAGCTCTCAGCCTCGTGTGGGGAGTTTATGTGTTCAACCATAAATGTATTTTGATGCTTTGGCAACATAAGATGTACCTTATCATGCCAATAAAGCGATTTGAATTGAAATTGAAAATTGAAATTGAGTTAAGAAATTTAACCATTACCTGCAAGGCCAAAAGTTTACGCTGCTGACAGATCACCAGCCGTTGGTTTCCATTTTTAACCCTAAGAAGGGTGTTCCGGTTATGACGGCGCAGAGGCTTCAGAGATGGTCCCTTTTCCTAGGGGCACATCAATATGATATCGAATTCAAAGGTACAAAGCAACATGGTAATGCTGATGGGCTGTCGCGCCTGCCACTACCTACAGCGGAAGAGGCACCGGCAGTTGACCCTGTCGAGATATTTCACTCGACCATCATCGAATGCTTACCAGTCACCAATGCGAGTATTGAGAGAGAGACCCGAAATGACCCGACACTGTCTCGGGTCTACGATTTGACAGTGAAGGGATGGCCAGCACATGGCGAACCACTGTTACCTGCATTCTCAGCCAGACGAGAACAGCTGTCCGTCTGTCAAGGAACATTGATGTATGGAACAAGGGTGATTATTCCTCCTAAATTAAGGGAGAGAGTTCTGAAGGAACTGCATGAAGGTCATCTGGGGGGGAGTCAAGATGAAAAGCCTTGCTAGGGCTTATGTGTGGTGGCCAGGTGTGGTAAACCACTTTTATCGTTCAGTATCGTTACACTATAGTTATCACTGTTATATCGTTACTCTATAGTTATCACTGTTCACACTGTTGTATCACTATATGAGGTCGCCTCTTGTCACACTGTTATACCTGGGCTGACCACTGCTGACTCCGCCCATGGCTCCACCTACCTGCCCAGGTATAAAGGTGGTCGACTGGCTGGTATTCCTCCTTGTTGGATCCGATCACCCACGAGGGTGGGCTCTGTTATTTAGCCAATAAAAACCTATAGTTACTTTCTTAACTCGTCGCTTTTCATTGGATGAATTGATAGGTATATCAATTTTATTGGCTAAATTTTAAAATGTCGTTCCCTGAGCAGCAAAGCGAGCAGTCAAACGACCAGCCAGACGCCGAGCTACAACAGCCACAGCAGCCAGCTTGGCTGCGAGCCCTCAGACCACCGTACCTGGATCTAAACCCACAGGCTGCAAACTCAGCCCTCAACTTCGAACACTGGCTGAGCTGTTTCGAGTCCTACCTGGGAGAATCCGGCGTGCCTCAGAGATCCAAGCTAAGAGTTCTGACCGCCCAAGTGAGCCCTAAAGTATTCGCACTCATCCGGGACCTTAAAACATACGAGGACGCCATCAACCGGCTGAAAAGACAGTACCAGAGCCCGGTAAATTCCATGTATGCCAGACACCTCCTAAGATCCCGCCCGCAACAGCCAGGAGAGCCCGTGGATGAATTTTTACGGGTGCTACAAGCACTCGGCAGAGACTGTAACTTTAAAGCTGTAACGGCGGCAGAAAATACTGAAGACAATGTCCGCGATGCCTTCGTGAAAGGCCTGCGGTCCGACTACTCACGGCAAAGACTACTGGAAGCAAAGGACCTCGACCTGGACAAAGCTGCAGCCCTCGCTCGCTCTCTAGAAGTGGCCCATCGGGACCTCGAGGCATACTCAAGGTACTGTAACTCGCGACCCTGGGACTTGGGACCGACCCCGACCGCAATACCCCCCGCAGCAACCCCCCTGGGACCTACCTCAGCGTCGGCGTCCCGGACCCGATCGAGACCGCCACCCCCGGTACCGGCTCCAACATCGGACCCCCGCGATCGGGCCGCCGGCTGCTTCTTCTGCGGCCAGGCGAAACACCCGAGGTCGCGCTGCCCTGCCAAAAACGCGACCTGCTTGAAGAAAGGCCACTTCGCAAAGGCCTGCAGAGGGGGATCAACAGAGGCCAGCAGTGCCTCATGCGAGCTGTGGGGGCGGCCATCTTCCATCAAGGCAACAGAGGCCAGCATCCCCACGTGAGTCATGGGGGCGGCCATCTTTGATCCAGGCAACCGACACCAGCAGTGCCTCATGTGAGTTACGGGGGCAGCCATCTTCTCCGCCATTTTGTCCAACCTCGTGGGAGACGCCATTTTACCCACCACGCTCGACCGCCACCGTGCCTCTAGACCCGACTACCGCCTCACCCGCAGACTACAGCAACTCGCTCAGCTATACACTAGCCTCCGTCACACTGGACCAAGCCCGCCCGCATCACCTGTCCAAGTCCATGATGGACATCAAAGTAAACGGCCACGCCACGACCTGCCTGTTCGACAGCGGAAGCACGGAGAGTTTCATCCACCCAGACACGGTGAGCCACTACTCCCTCCCTGTCCAGCCAACGCGCAACCGGATCTCGATGGCATCGAGGTCCCACGCCACAGACATCAGCGGCTACTGTGTTGTGACCCTGTCGGTTAAGGGTACGGAGTATAAAAATGTTAAACTCTTCGTCCTGCCCCAGCTATGCGCTGCCGTCCTACTAGGGCTAGACTTCCAATCCCACCTCCAAAGCGTCACGCTAGCATACGGCGGACCCCTCCCCCCACTCACAGTCGACAACCAGCAGATTTTAAACCGCCCACCGCGTAACACCTGCGGCCTATCCACCCTCAAGGTCCCGCCACCTTCCCTGTTCGCTAACCTCACCCCCGACTGCAAACCCGTCGCTACCAAGAGCAGGCAGTACCGCGCCGGGGACAGAGCTTTCATTGGCTCTGAGGTGCAGCGTCTCCTGAAGGAGGGCATCGTCGAAGGGAGCACCAGCCCCTGGCGTGCCCAGGTCGTGGTCGTTAAGACCGGCAATAAAAACCGCCTGGTCATCGACTACAGCCAGACCATAAACAGGTACACCCAGCTGGACGCATACCCCCTTCCCCGCATATCTGATATGGTCAATCAGATCGCACAATACCGAGTATTCTCTACCATCGACCTTAAGTCGGCCTACCACCAACTCCCTATCCGCCCTGAGGACCGCCAGTATACCGCCTTCGAGGCGCATGGCCGCCTCTACCACTTCCTTAGGGTTCCCTTCGGCGTCACCAACGGGGTTTCGGTCTTCCAAAGGGAGATGGACCGGATGGTTGACCAGAACGGGCTGCACGCCACGTTCCCCTACCTAGATAACGTCACCATCTGCGGCCGCAACCGGCAGGACCATGATGTTAATCTGGAGAGATTCCTCCGTACGGCCCAACGGCTGAACCTCACCTACAATAAGGAGAAATGTGTGTTTAACACCTCGCGCCTTGCCATCCTCGGCTGTGTAGTAGAGAACGGAGTCATCGGCCCCGACCCCGAAAGAATGCGTCCCCTCATGGAGCTACCCCTCCCCCACTGTCCAAAGGCTCTGAAGAGAACCCTGGGGCTCTTCGCCTACTATGCCCAATGGGTGCCCAATTATGCAGACAAAGCCAGACCCCTCATGAAGTCCACATCCTTCCCCCTTACGGAGGAAGCGTGCGCAGCCTTCTCCCTCATTAAGGGAGACATTGCCAAGGCCACAATGCACGCAGTGGATGAGTCCATCCCCTTCCAAGTGGAGAGCGATGCATCCGACTTCGCCCTAGCCGCTACCCTTAACCAGGAGGGGAGACCAGTGGCCTTCTTCTTAAGGACCCTACAGGGCCCTGAGATCCGACACTCGTCGGTCGAGAAGGAGGCCCAGGCGATTGTGGAGGCTGTACGACGCTGGAGGCACTACCTGGCAGGCAAACGATTTACCCTCCTCACCGACCAGCGTTCGGTCGCTTTTATGTTTAATAACAAGCTGAGGGGCAAAATCAAGAATGACAAGATCTTGAGGTGGAGAATCGAGCTCTCCACCTATGATTATGATATCTTGTACCGGCCAGGTAAGCTGAACGAACCCCCTGATGCTCTGTCACGAATTACATGCGCCAGCGCGCAAAGTGATAGACTTCAGACCCTCCACAACGACCTCTGCCACCCCGGGGTCACCAGACTTTACCACTTCATTAAGGCCCGCAACCTGCCCTACTCCATCGAGGAGGTCAGGACCATGACCAGGAACTGCCAGACCTGTGCCGAGTGCAAACCGCACTTCTTTAGGCCGGACAGAGCAAGCCTGATCAAGGCCACCCGCCCCTTCGAGCGCCTGAGCATCGACTTTAAAGGGCCCCTCCCGTCCTCTGACCGTAATGTGTACTTCCTCAACATTGTTGATCAGTACTCCCGTTTCCCCTTTGCCTTCCCCTGCCCAGACATGACCAGTACCACGGTCATTAAATGCCTGAACGACCTCTTCGCCTTGTTCGGGTTCCCAAACTATATACATAGTGACCGGGGCTCCTCCTTCATGAGCGAGGAACTCCGTCAGTTCCTACTAGCGAGAGGTATTGCCGCAAGCAGGACCACCAGCTACAACCCCCGAGGGAACGGCCAGGTGGAAAGAGAGAACGCGACGGTATGGAAGGCCGTCCTCTTAGCCTTAAAGTCTAAGGGCCTCCCAACCTCCCGCTGGCAGGAAGTCCTCCCGGCAGCGCTGCATTCCATCCGGTCACTACTTTGCACTGCCATTAACGCCACCCCCCATGAACGAATGTTTGTTTTCCCCAGGAAGTCGACTACGGGAACCACTCTACCAACCTGGCTGACCTCTCCGGGGCCAGTCTTGCTGCGAAAGCACGTGAGGGCCCATAAAACGGACCCCCTGGTCGAGAGGGTGGACCTCCTGCACGCCAACCCCCAGTACGCCTATGTGGCATACCCAGACGGGCGGGAGGACACAGTCTCCTTATGAGACCTCGCACCCTCGGGCACTCCGGAGACACCACCTTCACCACCCCCCCACCCCCCCCCCCCCAATTCCAGCCCAGGTAGACGGCATGCCGGAACCCCACGAGCCTTCGCCGACCACGCAGACACCAGCATTAACACCGGATAATGCAACACCGCCGCTGCGACGATCAGAAAGGCTTACGAGGCCTCCGGACAGACTGACATACCAGAACTGGAAGTACACTTCACCCCGCCGGACTCAAATCTAAACAAGGGGTGAATGTGGTAAACCACTTTTATCGTTCACTATCGTTACACTATAGTTATCACTGTTATATCGTTACTCTATAGTTATCACTGTTCACACTGTTGTATCACTATATGAGGTCGCCTCTTGTCACACTGTTATACCTGGGCTGACCACTGCTGACTCCGCCCATGGCTCCACCTACCTGCCCAGGTATAAAGGTGGTCGACTGGCTGGTATTCCTCCTTGTTGGATCCGGTCACCCACGAGGGTGGGCTCTGTTATTTAGCCAATAAAAACCTATAGTTACTTTCTTAACTCGTCGCTTTTCATTGGATGAATTGATAGGTATATCACCAGGTATCGACAAACAAATAGAGGATTTGACTAAAAGCTGCTCAGGGTGCCAAAAAGTTCAAAACGCACCTCCAATTGCACCGCTACATCCGTGGGAATGGCCTTCAACCCCATGGCAACGTGTGCATATCGACTTTGCAGGTCCATTCATGGATTCCATGTTTTTGATAGCGGTAGACGCACATTCTAAATGGCCAGAAGTGATTAAGATGTCGACCACTACCTCTGAAAAGACGATCGCAGTTCTAAGAACCATATCTGCTAGGAATGGGTTGCCGGAACAAATATGTTCAGACAATGGACCACAGTTCGTGTCAGAAGAATTCCAGAAATTCATGAAAAAGAATGGGGTGAAACACTATACATCTGCCCCATATCATCCGGCTACCAATGGGTTGGCCGAGAGATTTGTACAAACGTTCAAAAAGGCGATAAAGGCCATGAGCGAAGACCATATTCCACTACAACACAAGGTGGACAATTTCCTGATGGCATATCGAAACGCCACGCATGCAGTGACAAATCAAAGCCCTGCCATAATGTTCTATAACAGGAAGTTACGGTCCCGGTTGGATTTGTTAAAACCCAATGTGCGTAGGGAAGTCGAAAACAAACAATTCCAGCACGTAAATAACAAGGCCACTCGGAGTTTCGAAATAGGACAACCAGTGTTGGCCAGGGACTATAGAAATGATAAATGGCAATCCGGAACAATTCGTGCCCGACAAGGACCCTTGATGTACACGGTAGACATTGGTGAGAACATAATACGACGTCATGCTGACCAACTTGTGGAATCGAGAACAAGGGTCGACCCCATGTCTACGGCAGAGACACCAGTTGAAGAAGTTATTGAGCCTGTAGCATCTACCTCAGACTCGAACGTACATGATGATGTTCAATCCATAAGAGATCAAATGGATGAGTCACCCCAGCAACGAGAACCAGAGACCCCTGAAAGGCGTTATCCGGCCCGGATCAGGAGGCCTCCTCAGAGACTGAATCTTTGAACAGTTTTGTATGAAAGTTGTATATATGTTATCCATGTTATGTTTAAATTGGGGTGTACACTGTTAAGCTAAAAGGGGAGGAATTGTAGTGTATGTAACCTGTACCACCTTAAGAGGATACCTTAAGGTGATGGACTACTTTCTGTTGGCTCCTGTACATTGTAGTACCGGTGGTGACCACACCGGTATATAAACCCTGTGGAGCAAAGTGTATTTCAGTTCAGCCCTGACCCTCAGTTACTAAAGACCTGTTTAAGTATTCTGTTGTCTGTGTCCAGTTATTCAGCATAACTACATTTGAAAGCACAGACTCAACAATTACCAGAGACTTCACATGGACATTGGCTAAACCTCTCAAGTGCCCACCCTTGTGTGTTGTTAGTTGGTATGCTTGCAGTAGAATGAGGGTGAGTGTGTGGGATGGCTAGTGAGATGGGGAAGTGATAAAGTAGATAGAGAGGGTTGGGTGAAGGTGCAAGGTAAGTTGGTGTTCTGGGGAGGTTTCTTCCACCCTTGGAAGGGAAGAGAACCTCTCTGCGTACTGTGACTCCCTCCATAAGCATATGGAGGGAGTCATTGGAGAGCCTGGGAGCAAGAGTTCACCTTTGTGCAGCGACTGTCAGTGTTTTCAGCACCCCAATGCTGTCAAACACTGAAAAATCAACTGTCGAAATAAAATTGTGCACGGTCCCTTTAAGGAAACCGGCAGATGACGTGTCATCAAATGACGTCATCAGACCCGCTTCCTGTTAATTGGCTGGTAACAAGGCCAATCACGGGAAAATCACGTCTGCAGAACGGAGGCAGCTGGGGGGCGGGACTGGAACCCAGAAACCAGCTGACCCGCATCCATCCCGACACCGATGAGAAAATTGTGGCCATAGATTTTAATCTATTAAATAGACTGGCTAATTAATACTGTTAATTTGTCAGCCATCTAAATAGTCTAGTCCCAAATTAATTTCACCATGACCTCGACTGTAAATTGATTATCAGCAAGTAGCTCATGCTGAACCGCTTTATCATAACTGAATGGCCTCTGTACCCTCTGTTATTCATTCCATCGGTTAATCCTGTCTACTAGTTATTTGCATACTCAATGTTTAAGTTTAAGTGCTACACATTATGATTATAGGTTAATAAACGTTCATGACTTCTTGCCTGGCTTCTTCTTTGATGATTTGGGAAGAAAGGGTAATTCATTCGCTCAGCAACGTGTACATATTCTAATCAAAGTAGAGCCATGTAGGTACTGGCAACAGTTGAACAGGATGACTTCAGTTTTGCTAACATTGAGTTGCAGAGAATTTCACTTCAGCAGCCATTAACATAGCTAATAGGATGTTGAACTACATAGCCAAAACAGAATATAAATCAGAGAAGGTAATGATAAAACTGTATAGTGTTCTGGTCGGATTGCACCTTGAATACTGCGTCCAGTTCTGGTCACCAAGAAACAAAAAAGATAATCAAGCACACGAGCCAATGCAGAGTAGAGCCACGAGGCTGATCGCCAGTATCAGGAGTCTGAGTTATGAGGAAAGACTGGATAGACTTGGGCTTTTCATTTTGGAAAGGAGGCATCTGAGACATGGGGCAGGCTTTTGTCTTCATCACCTAGGTGGTGTTGCATTTGCAAAGATAATCCAGAGGCTGTATGCAGAGCTCAATTCATGTTGCTTTTAATGGCTGATCCAAACACACTCTTCCAGGCAAAAGCAATCGAATACCTATATCCAATGTCAGACACAATACAACGATAACAGCACTATCCAACTCCATGTGCGCAGGCCAAGGCAATCTAGTACCTATCACCAATGTCAGACATAACATTTCCTCCCCCCTCACAGAATTTCAAACATGAAATGTAGTGACAAAGTCCTGTAGGTGGCCAGGACGAGAACGTGTACGAACAGGCCGAGGTGCGGACTGGTGAAGAGCAGGCTGAGGTGGGGACTGGTGAAGAGCAGGCTGAGGCACAATATCTGCTTGAGGGTTGGCTGGCTGAGCCACATGTGCATCCCGCCACTCTGGGGGTAAGGCTTGGGGATTAGATCCGCATAATCCCGCATCAGGGGGTGCTGGCACCTTCCGAAGGCGGCTGGCATGCCACCGAGAGCCGTCAGTGAGGCAGAAAGTGGCTGGTCCAAGTTGGCGGCTGATTTGGAGAGGGGAGGACCAGAATGAGGCCATCTTATTGTTGCGGTGAGGCCTGCGGACTCTGACCCAATCGGAGACTGAGATGTTGGGCGCCTTGGCCCTCTTCGACTGGTCGAAGCGGAGTTTCATCTTCTCCTGCTGTCTAGCGACTGTGGCTTGAGCCCGTGGTGCAGGGCTCTGAGCTAACGAGGGGTGGAGCCTGCCAAGGGGCAGCGTGAGCTCACGGCCTAGCATGAGGGATGCGGGTGAGACCCCTGTAGCGGAATGCTGGGAGGCTCTGTAGTGCAGCAGTGTGTGGAGGAGGGCCTTGTCAAACGCACACCCCTGGGATAGGTGTGCTCTGAGGCCATTTTTCAGTGTCTGGTTAAAACGCTCCACCTCCCCATTTGACTCGGGGTGGTAGTACGCTGTGCGTATGTGATGGATGCCCTTGCTCTCAAGGTAAGAGGAGAGTTCCGAAGAGACCATTTGGGACCCATTGTCTGTGGTGATGGCCTTTGGATGCCCCCAGTGGGAGAAGAGGGATTCAAGGATATCGATGATGACTCGTGAGGTGACGGAGCCCACGGCAGTGACCTCTGGCCATTTTGAGTGCAGGTCATAGGTCACCACTATGAACCGTTGATGGTGGGGGACACCATGGATCTCCCCGCAGACGTCCAGCTGCAGGCGCTCCCAGGGCTGAGAGGGCCAGGCAAGCAGGGGTGGAGGAGCTTGGTGGCCAGTCTTGCCACTTACAAGGCAGGCTGCACAGTCCTTGACCAGGGCCTCGATTTCCCTGTCGATACCCGGCCACCACACTAGGTCTCGGCATCATTGTTTGAGCTTCACTATGCCCAAGTGGCCCTCGTGCGCCATGGATAAAACACGCGCACGAAGGGCACTTGGGACCACAGTGCAGAGCCCACGTGCAACACAGGAGTCATTCCAGCAGGAGAGCTCCTCTTTAACTCTGGATTAGGCAGACAATTCCTCAGACACCTTGCGAGGCCAGCCATCTCTGATGAAGGTGCACAGCTGGGAGAGGGCCGGATCCTGTTCCGAGGCCTCTTTGAGCTCCTGGAGAGAGACTGTGGTTTGGAGGGATGTGTGCAGCATCTGGACGATATCCTGTTCCACATGTTCAAACCCGACGAGTGGGGCTGGGGCAGAGGCAGTGTGGGAGAGCAGATCTGCAACAACATTGTCACGTCCTGGTGTGAACTGGAGACTGAAATTGTATTGGCGGAGGCGGTCAGACCAGCGGTGTAGACGCAGTGGTCTGTAGCCCGTGCCGGATGTCGACAGCAGGGCAGTGAGAACCTGGTGATCAGTTCGCAGGGTGAAGGCACGGCCATACGTGTACAGGTGCCACCGCTCACATGCCCAGACGCACGCCAGCGCCACACGCTCGCCTACTGAGTACTTCTGTTCAGTGGGGCTAAGGGCTCGGGAGGCAAAGGCGACTGGTTTCTCCACTCCATTCTGTATCTGCGATAACACTGCCCCCACAGCTGCAGCGGACGCGTCGCAGGTGACGAGGGTGGGGCTGGCGACGTCAAAGTGAGCCAACACTGGAGGCGACGTGAGCTGCGATTTGAGGAGGCAAACAGCTTCCGTACAGGCTTGTGACCACACCCAGGGCTCATCCTTTCGCAGGAGCTGGCGCAGTGGGGCTGTGGTGGCTGACTACTGGGGCAAAAACTTCAGGTAGTACCCAGTCATGCCAAGGAAGGAGGCAACCTGTACTGCAGAGCTGGGTTCTGGGATGCTGTGAATGGCATCCACGTTTGACTGGAGTGGGGATATACCGTCAGCCGACAACCGAAACCCCACAAATTTGATCTCTGAAACAGCAAAGACACACTTTTCGCCATTCAGTGTGAGCTTGTGTTTTGCTAGAGCCGTGAAAACTCTGTAAAGGCGTTCGTCGTGAGTGGAGGTCGAGGGCCCATGCACGACGATGTCATCCAGGTAGATGGCCACCCCAGGAATGCCCACGAGCACAGAGGACATCACCTTTTGGAAGCAGCTGGGTGCAGAGCTAAGTCCAAATGGCATCCTGGTGTACCGAAAGACGCCAGCATGAGTCACAAAAGCAGTGAGGTCCCTGCTGCTGGGGTGGAGGGGAACCTGTAGATAGCCCTGTCAAAGGTCCAGTTTCGAGAACAGGATGGAGCCATAGAACTGCACTGTGAGTTCCTCTGACGTGGGCAGTGGATATTTGTCAGGGATTACAGCCTTATTCACTGCTCGAAGATCGACACAGATACGTAGACCACCTGACTTTTTCTTTGCGACCACCAGGTTGGAGACCCATGGGGAGGCATCAACTGGTTCGATGATGCCAGCTTCCAGTAGCTGCTTTAGTTCAGCTGTGACCCCGTCATGGAGAGCAAGCGGGATGCGGCGCAGTGGCTGAATGACAGGGGTAACGGTGGAGTCAACCATGGGCTGGTGGGTGAAGGCAGTCAGGCAGCCCAGACCCTCGAAGAGTGCTGGCCATGTTTGGCGCCACGGTGGGGTGACGTGCAGAATCGCAGACCCGCCGGTGTCCAAGAGAGAAAAACCCAGGTCAGTGAAAAGATCCAGTCCCATCAGGTTAGCTCCTTGGTGTGCCACATGAAAACAAAAATCTGGCAAAACTTTTGTTCCATAGCATACAATGAGGTTGACTGAGCCCACTAGTCCAATTTTTGAATGACCATACCCGCAAAGGGCAGTGGAGGGCGCAGAGAGTGGCAGGGAGCTGAAAAAACGTTTGAATGTGTCCACATTCAGCAGTGAGACGCTGGCACCGGTATCCAACAGAGGGATGCACAAATCATTCAGGTTAATTGTGCATGACTTGAAAGCCACTACTGGCCCAGAGCTCACGTTGTGAATGATAGTGCTTGAGGACTGAGAGTATTCATTTGTAGCAACCGGGACAGAGCGGCAGACATTGGCAAAGTGATTTTGTTTTCCACAATTGCGACAGGCTTGGCCGCGCACGGGGCAATTCTGCGCTCTGGTAGCATGTGAACGAGATCCACAGTTTCCACACTGTTGCCGCGGTAGCGCGCGTTGCTGCCGTCGCGCGAGCATTACCAGTGTCAGGGCTGTCGGGGCCGGCGCCGTCACTGGGTGTGTGTGCTAGTTTCGCTGCAGATTCGACTGCAGACTCCACTTGAAAGGCAATGTTGACTGCCTGTGACAACGACAGATCGTCGGACTCGAGTAACAGTCTTTCACGCACTCTCACGTTGTTGGTGTGCTCTATTAGTTGATCACGCACCATCTCGTCTTGTAGTGCACCAAACTTGCACGAGCTAGCTAACCCCCTCAAATTCACCACGTATTGATGCACAGACTCACCGGGAAGTTGGTGACGCTGTCTAAAAATGACTCGCCGCAGGAGGGCACTTTGTGGGGCAGAGAAGTGTGTGCTTAGCAGAGCCACAGCCACATCATATGTTTGAATTGAGTCTGCTGTGCCTAATGTCCCAAGAACACGCTGGCCCTCCGCTCCCAAGCAATGGGATAACAGTGCCTTTTTCTGTGCTGTACTCACATTTTCTAGTCCGAGAGCGGTGAGGTAGGTTTCAAAGGACTGTAACCAGTGAACCCATGGGATCGGGGGCTCACCGGGTAGTGTGAGGAAGGGAGGAGGTGTTGGAAGAGAGATTTCAGCTATCCTCGTCGCCAAATGTTGCGTTTGCAAAGATAATCCAGAGGCCGTATGCAGAGCTCAATTCATGTTGCATTTAATGGCTGATCCAAACACTCTTCCAGGCAAAAGCAATCAAATACCTATATCCAATGTCAGACACAATACAATGATAACAGCACTATCAAACTCCATGTGCTCAGGCCAAGACAATCGAGTACCTATCACCAATGTCAGACATAACAGGTGGTAATCAGGTGGAGTGGATCACCCGCCCTTTATAGAACCTGCCAAATTTTCATTCCACTTGCTTCAATGTAATGAAAAGCAGACAGGTTCTATAAAAGGGTAGGAAATTTGTTCCGCCAGATTACAGGCCAGCCAACAAGGACAAAACTCTACCCCTTGCTCTTTTAAGATGTTAAGGATGTAGAAAACAATAACCTGGAATATTATGTAGGGAGTTTGCAAAATTCCCCCACCTCGCCTGCTTTCCGAATCAAACAAAGTTGGCTACTTTTTAAACGTACAAAATGGAGTTCTGGGACACGTGACCAGAAAGCTGCTGGAAGTGAGTCATTTTTCTCCCCAGCAACAAGACTGGAGACAGGGCCTGGAATTCTACAGTCCCTATGTGGATTCCAGGCCAGATATGGAATTGAATATGTAATAGCAAGTCGCCAGTAGGCCGGTAAGAACAATGAACCTGGTTGCACTGCAATCAGGGTTAAGCTAGTTAAAACCATCATCGGGCCCATCCTAACAGATCCAATCATATCAGAAACCGTTTTAGAGGACTAGGCACCAGAGACACCATTGTGTGACTGAAACCAAAAACAATGAGGGCCGGTGATAAGGCCGTTAGTGGGAAATCGGCCGTTTTGTAGCCATTTACAGTTAACGAAGTAACCTGGGACACCTCTCGATCTGGGGGAGGCAAGGCAGATCGAGAGAGTATAGCTGTTTTTAGTAAGCAGACAGACAGAGCAGTTCGAGACACTTCGACTTGGAACACACTTCGGGAGAGACAGCTTCTACACTTCACTTCGATTTCATCCTGGGGCTTCGCTGCAAAAGGGAAACTTCGAGGACTCTACTGGGAGAAGCAGTCTCCAAGACGGGGAAGGCTATGCGCAGCAGGCCCATGCTTTGGTAAGCAGGCCTCCCGATTTAAACCTGACTGTTCCCCCCCGCCCCGTGCCCACCACCTCAGGCAGGGATTCAGAGTGGAACCAGGAAGACACGGGACGGAGTGCACCATCCCAGTACGAACCAGAGCCCAGAGCGGGCCTCGCTAAACGGCGCAGCCTGACCCAGGAGGGAAGCCTTTTCGCCCAGCCAAGGAGGAAGATCCACTACCTGACTGACGGGAGAGTGTGTGGCCAGTGCACACTGAACTTTACCAGGCCAGACCAACTAAAGCTGCAGTCCCAGGACAACCTAAAGGCCTTTGTTCCAATGCGTTGGGTGAGCATGAGAGTCTGACCCCCCTTTAGTTCGATCTAGGTTAGGGATAGTGTAGGAGGTGGGGATAAGGCTAAGGGGAGTGTTAATGTGTGATACCCCTCGATGTGTCGTACTCCTTCCCGCACTCGCGTGCCCTCTGTTTTGAATATATAGTATTCCTTTTTCTTTTCTCTTTTTAAGGTGTATAGAGCTGTAGACTTGGTTTAGTATCGTTGAACCAATTAATTTCTCTGCTTGCTTGTTTTGTTTTATTTTTCTCTCAATAAAACCGTTATTATTTTAACCTTTCACCTGCTTGTCTGTCTCGAGCTTGTTATTCTGCGCATCAGCTGCCTGGTAGGATCCCAGTGTCAGAACTGAGTGGGAGTGTGGGGACGCCTCGAAAACGTCCACTGGGTCAGGCCCGAGCCAAACCGACCACCCAACCAACAACCCCTACAATTACTTTAAATTAAACTGCAGGAATAGAACTAGGGAACATGGGTTCAAACCAGCATAAGGTAATTTTAGGACTGCTATCAGGAAATTGTTCTTCACACACTTATCAATGTGTACAATAAACTTCCAGATATGAGTAGTGAAGGCAAAAGCCCTGGAATTATTTAAGAAATAATCAGATGCTACAATGGCAGCATAAAATAGGATCTCTCTGGATAAATGACTTAAGGTGGGCTGAATGGCCTTCTTCATCTGTAATGATCTTGCGATCTTGACTTGATGTTGGACAGACAGTTGGGTAATACAGGAACAATAGAACAATAGTAGTGGCAAAAAGGTAAGAGATGCTGTACATGTGGAAGCTGACCCCATTTTTGTGGATGATATTGCCGAGGTGTAGCATTGTTTTTCTGGGAACAAATGTTCCTTTTGCTGTGCCGAAGATAAGATTGATTAGTTCCCAAAAATTTCATGTTTATGAAAAATTGATGACCAAGTGGTAATGGTTTCTGAAATCTAATTGGAATTCATACTTCCTATAAAAATAATTGCTGAGAATGACAGGTGCTAGAAGATTTCCTGCCACATGGAAATTGGGCTCTATAATTAAACTCCCAATGTCACAGCTCTGCTTGTTGAATGTTCTTTGTTTCAATGCAGTTATCACAAGGTTGGGATCTGATTCGTCTCTCACAACTGTATAGACGTTTGCTGCGGAAAAAAATATCAAATACCGAAAACGTTCTGGTATCCGTCACGGACGGGACTGAGCTGGTGCCAGTCTATCAACAATGCCGGAGAATCGAGCGCTATAGTTAAAAGATACGGAGCTCAGCGCTCCGTCTAAAGCAACAAACCCTGTTGCTAACAGCTTCAAAACAATCAGCACAGCTTGCAAGTGTCTCTGTAGCTTAGCAACAGCTTCAGTTAGATGCTTGCACAGCCAGAAATGAGTAAAAAAAAAGTAACTAAAAGTAAAAAAAGTTATCTGAACCGACTCCTGAATTTTGCCGGTTAACCGACATTTCCGGTTATATAGTGGCCGGTTAATCGAAAGTTTCCTGTAACACCGTTGACCCAAAGTTGAATAAGATATTAACAGACTGACCTCCAAAGGCCTACAACTGGAGGTGTGCAAACTTTTACATAAGAACATAAGAAATAGGAGCAGGAGTAGGCCAATCGGCCCCTCGAGCCTGCTCTGCCATTCAATAAGATCATGGCTGATCTGATCCTAACCGCCAATCTACTATCACAGAACCATCTCCTGAATCGAACAGAATTAGACACACGAAATAGGAGCAGGATCAGGCTACACGGCCCCTGGGCTCGCTCCGCTACCCACAGGGCCATGTCCAATCCGAACCTAGACTCATGTCCAAATTCCTGCCCGCTCCCCGTAACCCTTTATTCCCTTTACTTCGAGGAAACTGTCTATTTCTGTTTTAAATTTATGTAATGATGTAGCTTCCACAGCTTTTTGGGGCAGCATATTCCATGGACCTACCACCCTCTGAGTGAAGTAGTTCCTCCTCATCTCAGTTTTGAATGAGCAGCCCCTTATTCTAAGACTATGCCCCCTAGTTCTAGTTTCACCCATCATCGGGAACATCCTCCCCGCATCCACCCGATCCAACCCCTTCACAATCCTGTATGTTTCAATAAGATCGCCTCTCATTCTTCTGAACTCCAATGAGTAGAGTCCCAATCTACTCAACCTCTCCTCATATGTCCATCCCCTCATCCTCGGGATTAACTGAGTGAACCTTCTTTGTACTGACTCGAGAGCAAGTATGTCTTTTGTTAAGTATGGACACCAAAACTGTATGCAGTATTCCAGGTGCGGTCTCACCAATACCTTGCACAACTGAAGCAATACCTCCCTCTTTTTATATTCTATCCCCCTAGCAATGAAAGCCAACATTCCATTGGCCTTCTTAATCACTTGCTGCACCTGCATACCAACCTTTTGAGTTTCGTGCACAGGACCCCCAGATCCCTTTGTACTTCAGTACTTTCAAGTTTCTTGCCATTAAGATTTTTCCTGCCAAAGTGCATAACCTCACACTTTCCAGTATTGTATTCCATCTGCCAAATCTCTGCCCACTTACTTAGCCTGTCTATGTCCCCTTGCAGGTTTTTTATGTCCTCCTCACTCACTACTTTCCCTCCCATCTTAGTATCATCTGCAAACTTTGATATGTTACACTCGGTCCCCTCCTCCAAATCATTAATATAGATTGTAAAGAGTTGGGGACCCAGCACTGACCCCTGCGGCACACCACTAGTTGCTGATTGCCAGTCTGAGAATGAACCATTTATCCCAACTCTCTGCCTTCTGTTAGATAGCCAATCCTCTATCCATGCCAGAATATTACCCCCAATCCTGTGATTTTTTATCTTAAGCAATAATCTTTTGTGTGGCACCTTGTCAAATGCCTTTTGGAAGTCTAAATACACTACGTCCACTGGTTCCCCTTTATCCACCCTATATGTTACTTCCTCAAAGAACTCCAGCAAATTTGTCAAACATGACTTCCCCTTCATAAAACCATGCTGACTTTGTCCTATTAAATTATGATTATCCAAATGTCCTGTTACTGTCTCCTTAATAATGGACTCCAAAATTTTACCTACCACAGATGTTAGGCTAACCGGTCTATAGTTTCCAGCCTTCTGTCTACTGCCCTTTTTAAATAAGGGTGTTACATTAGCAGTTTTCCAGTCTGCCGGGACCTTTGCTGAGTCCAGGGAGTTTTGGAAAATTATTACTAATGCATCCACAATCCCTACCGCCACTTCCCTCAAGACCCTAGGATGTAAGCCATCAGGTCCAAGTGATTTATCCGCCTTGAGTCCCATTATTTTACCGAGTACCACTTCCTTAGTGATTTTGATCGTGTTTAGCTCCTCCCCCCCATAGCCCCCTGTTTGTCCAGTGTTGGGATATTCTTAGTGTCTTCTACTGTAAAGACTGATACAAAATATTCATTCAGTGTTTTTGCCATCTCCATATTTCCCACCATTAATTTCCCGGTCTCATCCTCTAAGGGACCAACATTTACTTTAGCCACCCTTTTTCTTTTTATATAACTATAAAAACTCCTACTATCTGTTTTTATATTTTTTGCTAATTTACTTTCATAATCTATCTTCCCTTTCTTAATCAATCTTTTTGTTATTTTTTGCTGTCTTTTAAAGTTTTCCCAATCCTCTATCCTCCCACTAGATTTGGCTACCTTATATGCCCTTGTTTTTAGTCGAATACTATCCTTAGTTTCTTTACTTAGCCACGGATGGCTGTCTTTTCTTTTACACCCTTTTCTTCTCAGTGGAATATATATTCTTTGGAAGTTGTAAAATAACTCCTTAAATGTACACCGCTGATCATGTATCGTCTTACCCTTTAATCTATTTTCCCAATCCACTCTACTCAATTCCACTCTCATACCTTCATAGTCTCCTTTATTCAAGCTTAGCACGCTTGTTTGAGATCCAACCCTCTCACCCTCTAATTGAATATGGAATTCAACCATGTTATGGTCACTCATTCCAAGGGGATCCTTTACTAGGACATTTTTAATTAATCCTGTCTCGTTACACAGGACCAGGTCTAAGGTTGCTTGCCCCCTGGTCGGTTCAGTTACATACTGCTCAAGAAACCCATCCCTAATACACTCAATGAACTCATCCTCAAGGCAGCCCTGCCCAATTTGATTTGTCCAATTAATGATAGTTAAAATCCCGCATAATTATAGCTGTTCCCTTATTACAAGCCTCAACTATTTCCTGATTGATACTCCGTCCAACAGAGTTGCAACTGTTCGGAGGCCTATAGACTATGCCCACTAGTGTTTTTTTCCCCTTATTATTCCTTACCTCCACCCAAACTGTTTCATTATCCTGATCTTTTGACCCAATATCATTTCTCTGTATTACAGTGATTCCTTCCTTTATTAACATAGCCACCCCACCTCCCCTTCCTTCCTGCCTGTCCTTCCTGATCGTTAAATAACCTGGTATGTTTAATTCCCAGGCATTGTCACCCTGCAGCCATGTTTCTGTAATGGCCACAAGATCATACCCATATGTAGTTATTTGTGCCATTAATTCGTCTATTTTGTTACGAATGCTACGTGCATTCAGATAGAGAACTTTCAAATATGTTTTGTGACACTTAGTTCCTGCTTTTGCCCTTTTTATTACTTTACCTTTTACTCCATACCTTCTGCCCCTTCCTGACACGCTCTGGTTTTTAATTTCCCCACTGCTACCTAAGTCTATGACCTTCTCTGTTGTCATTTTTATTATTTGCTCTCTAGGAACCTCCCCCCCACTAGTTAGTTTAAAGCCCTCTCTACAGCCCTAGTTACATGATCCGCCAGGACTGTAGTCCCAGCACTGGCCAAGTGAAGCCCGTCCCAATGGAACAGCTCCCTCCTGCCCCAGTACTGGTGCCAGTGTCCCAGGAAGCAAAACCCATTTCTCCCACACCAGTCTTTGAGCCACGCATTTAACTCTCTAATTTTATTTGTCCTAGCCAAATTCTCTCGTGGCTCAGGTAATAATCCAGATGATTACCCTTGAGGTTCTGTTTTTTAATTTGACCCCTAGCTGCTCATACTCCTTTAACAAAACCGGCTTCCTTGTCCTATCTACGTCGTTTGTACCAACATGGACCACGACAACTGGATCCACCCCCTCCCACTGCAAGTTTCTTTCCAGCCCAGAGGAGATGTTCTTAACCCTGGCACCGGGTAGGCAACACAGCCTTCGGGACTCTCGCTCTCGACTGCAGAGAACTCTATCTATCCCCCTAATAATACTATCCCCTACCACTACAACATTTCTATTTACTCCCCCCTCTTGAATGGCCCACCGTTCCACGGTGCTGTGGCCAGGTTGCTCATCCCGTCTGCAGTCCCTGCTCCTGTCCCCACAGGGGGTAAGAACCTCGAACCTGTTGGACAAGAACAAGGGCTGTGGCTCCTCCAGCTCTACCTCCTGGATCCCCGTACCTGCCTCACTCGTAGTCACACCGTCCTGTGTGTCTTTAGCCTTCAAAACGAATAACTTGTTCGGGATTTCTACCACTGATGATTATTTTGTGTACACAGATCTCGTTTCCTTTGTCCTGACATCAAGAATGTTAGAACCCTCTGAGGCATTTGTCAGCCAAATCCCACATCATTGCCATTTGTAGCACTAGGACCTTTTAAAACAGAAGCAAATATTTTCCTTCAGGGTAGAAACTTCAGCGTCGCCATGGATATGTTAAAGTAGATGGGAAACATTGAAGAAAATCGAATGCCACTGATTAGATGGTTGCCTTGGCTACAGTGAGTGCGCTTTCTGTGTCATTGCTTTTTGTTAGTAAAAGTAGTCACTTTGTGCTCTCATTTATTTTAATTAGGTTGTGAACAAAATGGTGGAACAGAAATTCTTCTTCTGTCATCATGCAGAGCAATTCGTCACTGAATAACTATCAAAAACCGATGGACAAAAAATTTGTGGCAGTTACCTGGTGGATGTCATCACTGTTTGAATTAATGCAACAACAAAAACAACAACTTGCATCTATAGCATCTTAACATAGAAAAACACCCCAAGGTGCTTTTCAGAGCACAATCAAAAAAAAATAGATTCCAAGACTAGAAGGGGGTTATTAGAAATGGTGATGAAAACCTTGGTCAGAAGTAGGTTTTAAGGAGGGTCTTAAAGGAGGAGAGGGAAGTAGAGAGGCAGAGAGGTTTAGGGAGGGAATTCCAGAGCGTGGGTCCTAGATAGCTAGAGTCAAGGCCAGCATTTATTGCCCACCCCTAATTGCCCTTGAAAAGGTGGTGGTGAGCCGCCTACTTGAACCACTGCAGTCCGTGTGGTGAAGGTACTCACATAGTGTTGTTAGGGAGGGAGTTCCAGGATTTTGACCCAGCGACGATGAAGGAACGGTGATATATTTCTAAGTCAGGATGGTGTGTGACTTGGAGGGGAACTTGGAGGTGATGATGTTCCCATGCGTCTGCTGCCCTTGTCCTTCTAAATGGTAGAGTTCGCAGGTTTGGGAGGTGCTGGCGAAGAAGCCTTGGCGAGTTGCTGCAGTGCATCTTGTAGATGGTACACACTGCAGCTACGGTACGCCGGTGGTGGAGGGAGTGAATGTTTAAGGTGGTGGACAGGGTGCCAATCAAGCTGGCTGCTTTGTCCTGGATGGTGTCGAGTTCTTGAGTGTTGTTGGAGCTGCACTCATCCAGGCAAGTGGAGAGTATTCCATCACATGCCTGATCTGTGCCTTGTAGATGGTGAAAAGTCTTTGGGGAGTCAGAAGGTGAGACACTCGCCACAGAATATCCAGCCTCTGACCTGTTCTTGTAGCCATATTATTCATGTAGCTGGTCCAGTTAAGTTTCTGGTCAATGGTGACCCCCCAGGATGTTGATGGTGGGGGATTTGGCGATGGTAATGCCGTTGAATGACAAATGATGGTGGTTGCCTGGCACTTGTGTGGCACAAATGTTACTTACCACTTAACAGCCCAAGCCTGAATGTTGTCCAGGTCGTGCTGCATGAGGGCATGGACTGTTTCATTCTCTGGGGAGTTGCGAATGGAAATGAACACTGTGCAATGATCAGCGAACATCTCCACTTTTGACCTTATGATGGAGGGAAGGTCATAGATGGAGCAGCTGAAGATGGTTGGGCCTAGGACACTGCCCCGAGGAACTCCTGCAGCGGTGTCCTGGGGCCGAGATGATTGACATCCAACGACCACAACCATCTTCCTTTGTGCTAGGTATGACTCCATCAGTGGAAAGTTTTTCCCGATTCCCATTGACTTCAATTTTACTAGGGCTCCTTGATGCCACACTCGGTCAAATGCTGCCTTGATGTCAAGGGCAGTTGCTCTCACCTCACCTCTGGAATTCAGCTCCTTTGTCCATGTTTGGACCAAGGCTGTAATGAGGTCGGGAGCCGAGTGGTCCTGCCAGAACCCAAATTGAGCATCAGTGAGCAGGTTATTGGTGAGTAAGTGCCACTTGATAGCACTGTTGACGACACCTTCCATCACTTGCTGATGATTGAGAGTAGACTGATGGGGCAGTAATTGGCCAGATTGGATTTGTCCTGTTTTGTGTGAACAGGACATACCTGGGCAGTTTTCCACATTGTTGGATAGATGCCAGTGTTGTAGCTGTACTGGAGCAGATTGGCTAGAGGCGCGGCTAGTTCTGGAGCACAAGTCTTCAGCACAACAGCCGGGATGTTGTCGGGGCCCACAGCCTTTGCTGTATCCAGCACGCTCAGTTGTTTCTTGATATCACGTGGAGTGAATCGAATTGGCTGAAGACTGGCTTCTGTGATGGTGGGGACCTCAGGAGGAGGCCGATATGGATCATCCACTCGGCACTTCTGGCTGAAGATGGTTGCCTAGTCTTTTGCACTCGCGTGCTGAGCTCCGCCATCATTGAGGACAGGGATCTTCATGGAGCATCCTCCTCTCGTTAGTTGTTTAATTGTCCACCACCATTCATGACTGGATTTGGCAGGACTGCAGAGCTCTGATATGAGCCGTTGATTGTGGGATCACTTAGCTCTGTCGATAGTATGCTGCTTCCGCTGTTTAGCATGCATGCAAGTCCTGTGTTGGCACCTCATTTTCAGGTATGCGTGGTGCTGCTCCTGGTATGCTCTTCTACACTCCTTATTGAACCAGGGTTGGTCCCCTGTCTTGATGGTAATAGTAGAGTGAGGGATATGCCAGGCCATGAGGTTGCAGATTGTGGTGGAATACAATTCTGCTGCTGCTGATGGTCCACAGCACCTCATGAATGGCCAGCTGAGCTGCTAGATCTGTTCTGAATCTATCTCATTTAGCATGGTGGTAGTGCCACACAACACGATGGAGGGTGTCCTCAGTCTGAAGACGTTACTTTGTCTCCACAAGGACTGTACGGTGGTCACTGGACAGATGCATTTGCGACAGGTAAATTGGTGAGGACAAGATCAAGTAGATTTTTCCCTCGTGTTGGTTCTCTCCCCATCTGCTGCAGGCACAGTTTGGCAGCTATGGCCTTCAGGACTCGGTCAGTTGGTGATGGACATTGAAGTCCCCCACCCAGAGTGCATTCTGTGCCCTTTCTACCCTGAGTGCTTCTTCCAAGTGGTGTTCAACATGGAGGAGTACTGGTTCATCAGCTGAGGGAGAGCAGTAGGTGGTAATCAGCAGGAGGTTTGCTTGCCCATGCTTGACCTGAAGTCATGAGACATCATGGGGTCCAGAGTCCCAGGGCCACTCCCTCCCGTATGCCACTGTGCCGCCACCCAGGGATGGTAATGGAGGAGTCTGGGACATTGGCTGGGTGATCTGTCCAGTTTTGTTCTTATTATTGTTTTTTGTAGCGACCGAGTGGCTTGCTAAGCCTTTTCAGTTAAGAGTCAACCACGTTGCTGTGGGTCTGGAGTCACATATAGGCCAGACCAGGTAAGGACGGCAGATTTCCTTCACTGAAGGACATTCGTGATTGTAGTAAGACTTCCTTACTCTTGTACTCCAACCCCCTTGCAATAAAGGCCAACATGCCATTTGCCTTCCTAATTGCTTGCTGGACATGCATGCTAACTCTGTGTTTCTTGTACTGGGACACCCAAATCTCTCTGAACACCAACATTTAATAGTTTCTCACCGTTTAAAAAATATTCTGTTTGTCTGTCAGGCTAACTGGCCTGTAGTTCCGTGTTTTCTCGTTCCCTCCTTTCTTGAATAGTGGGTTTATATCTGCTACCTTCCAATCCGCTGGGACCATTCTAGAATCTAGGGAATTCTGGAAGATTACAACCAATGCATCCACTATTTCTGCAGCCACCTCTCTTAGAACCCTAGGATGTAGGCCATCAGGTTCTGGAGATTTGTCGGCTATTAGTCCCATTCGTTTCCCAAGTACAGGAAACTTTGTGCTATCCGGAGGTGAGCTATCCGGCAATCTGGAGCCACCGGCAAAAATCAGCAGCCGTTTTAAATTCTTTTTGTTTTTTTTTTTTTGCTTTGTTTGAACAGTCAAGCTGTGCAAGGTCTGTAGCTATAGCAACAGCTTCAGCTACAGAGCTTTAGGGCCACACCCGAGTGTTTAGAAGCTGTTGCTAAGCAACAGTGTTTGTTGTCAAATACGGAGATAAGAATCTCCGTATCTCTCAACATTAACTCTGGCGAGTACGGCACTTTTTAGGCAACGGCAGCAGCTCGGTCCCGTGGGTGCCGGATAGCACAAAGTTTCCTGTACTTTTTCTCTACTGATATTAATTACTTACGTTCCTCACTCATATATAGAAATTCTCTATAAAAATAACAATGAGGCGAACAGCACTCACATGTGCAAATCGGACAGCAATTTCGACAACCACTAATGCATAATTTAATGCAGAAATCTGGAAGTTGCTGTCCGAGAGGATTTGAGTATAAGAGTAAAGACATCTTACTGCAATTATATAGGGCCCTGGTGAGACCACACCTGGAGTATTGTGTACAGTTTTGGTCTCCTTACCTAAAGAAGGATATACTTGCCATAGAGGGAGTGCAACGAAGGTTCATCAGACTGGTTCCTGGGATGGGGGGGATTGTCCTATGAGAACAGATTGAGTAGACTAGGCCTATATTTTCTAGAGTTTAGAAGAATGAGAGGTGATCTCATTGAAACATATAATGAAGGATGTGAAGGCTCTTGAGAGGGTGCAGTGGAAATTTACCAGAATGGTTCCGGGGATGGGGGATCTTACCTACAAGGACAGGTTGGAGAAGCTGGATTTGTTTTCATTAGAGCAAAAGAAGTTGAGGGGTGATTTGATAGAGGTGTACAAGATTATGACGGGTTTGGATAGGCTAGACGGGGAAAGGCTGTTCCCACTAGTTGGTGGTACAAGGACTAGGGGACACAGATTTAAGGTTTTGGTCAAGAGATACAGGGGGGATGTGAGGAAAAACTTTTTTACGCAGCGAGTGGTGATGACCTGGAATTTGCTGCCTACGGAAGTGGTGGAAGCGGAGACACTCAATGTTTCCAAGGGGAGACTGGGTAGGCATTTGAGAGAAATAAACTTGCAGGGCTACGGGGATAGAGTGGGAGAACGGGACTGATTGGATTGCTCTACAGAAAGCTGGCATGGACTCGATGGGCCGAATGGCCTCCTTCTGTGACGTTATGACTCTATGACTATGTTCAGCGCCATTCACAACTCCTCAGATAATGAAGCAGTCCATGCCCGCATGCAACAAGACCTGGACGACGTTCAGGCTTGGGCTGATAAGTGGCAGGTAACATTCGCCACAGAAGTGCCAGGCAATGACTATCTCCAACAAGCAAGAGTCTAACCACCTCCCCTTGACATTCAACGGCATTACCATCGCCGAATCCCCCACCATCAACATCCTGGGGGTTCACCATTGACCAGAAACTTAACTGGACCAGCCACATAAACACTGTGGCAACAAGAGCAGGTCAGAGGCTAGGTATTTTGCGGCAAGTGTCTCACCTCCTGACTCCCCAAAGCCTTTCCACCAAGTAAGGAGTGTGATGGAATACTCTCCACTTGCCTAGATGAGTGCAACTCCAACAGCACTCAAAAAGCTCGACACCATCCAGGACAAAGCAGCCCATTTGATTGGCACCCCATCCACCACCTTAAACATTCACTCTCTCCACCACCGGTGTACCGTGGCTGCAGTGTGTATCATCTACAAGATGCACTGCTGCAACTCGCTAAGGCTTCTTCAGCAACACCTCCCAAACCCGCGACCTCTTCCACCTAGAAGGACAAGGGCAGCGGGTGCATGGGAACACCACCAGCTCCAAGTCACACACCATCCTGACTTAGAAGTATATTGCCGATCCTTCACCATCGCTGGGTCAAAATCCTGGAACTCCCTACCTAACAGCACTGTGGGAGTACCTTCACCACACGGACTGCAGCAGTTCAAGAAGACAGCTCACCACCACCTTCTCAAGTAAATTAGGGATGGGCAATAAATGCTGGCCTTGCCAGCGACGCCCACATTCCATAAATGAATTTTAAAAAAATTCGCCTTCTGTACCTGATTAGACATTGAATTCACTATTCTAACTGACACTTCCTGGTTCAGACTCTGTGCTGATCATTCACGATTCTTCATTCCGGTTGGTTGTGGAGAAACACAATTGCTTGTCTTGTTCACACAGGTCTCAGATGCCCTGTAGAGGGCGCTGGAACTTTCTGGATGGTTGGCTGACAGCAACTTGCTGTGGAAAAGCCCACAGAAAGTCCACGGGCAAGTGCAAGTCTAACAAACTTTGCCTCTCAGAGTAAAATCCGGCCCATCATATTGAAAAGGCTTACATCCACACATCTTTGTCTACATCACTTGACTTCCTGTTATCACATTTTTCTGGCAACTATTCCATTATAAATTCCTAGGTCTGTGGCAGAACCACTGAATGACTCTGGCTAACTGTATATAATTCTCTTTAACGATGTTCTAACACCAGCCTAAACCTGTACCATTGTGTTAGGCATTACTGTGCTTTGTATATAGAGTTTGCATGTACGGGGAGTGCCCCTTTAAGAGCGCGGGAAAACGCGGACAAACGCGATGACGTCACGTCGCAAACCACGGGGCTGCCCAGGCAGTCCTTTTGGCATCTCCGTTGAGTAAAGACCTGTTTAATTGTTCTCTTGTGTCGATCTCCGTTATTCGTTGGAATTCGTTAATTCCTACATTGGTGACCCCGTTTTTGTGAACGTTTTCACATAAGAAGAGCACAGCATGGAAGCAAACGCCGTTTCGCTAAAGCTACCGCAGTTCTGGGAGCAGCAAGTGCCCTCGTGGTTTATTCAGGTCGAGGCCCAGTTCGCCCTGAGGAACACCGATGCGGATCAGACCAAGTACCTTTATGTGGTCTCCGCACTCGACAGCTCTACCGCCTCTCGGATCGTCAGCCTCCTCGAAAACCCCCCAACGGAGCGCAAGTATGAAACCCTCAAAGCGCAGTTACTGCAGGCTTTCGGGCTCACAAAATCGGAGTGCGCCCGTCGATTACTCACTATGCCCGGGCTCGGGGACTCCAAGCCTTCAGAGTTGATGAGCCAAATGCTCACACTCCTGGGCTCAGAACGGGAATGTTTCCTATTCCGCGAGATTTTCCTCAGCCATCTGCCTGAACAGGTACAAGCTGCCCAGGCCAGATCTGAAATTGAAGACTGCGCAACACTCGCTGCGGAGGCTGACAAAATTTTCGCTGTAACTCGGCAGTACTGCGCCGCCATGAGGCACCCATCCCCCGCAGACGCCGCCCCAGCTCGTCAGCCTGCTGGGCTGTGTTTCTACCACGCGCAGTTCGGCGCGAAGGCGAAGCGTTGCCGCCCTCCCTGCAGTTTTCCCCCAAAAAACAAACAACTAACACTGCGACCACCGAGGAACGGGTCTAACGGGCACCCCGCGGCCGCGATGGCGATCGGCAATGCAGGAAAATTGCTGTTCATCACTGACACTCTCTCCGGTCGTCGTTTTCTGTGCGACACCGGGGCGCAGTGCAGCATTTTACCCGCGTTCGCCCTCGATGTGCAGACGGGGAATCACGGTCCCACCCTTGAAGTGGCCAATGGCGGAACAATTCGGACCTTCGGCAGACGACGAGTGGAGGTATGCCTCGGGGGGCAACGTTTTCACTGGGAGTTTGTTACGGCCAGAGTTTCCCAGCCCCTCCTCGGCACGGATTTCCTGTGCGCCAACAGCCTCCTGGTCGACGTTAGGAACCGGCGGCTGATCAACGCAGCAACTTTTAATTCTCTTCCGTGTTACCGCAGTAACACTACATCACGCACCGTCTCCTGTGCATTCTCGACTCCTGATGAGTTCGATCGCCTGCTCGGCGAATTCCCCGACCTGACAAGACCAACGTTCTCCTCCACAGCCACGAAACATGGTGTGGAACACCACATCACATCACCACCAACGGCCCCCCGGTCTACGCGCGGGCCCAGCGCCTGGAACCTGGCAAGCTGGCGGTCGCAAAGGCGGAGTTCGCAACCATGAAATGGTTAGGGATTATTCGCCGGTCGAATAGTCCCTGGTCTTCACCCCTCCATATTCATCCCGAAGCCTGGCGGCGGATGGCGGCCATGTGGCGACTATCGACACCACCACTCCTGATCGGTACCCGATCCCCCACATCCAGGATTTCTCTGCCCATTTGGCAGGGAACACCGTGTTCACAGAATCACAGAAACCCCACAGTGCAGATAGAGGCCATTTCGGCCCATCGAGCCTGCACCGACACATATCCCACCCGATCCCCGTAACCCCTACACCAACACATATCCCACCCTATCCCTGTAACCCCACGTATTTAATCCCCCTAACACTAAGGGTCAATTTATCATAGCCAATCAACCTAACCCGCACATTTTGGAGTGTGGGAGGAAACCGGAGCACCCGGAGAAAACCCACGCAAACACGGGGAGAATGTGCAAACTCCACACAGACAGTCGCCCGAGGCCGGATTCGAACCCGGGTCCCTGGCGCTGTGAGGCAACAGTGCTAACCACTATGCCACCGTGTTCTCAAAAGTCGACCTCGTCCGGGGCTACCACCAGGTCCCAGTTCATCCACAAGACGTCCAGAAGACCGCAGTCATCACCCCATTCGGCCTCTTCGAGTTTTTACGAATGCCGTTTGGGTTAAAGAACGCTGCCCAGGCTTTCCAACGCCTGATGAACTCTGTGCTGCGGGACCTCAAGTTCCTCTTCGTCTACCTGGATGATATTCTAATTGCCAGTCCTACTAAGGAAGAACATACCTGTCACCTACGCACCCTTTTTCGACGCCTCAGCCAACACAGCCTGATTATCAACCCGGCCAAGTGTCAGTTTGACCTGCACCAAATTGACTTCCTGGGGCATCGCATCACCTCAGAGGGAGTGGTTCCTTTACATTCGAAAGTAGAGGCGGTGACATCCTTTCCACGCACGCAGAACGTAAAGGCCCTGCAGGAATTCCAAGGCATGGTAAACTTTTACCACCGTTTCGTGCCTAAGGCGGCATTACTCATGCAGCCCCTGTACGAGGCCCTCAAGGGCAAGACTGGCAAGAACCCGGTAGACTGGGCGGATGACATGGCCCGAGCATTCGCCAACACCAAAAGCGCCTTAGCCAACGCGACAATGCTGGCGCACCCACTGCCAGGAGCCACCATCGCCCTCACCACCGACGCGTTGGACTACGCAGTCGGTGCCGTGCAACAGCAGTGGGTGAACGGGACATGGCAGCTGTTGGCATTCTTCAGCCGTCAACTACGGCAGAACGAGAGAGCATACAGCACGTTCGACCGGGAGTTGCTCGCCCTTTTTCTGGCCATCCGCCATTTTCGGTTCCTACTGGAAGGACGCCCTTTCACCGCCTTTGTGGACCATAAGCCGCTAACCTTTGCAATGGCCAAGACCGCCGAACCGTGGTCAGCCCGACAGCAGCGTCAACTGACCTACATATCCGAATTCACCACGGATATACAGCACGTGGCCGGTAAGGACAACCTGGTGGCAGACTGCCTCTCCCGCGCGATCGTCAATACGGTTCATTTGGGCATCGACTACGCCCTCATGGCAGTGGACCAAACCTCAGACCCGGAATCCAAGCTTACAGAATGGCCATCACTGGCCTCCAGTTGGCCGACGTCAAGTTCCATTCGGCAGGTACCACGCTGTTGTGTGACGTCTCCGTACAGGATCCTTGCCCTGTTGTGCCGGTCGTCTGGCGCCTCAAAGTGTTCGACGCCATACATGGATTGTCACACCCAGGAATGAAGGCCTCTCAAAAACTGATGTCAGCGAAATTTGTATGGCATGGCATGCATAAAGATGTCCGCGACGGGCCAACACCTGCGTGGTCTGCCAAAAGGCCGAGGTACAGCGCCACATGAAAGCTCCGTTGGCCACCTTCACAGTTCCGGAGCGACGTTTTGACCATGTCAATGTGGACCTGGTAGGACCACTCCCACCCTCCCATGGTTTTTCACACATCCTGACCATGGTTGACCGCACCACCAGATGGCCGGAGGCGGTCCCCCTGTCATCCACTACTTCGGCGGACGTGGCTAGGGCGTTCATTTCCTCCTGGATCGCCCGCTTCGGAGTGCCCGCAGATATTTCGTCAGACAGGGGACCGCAGTTTTCCTCCGAACTCTGGAATGCAGTGGCCCAAGGACTCGGTGTCAAATTACACCGCACCACAGACTACCACCCACAGGCGAATGGCCTCTGCGAACGCTTCCACTGGTCAATGAAAGCCGCCCTGAGGGCCAGCCTCCAGGACGCTGGATGGGCAGACAAGCTACCGTGGGTCCTGTTGGGCCTTTGCACGGCCCCCAAAGACGACCTTCACTCTTCTTCAGCGGAGCTTGTGTATGGTCAGCCGTTGCGAGTCCCAGGGGACTTCCTACCAACATCGACGGAGCCATGGTCAGCGTCTGCCCAGCTTGCTAGTCACCAAGAGGCGGCCAGATGTTTCGCACCGGTGCCCACTTCGCACCACAGGCTGCAGAGGTCACACGTTCCCACGGAGCTTCACAAGGCTGAATACGTTTTTATTCGCCATGATGCACATAGGGATCCACTCAAGGCCCCATATACCGGTCCCTTCCGCGTGTTGGAAGCAGGGGACAAAACCTTCACGGTAGATGTCGGTGGTAAACCGGACCACATTTCGGTCAACCGCTTAAAGCCAGCACATTTAGACCTCGACCGCCCTGTCGCGACAGCACAACCACCGAGACGGGGTCGGCCACCCATCGTCGTTACGGCAGACCAAGTGCGACCGCCCGCCAGCCGCCCTGCAGCCTCTGCCTTGAGAGTTCAGGAGTCGTTCTGACAGGCTTGTCAGACCCCCTTTTGACTTTGTCCGTTAAAGCGAATTCTGGGGGGGCGCATGTGGCAGAACCACTGAATGACTCTGGCTAACTGTATATAATTCTCTTTAACGATGTTCTAACACCAGCCTAAACCTGTACCATTGTGTTAGGCATTACTGTGTTTTGTATGTAGAGTTTGCATGTACGGGGCGTGGCCCCTTTAAGAGCGCGGGAAAACGCGGACAAACGCGATGACGTCACGTCGCAAACCACGGGGCTGCCCAGGCAGTCCTTTTGGCATCTCCGTTGAGTAAAGACCTGTTTAGTTGTTCTCTTGTGTCGATCTCCGTTATTCGTTCGAATTCGTTAATTCCTACAGGTCCATGTTTAACATGGATTTTGCTTATGTAAACACACCACTATGATTGCACAATTTGGTCACTGGGTTCCCACAATCCTCTTAAAATTCTTTTTGAAAATATTTTTTCAAATGCAGTTTTTAGCCTCAATAACCAAAATGTCCAAAAAAAGGTTTGAACAAAATAAAAAAATTACACATTTCACAATAATTTGATTACATTTATTTATTGAATAGTTTTGTTTTGTCTTTTCATGCCGTATTAAAGTTTTCACCTGAACACCTGGACTTGGAGTTGATATTCTGCCCACACCTGTGACTGTGCAGAATTTGGATTGTGCAGTCTGAGCATGTTGCAGTGTACCTAATTTCACAGGATGCATTAGTACCAGTCAGTTGTATTGGTGCAATATATTTCTTCAACTTTCGGCCAGTCTCTGGTGTTGAAATGATTTCAATATTTGAACTCATTTTTTATCTTTTAGAGAAAGAAATACAATTTAAAACTCTACCAGTAGAATCACTCCCTTTAGGTGAGACACCATGTTGGGTGAATCTGCAACAGCCAAGGTGTGACATCCTTGAAATTGAAAACTTCTATCACAATACCACCTAGAGGCATAACTGGTACTACAGGCAGTATAATGGGGTTGCGTTAGGTTACCATGAATGCTTACATTGAAATGTGTATCCACATACCAAATATAACATGTAATATTTGAAGTAACATTACATGAAGAAACATTCTTTCTCTCCCTTGCCTCGCTTTGTCTCTCCCGACTCATGTCTGTCTCACTCTGATTTTCTAAAGTTTATTGAACACAAAACAAAGGCTACAACATTAGAACACTATCATTTTTCACTCACACCCTCACGAGCAGCCTCTCTACTTTTTAAAACAAAACACCAAATATAAATTTTATCTCAGTTAAGCTTTTGAAATTTGTGCTCTAGCTTTTCTTGATAGAATTTTGGAAAGCGTTTGAGCAGAAAGTAATAGAAGCTTAGGAAAACATATTCCTCAGTATAGCTGACTGAATAGTACTGATACATCCTAAGATCGCTACCAGTACCTCTCTGAAACTGACAGCAACTTCAGAATTTAGCGCACGCGCAGATAAAAGCGGAAATCCAGCAATTACTGTCAGTCATACCATGCCCCACCACAGGTTACGCTGTGGAACTCCCCAGAGCCGGCAATCAATTCAAATCACACTGAAGGACAAAATCTTCCCCTACCACGCTGGAATATCGCTGTTAACCCCCTACCCAACCCAGCCTTCCGAAAAAGTTAAGCCTTGTTGAAAGAGGTGTAACTGGGTTTTTAAACAGCGTGTTGACTGCTGAACAACCGTCCTGGCACAGAAAAACTAATTTTCTATTTGTGGAATGTCAAATTTTTCCATTAATATGATTAAGAATTCCACAGGTTTTAAGATAGCTTTTTTCAAAGTTTCTTTTATGATATTTCTGCTTCTACCTTAATCCTGTGTGTATGTCCCAATCTTTATTTTGCTCTCTGTAAAATTTATAGTAAGTAAATTAGAATCTGTGCATTTTACTTCCTGGTTTGCTGTCTGTGAGAATTCTTCAATGTGATTGGCTGCTCAGCCTGCTTGATGATATCACTGTTGCTGGACGCTGGAGATTTACATGATTTGCCACCAGATTCAAACTAAGGTCAGGAGAGCTGAAATTCACGCTACAGAGATTGCTAGATCTTTGTGGGCAGCTTTCTTCGCGGTCAGCGGCAAGCGCTGTCGCTTTGCTGCTGACCGGAAATTCCGGGCCATAACTTCAGGCCTCTGGATTACAAGTGTTAATGAAACTATTTAAAGACACAAAAGATAATTCAATAGATAAGTTTAATCATGGTATTTTGAAATAAGTAATCGTTTTTAAATTTTGATTAAATCCTTATTTTGGATATTAGAAATTTGAGTTATGGAGGAAATGTCAGATGAAAAAAAATTCTGAAAGTATTTTGAGAAAATTGTAGGAACCCAGTGTCCAGATTGCACAGCCTGATGGCTAGATTATGCATCAGAGTAACAGGTTTACATAGACATGTTACATTATAAATGTGGAAATAGATATTTAGAATCGAAAATGTTCGCACAAAAAAGGGTGGCCAAAATGTCACTATGGTTTCCGCATGAACTTGGAGATCTGAACTGTACTAATTTGGTAATCTAACACAGCATCCTATTTGGTTAATTTACAGCTGTTTCACGCTGTTTCGGCATGGTGAGTAATAGGACAATTAACACCTTTAGGTCTCTTTTTACTTTCTCCTCGTCAAGTTCTATCCTACCCATGCAGTACCCCAAGGCTTCAATTTTAATTCCAGTATGCGGTATCTTGAATTTGTATATTTTAAACTTCATTTGCCATTGATCTCCCCAGGGGGAATAATTTCTGAAGTGTGTTCAGGAGAACTTTTTTGATCAGTGCATTTCCGGCCCGAGGAAGGAGGCATTGCTGGATCTGGTTCTGGGGAATAAGGTGGGTCAAGTGGAGCAAATGTCTGCAGGGAAACATTTAGGGAACAGTGATCATAGTATCATAAGGTTTAGATAGTTCGAGTACAATCGAGGTACATTCCCACGAGGGGGAAAGGTAGGTCAACCAAAGTCAGAGCTCCCTGGATGATGAAAGAGATAGAGAGTAAAATGAAGCAGAAAAAGAGCACATATGACAGATGTCAGGTTGAGAATACATAGAAACATAGAAGATAGGAGCAGGAGTAGGCCATTCGGCCCCTCGAGCCTGTTCCGCCATTTAATGAGATCATGACTGATCATCCAAATTCAGTACCCTGTCCCTGCTTTCTCCCCATATCCCTTTAGCCTTAAGAAATATAACTAACTCCTTCTTGAATATATGAATACAAGCAAGAATCAGGTTGAATACAGAAAGTTCAGAGGGGAAGTTAAAAAGAAAATAAGAGGGGCGAGGGTATGAGAATAGATTGGCAGCTAACATAAAAGGGAATTCAAAAGTCTTCTATAGGCATATAAAGAGTAAACAGGTAGCAAGAGGAGGGGAGGGGCCAATTAGGGACCAAAAAGGAGACTTACGCATGGAGGCAGAGGGCATGGTTGAGGTACTAAATGAGTACTTTGCATCTGTCTTCACCAAGGAAGAAGCCAAAGTCATAGTGAAAGAGGAGATAGTGGAGATACTGGATGGGATAAAAATTGATAAAGAGGAGGTACTAGAAAGGCTGTCTGTACTTAAAGTTGATAAGTCACCAGGATCGGATGGGATGCATCCTAGAATGCTGAGGGAAGTTAAGGTGGAAATTGCGGAGGTACTGGCCATAATCTTCCAATCCTCCTTAGATACGGGGGTACATAAGAAGTAGGAGCAGGAGTAGGCCATACGGCCCCTCGGGCCTGCTCCGCCATTCAATAGGATCATGGCTGATCTGAACCTAGACTCACGTCCACATCCCTGCCCGCTCCCCATAACCCTTAATTCCCTTATCAGCTAGGAAACTGTCTATCTCCGTTTTAAATGTATTTAATGTCGCAGCTTCCACAGCTCTCTGAGGTAGCAAATTCCATAGATTTACTACCCTCTGAGTGAAGAAGTTTCTCCTCATCTCAGTTTTGAAATGGCAGCCCCTTATTCTAAGATTATGCCCCCTAGTTCTAGTCTCGCCCATCAGTGGAAACATCCTTCCCGCATTCACCCGATCAAGCCCCCTCACAATCTTATATGTTTCGATAAGATCACCTCTCATTCTTCTGAATTCCAATGAGTAGAGGCCCAACCTACTCAACCTTTCCTCATAAGTCAACCCCCTCATCTCCGGAATCAACCGAGTGAACCTTCTCTGAACTGCCTCGAGAGCAAGTATATCTTTTCTGGTGGTACCAGAGGACTGGGAATTGCAAATGTTACACCCTTGTTCAAAAATGGGTGTAAGGATAAACCCAGCAACTGCAGACCAATTCGTTTAAGCTCAGTAGTGGGGAAGCTTTTAGAAACGGTAATCAGCGATAAAATTAACAGTCATTTGGACAAGTGTGGATTAATTAAGGAAAGCTAGCACGGATTTGTTAAAGGCAAATCGTGTTTAACTAACTTGATCGAGTTTTTTGATGAGGGCAATGCAGTTGACATGGTGTACATTACCACCCCCATCAGTGTATTCTCAATCATCAGCAAAATGATGGAAGGTGTCATCGACAGTGCTATCAAGTGGCACTTACTCACCAATAACCTGATGCCCAGTTTGGGTTCCGCCAAGACCACCCGGATCCCGACCTCATTACAGTCTTGGTCCAAACATGGATGAAGGAGCTGAATTCCAAAGGCGAGGTGAGAGTGACTGTCCTTGACATCAAGGAAGCATTTGACCGAGTGTGGCATCAAGGAGCCCTAGTAAAACTGAAGTCAATGGGAATCAGGGGGAAAACGCTCCACTGGCTGGAGTCATACCTAGCACAAAGGAAGATGGTTGTGGTGATTGATGGTCATCGCTGCAGGAGTTCCTCAGGGCAGTGTCCTAGGCCCAACCGTCTTCAGCTGCTTCATCAATGACCTTCCCTCCAACTTAAGGTCAGAAATGGGGATGTTCGCTGATGACTTCACAGTGTTCAGCGCCATTCACAACTCCTCAGATAATGAAGCCGTCCATGCCCACATGCAACAAGACCTGGAAGACGTTCAGGCTTGGGAGGTAACATTCGCGCCACAGAAGTACCAGGCAATGACTATCTCCAACAAGCGAGAGTCTAACCACCTCCCCTTGACATTCAACGGCATTACCTTCGCCGGATCCCCCTCCATCAACATCCTGGGGGGGTCACCATTGACTAGAAACTTAACTGGACCAGCCACATAAATACTGTGACAACAAGAGCAGGTCAGAGGCTGAGTATTCTGCGGCGAGTGTCTCACCTCCTGACTCCCCAAAGCCTTCCCACCATCTACAAGGCACAAGTAATGAGTGTAATGGAATACTCTCCGTTTGCCTGGATGAGTGCAGCTCCAACAACACTCAAGAAGCTCGACACCATCCAGGACAAAGCAGTCCGTTTGATTTGCACCCCATCCACCACCTTAAATATTCACTCCCTCCACCACCGGCGTACCGTGGCTGCAGTGTGTACCATCTACAAGCACTGCAGCAACTCGCCAAGGCTTCTTCGGCAGCACCTCCCAAACTCGCGACCTCTCCCACCTAGAAGGACAAGGGCAGCAGGCGCACGGGAACACCACCACCTCCAAGTTACCCTCCAAGTCACTCACCATACTGACTTAGAAGTATATCGCCGATCCTTCATCGTCGCTGGGTCAAAATCCTGGAACTCCCTACCGAACAGCATTGTGGGAGTACCTTCACCACTCGGACTGCAGCGGTTCAAGGCGGCGGCTCACCACCACCTTCTCAAGGGCAACTAGGGATGGGCAATAAATGCTGGCCTTGCCAGTGACACCCACATCCCATAAGCGAATAAAAAAAAAAGGGAGTAGTAGTGAACAATTGTTTTTCAGACTGGAGGAAGGTATAGTGGTGTACCCCAGGGGTCGGTACTAGGACCACTGCTTTTCTTGATATATATTAATGATGACTTGGATGTGGGTATAAAGGGCACTATTTCAAAATTTGCTGATGACACAAAACTTGGAAGTAAAGTGAACAGTGAGGAGGAAGAAGACATAAACAGGCTGGTGAAGTGGGCGGACACGTGGCAGATGAAATTTAACGCAGAAAAGTGCGAAGTGATACATTTTGGTAGGAAGAACGAGGAGAGGTAATATAAACTAAAGGGTGCAATTCTAAAGGGGGTGCATGAACAGAGTGACCTGGGGGTATATGTTCACAAATCATTGAAGGTGGCAGGGCAGGTTGAGAAAGCAGTTAAAAAAGCATACGGAATCCTGGGCTTCATAAATAGAGGCATAGGGCTGGATTTTGTCAATGGGGACGTGATGGAGGCGGGACTCCCACTTTTTGGGTTGTAGTCCCACCTCCAACGATTTGTGGCCAACCCACGCGATTTTCCCTTGATTGACCTTGTTGAGCGCACGCAGCGGGCTCAGCAGGCCAATTAAGGGACACCCGGTTACAGGTGACGTCAGGGATTGACATTTCATCTGTCAAGAGCTTTTGACAGATGAAATATCAGCGTTTGACAGCTCTGTGAAGCTGTCAAACACTGACAATCTGACTTCTAACTTGAGTCCTTCTCCACAGACTCAGTTAGAAATCTCTCCAGAACAGAAAGCAGAATGCTGCAACTTTTGACAGCTCGCGGCCATAGGGTCATAGAGTCATAGAGTTTTACAGCACAGAAAGAGGCCCTTCGGCCCATCGTGTCTGCGCCGCCCATCCATCCCTGTCCAGTCTAATCCCATTTTCCAGCATTTGGTCCATAGCCTTGTATGCAATGGCATTTCAAGTGCTCATCCAAATGCTTCTTGAATGTTGTGAGGGTTCCTGCCTCTACCACCCTTTCAGGCAGTGAGTTCCAGATTCCAACCACCCTCTGGGTGAAAAAGTTCCTCCTCAAATCCCCTCTAAATCTCCTGCCCCTTACCCTGAATCTATGCCCCCTTGTTATTGACCCCCCTACTAAGGGGAAAAGTTGCTCTTTATCTACCCTATCTATGCCCCTCATCATTTTGTACACCTCAATCAGGTCCCCCCTCAGCCTTCTTTGCTCCAAGGAAAACAACCCCAGCCTGTTTAGTCTTTCTTCATAGCTGAGGTGCTCCATCCCAGGTAACATCCTGCTGAATCTTCTCTGCACCCTCTCCAAAGCAATCACATCCTTCCTATAGTGAGGCGACCAGAACTGCACACAGTACTCCAGCTGTGGCCTCACCAGCGTTTTGTACAGCTCCATCATAACCTCCCTGCTCTTATATTCTATGCCTCGGCTAATGAAGGCAAGTATCCCATATGCTTTTTTAACCACCTTATCTACCTGTTCCGCTGCCTTCAGGGATCTATGTACATGTACACCAAGGTCCCTCTGACCCTCTGTACTTCCTAGGGTCCTACCACTCATTGTGTATTCCCTTGCCTTATTTGTCCATCCAAAATGCATCACCTCGCACTTTTCAGGGTTAAATTCCATTTGCCACTTTTCCGCCCATCTGACCAACCCGTTTATATCGTCCTGTAGCCTGAGGCTTTCCTCCTCGCAATTTACCACCCCACCAATTTTCGTGTCATCTGCGAACTTACTGATCATACCTTTTACATTCTCATCCAAATCATTTATGTAGATCACAAACAACAAGGGACCCAGCACCGATCCCTGAGGTACCCCACTGGACACAGGCTTCCAGTCACAAAAGCAACCTTCGACCATCACCCTCTGCCTCCTGCCACTCAGCCAGTTTAGGATCCAACGTGCCAAGGCACCCTGGATCCCATGGGCTCTTACCTTCTTGACCAGTCTCCTATGCGGGACTTTGTCAAAAGCTTTACTGAAGTCCATGTAAACCACATCCACAGCATTTCCCTCATCCACCGCCCTAGACACCCCCTCGAAAAATTCAATCAGATTTGTCAGACATGATTTACCCTTGACAAAGCCATGCTGACTATCCCCGATTAATCCTTGCCTCTCCAAGTGGAGACTAATTTTGTCCCTCAAAATTTTTTCCAATAATTTCCCTACCACAGATGTTAGGCTCACTGGCCTGTAATTCCCTGGTTTATCCCTGCTACCCTTCTTGTATAATGGTACTACATTAGCTGTTCCCCAGTCCTCTGGTACATCCCCTGTGGCCAGAGAGGTTCTGAAAATTTGTGTCAGAGCCCCTGCAATCTCCTCCTTTGCCTCCCACAGCAGCCTGGGATACATCTCGTCCGGGCCTGGGGATTTATCCACTTTTTGGCCTACTAAAACCGCTAGCACCTCCTCCCTCTCGATGCTAATATGTTCAAGTATGTCACAGTCCCCTTGCCCGATTTCTATGTCTGCATCGTCTCTCTCCATAGTGAACACAGATGCAAAAAATTCATTTAAAACCCCGCCTACATCATCTGGCTCTACACACAGATTGCCACTTTGGTCCCTAATGGGCCCTACCCTTTCCCTGGTTATCCTCTTGCCCTTAATATACTTATAAAACATCTTAGGATTTTCCTTTATTTTGCCCGCCAGTGTTATTTCATGGCCCCTCCTCTCCCTCCTAATTTCTTTTTTTAGTATGCCCCTGCACTTTTTATACTCCTCTAGGGCTTCTTCCGTCTTTAGTCTTTTGTAACTGCCAAAAGCCCCCCTTTTATTTCTAATGCATTTTTGTATATCCCTTGTCATCCAAGCTTCCCTTTGCTTGTTGGTCCCACCCTTGACCTTTACAGGAACATGTTGGCGTTGTACTCTCTCTATTTCCCTTCTGAAAGTCTCCCACTGTTTTGATGTGGATTTACCTATAAGTGGCTGCTCCCAGTCCACTTTGGCCAGATCCTGCCTTATCATATTAAAATCGGCCTTCCCCCAATTTAGAACCCTTATTTCCGGGCCGTCTTTGTCTTTTTCCATGACCACCTTAAATCTCACCGAATTATGGTCACTGTCGCCAAAATGCTCTCCTGCTGACGCTTCCACCACTTGCCCGGCTACATTCCCCAGAATTAGGTCCAGTATCACCCCCTCTCTTGTAGGACTTTCTACATGTTGGCTCAAAAAGCTCTCCTGGATGCACTTTAAGAATTCTGCACCCTCTAAGCCTTTCACACTCTGACTATCCCAATTAATATTGGGGAAGTTGAAATCCCCCACTATTATTACCCTATTATTTTCGCACTTTTCTGAGATTTGCCTACATATCTGTTCCTCTATCTCCCCCTGACTGTTTGGGGGCCTATAGTACACCCCCAGCAAAGTGCTTGCCCCCTTTTTGTTTTTAAGTTCTACCCATATGGCCTCATTAGAGGAACCCGCTAATATATCATCCCTCCTTACAGCAGTAATTGACTCCTTAATTAATATTGCAACACCCCCTCCCCTTCTACACCCCCCTCTGTCTCGCCTGAAGATTCTATACCCCGGAATATTGAGCTGCCAGTCCTGACCCTCCCTCAACCATGTCTCCGTGATGGCAACAATATCGTACTCCCATGTGTTCAACAACAACTTCAGTTCATCCACCTTATTTGCAAGACTCCTTGCATTAAAATAAATGCCTTCCAGCCCTGCCATATTCCCTTTTGCCTTCACATATTTGCTCTGCCTTGTTTTTTCCTCTGTATTTGGCTGTAAATCACCCCCTGCTATAGCTCCACTCTGTACCCCATTCTGCTTTCTGTGCCGGTGAGATGAGGGACTCCAGAGACCTGAAGGAAGGAAGCCTGCATTATTAAGTAAAAGTAAGTAAAACTTATTTAAACACTTTACACACACCAAACACACTTACCTCTGCACTCATGCACCCATCACTCACCTGAACACCAGACATCTCGAACCCTCCAAGTCCTTCAGCCCGACGGTCCACCTCGCTAATTTGGCGTGGTTTGGAGCCGTCAGGCAGCCCACACTTCAGGGATAAAAATAGGGGTTAGGCCAAAAACTGCCTGTTAACTATCTGTTAACAGGCAGTTAATTGGCACTAATCCCCTTCCCGCCTCGGGGAGGCGGCTCCCAGCACAGGTCGGGTACCCGCCTCCTGGGAAACGGACATGGAGGCGGGCTGGGGGCGGGAAGGGTTCGTGGCCCCCGATTCTGCAATTTTCCCCCCACTCCCACCTCCAAAGGGCTTGGAAATTCGAGCCCATAGAGTGCAAAATCAAGTAAGTTATGATGAACCTTCATAAAACACTGGTATGGCCTCAACTGGAGTATTGTGTCAAATTTTGGGCACCGCACTTTAGGAAGGATGTAAAGGCCTTAGAGAGGCTGCAGAAAAGACTTACAAGAATGGCTCCAGGGATGAGGGACTTCAGTTACGTGGATAGACTACATAAGCTGGGGTTGTTCTCCTTAAAGCAGAGAAGGTTGAGAGGAGATTTGATAAAGGTGTTCAAAATCATGAGGGGGCTAGGCAACAACAACAACTTGTATTTATATAGCACCTTTAACGTAGTAAAACATCCCAAGGCGCTGCACAGGAGTATTGTAAGACAAAAAATTTGACACCGTTCCACATAAGGATAAATTAGGGCAGGTGACCAAAAGCTTGGTCAAAGAGGTAGGTGTTAAAGAGCATCTTAAAGGAGGAAAGAGAGGTAGCGAGGCGGACAGGTTTAGGCAGGGAATTCCAGAGCTTAGGGCCTAGGCAACAGAAGGCACGGCCACCAAAGGTTGAGTGATTATAATCAGGGATCCTCAAGAGGGCAGAATTAGAGGAGCGCAGATATCTCGGGGGGGGGGGGGGGGCGGCTGAAGGAGATTACAGAGATAGGAAGGGGCGAGGCCATGGAGGGATTTGAAAACAAGGATGAGAATTTTGAAATCGAGGCGCTGCTTAACCGGGAGCCAATGTAGGTCAGCGAGCACAGTGGTGATGGGCGAATGGGACTTGGTGCGAGTTAGGACACGGGCAGCCGAGTTTTGGATGACCTTAAGTTTACGTAGGCTGGAATGT
This sequence comes from Somniosus microcephalus, assembly GCF_052327205.1. Classification (NCBI taxonomy): domain Eukaryota; kingdom Metazoa; phylum Chordata; class Chondrichthyes; order Squaliformes; family Somniosidae; genus Somniosus; species Somniosus microcephalus. The sequence continues at coordinate 190,991,330 of NC_140996.1, forward strand.
GGGAGGCCATCCAGGAGTGCATTGGAATAGTCAAGTATAGAGGTAACAAAGGCATGGATGAGGGTTTCAGCAGCGGATGAGCTGAGGCAAAGGCGGAGACGGGCGATGTTACGGAGGTGGAAGTAGGCGGTCTTTGTTATGCTGTGGATATGTGGTCGGAAGCTCATTTCAGGGTCAAATATGACACCAAGGTTGTGAACAGTGTGGTTCAGCCTCAGACAGATGCTAGGGAGAGGGATGGAGTCAGTGGCTAGGGAACAGATTTTGTGGCGGGGACCGAAAACAATGGCTTCGGTTTTACCAATATTTAATTGGAGAAAATTTTTGCTTATCCAGAACTGTATGTCAGACAAGCAGTCTGACAATTTAGACACCGTGGAGGGGTCAAGAGAAGAAGTAGTGAGGTAGTGCTGGGTGTCGTCAGCGTGCATGTGGAAACTGATGCTGTGTTTTCGGATGATGTCGCCAAGGGGCAACAAGTGGATGAGAAATAGGAGGGGGCCAAGGATAGATCTTTGGGGGACACCAGAGGTAACGATGTGGGAGCGGGAAGAGAAGCCGTTGTAGGTGATTCTCTGGTTACGATTAGATAGATAAGAATGGAACCAGACGAGTGCAGTCCCACCCAGTTGGACGACGGTGGAAAGGCGTCATAGAAGGATGGAATGGTCAACTGTGTAGACAGAGGGAAACTGTTCCCATTGGCGGAAGGGTCGAGAACCAGAGGACACAGATTTAAGGTGATTGGCAGAAGAACCAAAGGTGACATGAGGAAAAACTTTTTTACGCAGCGAGTGTTTAGGATCTGGAATGCACTGCCTGAGAGGGTGATGGAGGCAGGCTCAAGCGTGGCTTTCAAAAGGGAATTGGTTAAGTACCTGTAGGAAAAAAAATTGCAGGGCTACCGGGAAAGGGCGGGGAAGTGGGATGAGCTGAAGTGCTCTTGCAGAGAGCCGGCACAGGCTCGAAGGGCTGAATGCCTTCCTTCTGTGCTGTAACCATTCTATGATTCTAGGTACAAACCTTATTGAGCTTTATTTGTAGGATCTGGTACAGTGCTCTGGTCAGGTTCCACCTGAACTACTGTGTATATTTCTAGTCATCACAACATAAGAGGTTATCCAGGCCTGGCGGTCATAGAGTTATAACGGCACAGAAGGAGGCCATTCGACCCATCAAGTCCATACTGGCTCTCTGTAGAGCAATCCAGTCAGTCCCATTCCCCCGCTCTATCCCCGTAACCCTGCAAGTTTATTTCCCTCAAGTGCCTATCCAGTCTCCCCTTGAAAACATTGAGTGTCTCCGTTTCCACCACTTCCGTCGGCAGCGAGTTCCAGGTCCTCACCACTCGCTGAGCAAAAAAGATTTTCCTCACGTCCCCCTTGTATATCTTGCCCAAATCCTTAAATCTGGGTTCCCTAGTCCTTGTTCCATCAACTAGTGGGGACAGCCTTGCCCCACTTAGCCTATCCAAACCCATCATAATCTTGTACACCTCTATCAAATCACCCCTCAACCTCCTTTGCTCTAATGAAAACAAATCCAGCTTCTCCAACCTGTCCTTGTAGGTAAGATCCCCCATCCCCGGAACCATTCTGGTAACTCTCCTCTGCACCCTCTCAAGGGACTTCACATCCTTCCTAAAGTGTGGTGACCAGAACTGGACACAATACTCCAGCTGTGGCCCCACCAGCGCCCTATAAAGGCTCAGCACAACCTCTCCACCTCTGCACTCAACACCTCCATTCATGAAGCCCAAGATCCCACACACTTTGCTAACCACTCTCTCAATATGTCCCGCCACATTCAGGGACCTATGCACATTAACTCCCAGGTCCTTCTGTCCCTGCACACTCTTTAAAACTGTGCCATTAAGTCTATATTGCCTCTCCCTGTTCCTTCTGCCAAAATGCATCACCTTGCACTTCTCTATTAAATTCTATCTGCCACTTGTCTGCCTATTCTGCTAGCCTTTCTATGTCCTGTTGCAGTCGATTGGTATCATCCTCACCCCCAAGTTTGGTATCATTGACAAATTTAAAAATTCTACTCTGTATTCCAAAATCCAGGTCATTTATATATATCAAAAAAAGCAGAAGTCCCAGCACTGACCCTTGGGGAACACCACTGTCTACCATCCTCCAGTCTGAAATACAGCCATTTATCACAACTCGCTGTTTAGTCTCTGTTCTCTCAGTGCAGAGATGAGCAGTGAGACTGATCAATGCACTGTGAACATGCTCTCCTCCCTAGTATGTCATCTGCAAAATGAATTACTTTGCATTGAGTGTACGGTTTCAGTTTATTTACATACACCAGGGCCACCCTTCCCATTATGGCTTATGTCCCCTTTGGATTAGCCATTTGACGTCAGGAAAAAGCACTACCAGCTGTTGGCAGAATGTTTTTCCGAGACCAAGTGGCTCCAAGTCAGCTTCCAGGTCAATATAAACTGCTGGCTCTCAATGAAATGAATGGTGGAGTTCTGGCACACAAGTAACCTGTTCTTGTAACTGACATTATTGGAGCGGAGAGGAGGAAAGGAGACCCAAAGTGGTGGTCTAGGCTGAGCCATATAATTAATGTTATAACAGGTAAGTGATAGATTTGTGCCTGTAATCTTTTCAAGTGCAGGTGACAAATACTTTTAACAGAAGGAACTCCACTTATTCTTCTGCTTTATTCACTACAATGATTTACACGTATAATATACAGCAGAATAAACTCTTAGTAACAGAGGATGCTTGAACCAAACCTAATCTCCTTAAGTTTACAGAAAGTGCTCTTGGTTTCAGCTCTAAATCTTTAGAGTGGATTTTTACTATCGGGCTGGCTAGTGGAGCAGGTGGTCTGGCTGGCTGATCCCTCACGTGGCAGGCCTGGTCAATTCTGTGGGCTAAACGGGCATCGCAATGCAGCTTACCAGCACTGGGCCAGTGCAGTATCAGGCGGCCGGGAGGCTGATCCGGCCAGGAAAAAGATAGGTTTGGGCAGTAGGTCTGCAATCATGGGGTGCGGTAGCCCGGCCCACATTATTCGTATGAAGCCCGGTGAAGCAGTCCTGTTCCTCCGATTATCAAAAATAATTATATGACTTACCTTTTTTGGCCTCTTTTGCTGTACCACCAGGTTTTACTGAGCGGAGCGTCCACAGCGTGTGGTCCACCAGTAGGCCATTAAAATGCGATGGGGTCCTATGTACGTCATCGGACCCCGATTTGCATGAATTCATGAGACTCCTGCCTGAATCAAGTGGGCGCATTGGATGCCCATGTAAACACCGGGGAGAAATTAACGGTGAACAGTGTTAGAAACTAGGGGTGCCTAAAAATGTATATGGCTACACGAATAATACTGTGTTTAAATGATAAGTTTCATTTTCCTGGAAAACCTGCATTAGAATTTGAGGCAGTCTTTTTAATCCGTTAGATTAGGTGAGGCATAAACATTCCCCCCTCTTATGTTCATTAATAAATAGACATTCTTATTATGAACACAGCTAGCTTTTGCTAGACACTTTTATTGAGCACATGTGGACTAGGTACAGTATCTGTAGAGGCATCCATCTTGACTGCTGCCTTGTGGGTAGCCTAGTGCCACATGGGTAATGTAGTCTTAATATACATACAGCTGGGTAGTGTAGTCTTATATACGGCTCCACCTAGTGTCCACTATAGAATGACATGTTATTGATCATTACACACACGGGGGCCCATAGGATGGCCCTGCCAGGCTAGTTATCTGTTGTTTGTAAGTTAGGGTTTTGACTTTGTTAATGTATCTTTAATTTGTGAAGACCCAACCTATGTTTCTTCCATTATTACTAATAACCATATTATAATCTCTACAGATAGTATTTGGAGTTTGTTTAGCAGAACTGCTTGCGAAGTAAATTAAAAGTTAATTAGGAAAAGACATAGAATGAAAGGAATTTGAGGAGGCTAAGGTATCCATCTTAGAATGGGCCATTTGCTAGATGAAGGTGAGATAGCGACTGGCTAACGTGCAACAGCTCTGGCTGGGGCCATGATTAAGAGGGACAGGGTTGGGCCTTGTACTTGCTGGGTCAAGGAGGATAGAGTCAAGAGAGATAAGACACGAATTCCAAAGGAAGAACCTTCAGAGAGATTAAACAATAAGACAAATTGGATGAAGTAACGAGACCCCTTTTGGGGAGGGCTTTCATCCAAGAACCAAGACAAAGGACTTGAGATGTCATTGGGTGATGAGGTTTTAGAGGAACCTCTATAGGTTAAATGGTCTTGTCAATAATTTGGCCTCAGGTCCACCCCTAAAAAGAGAATAAAAGTGACACCCCAAGGGCTTGCCCACACAGACGGTGAAGGGGAGAGCAGAGCAGAAGTTGCAAAGAGAAGTTGGGCTGGTCGAACGCTCTTTTGAGAGTGATCCCACACTCACCATCGGAGGTTCTAGAGAAAGAGAGAGAGAGAGAGAGAGAGAGAGAGAGAGAGGCTGGAAGCCAGAGAACTGTTTACACATGCCAGCCGTCTGTCCAATCAGGTCCGGTACCAGCTGCTTGTCATGGTCGTATGTTTTTGCTGTATCACTAGTGTGTTATATTCCGTCCTAAACTCCGATTAAACACAATATACCCACCATATTGGCTTGCACTCGATCCTGTTTACCAGAGATACGTGAATCTCTACAACAGGAAGCAAGGCGATAAGTCCACTCCTACAATTTTAACTCAACTACTGCCCGGTTTCCGCCAGGCGCAGAAGTTAAAATCAGCCCTTCGGTAAAGGTTATCAGTTATGGTCTTCAATGCTTTTACAGGCCAACAGCTTCTATGGTAGTCGTTTTTTAAACTTTTCTGGGGTGAGTTCATTCCCCTGGCACACTCCTGGTGACCCCCATCAAATATTGGCATATTCCTAGTGATCCCCTGCAAATATTGGCTTGCTCTTGTTCTAACTTCCAAAAGACAGTGTCAACTACCCAAAAACAACAGTGCCATCATTGTAGAACACATTTTTAATAGTATACAAGAGAAATAACATGCTCATAAATGTGAAAATATATAGAATATAGAATTCCTAAAGCATTAAACTCATAGGACATTATATGCCCAGCCCTAGATGAATAGAATTCTGATGACCTCAAATACCTATGGACACCAGTTTGAAAGTCTATGATTTATAATAGACTTCAACTTCTCTGAACTGCTGAATTTTGTAAACTGTGCTCAACTGTTTTCTGATGTCCATTACTTTCAATTCTTGTTTGTCTGAACCTATGGCTTGTTTTTGGGGCAGTTTGGATGGACTGAAACATGACATGAAAACATTAGAAGTTGCAAAAAAGGGTCATCTGGCACATTGAGCTTGCTCCATCAATTGGATTTATGCTGTAGATAAACTCTATTAGTTATTATCTCTTAAACCACTATTAGTCAAATCTCAACTCCAGCTCACTCCATCTGGTGGATTTCAATTGTATCCTTTACGCTTTCCCACCATAGAAATCAGCTAAATTTGCCATTGAAAAACGGAACTGGCTCAACATTCATTCCACTTTATTCTGTGAATCAAGTGAGAAATTCTTAAATCGTATGTTACAGAACCAGATCAAACAATTCACCAGCTTTTACTTTAGTTAATCCACTCATAGGCCTAGAAATTGGGTATAGCCCCGCTTGAGGCGTTAGAACTGGCGCTGCGCAAAGTTTATAGCCAGACGAAACTTATCGCCGCCTGGCGTGATATTGGGTCGCATCACCCCCAAAGGTGATTGAAGCGCGAATTCAGACGTTGCACGGGCCTCCTAAGGCGCAAAACTTCCGGCGCTACCTAATATCGGCGCGGACGGGCACAGGTGATCTCAATTACCGATAACCACGAGACTTCCAAGGGCCGGCCGGCTCTTAAAGGGGTGGGTCAGTCAGCCTCAGCTTCCACACTCATCGCCCTGTCGGCCTCAGAATCGGCGCACGCCCTTCTCTGGCACAAAAAACTTGGTCAAGATGGAGAAGGTGAGACAGAGAGCAGAGCGCTTCAGCACTGAGGCTCTGGAGCAGTTGGTGGCCGCAGTGGAGCGCCGTCGAGATGTTCTCTATCCTGACAATGGCAGGAGGCCGAATCAAAAGGATTACCGCCGAGCTTGGAGGGATGTTTGTCAGAGGGTCAACTCCAGCAGCATGGCGACCAGGAGCCCTGTTCAGTGCAGGAAGAAATTCAACGACCTCACTCGGGTCGTTAGGGTGAGTGGTGTTTATGCAAACTTCTGATTCCCTCCATCTGCACCTGACTTCATGGCTACAGGGTTCGCGATGCCCCAATGGCCATGTGTCAGCAAGCACCCATGGCCCTTTCTGGGCACATTCAAAACTGCCCAACGCATTACCGGCACCCGGCTACCGACCATGGAGAACATCTATCAGAAACGCTGTTTACGGAGGTCACTGACCATCATCAAAGACCCTACCCACCCCAGCCACAGTTTGTTCGCCCCCCTGCCATCTGGGAGACGCTACAGATGCATTCGCACCCGAACGACCAGATTTAGGAACAGCTTCTTTCCCAGGGCTGTCATCCTACTGAACTCTACAAATAAACTCTAAAGCCTGCACATCTGCCAATGCACTTTATTATGTTTATGTTTATGTATTACAAGCCAAATGAATATCGAATGTTAAATGTCTCAATCTAAATGTACACTCTCGGGAGCCGCAAGACTACATTTCGTTGTACTGCACTTGTGCACTAACAATGACAATAAAGTTGATTATTATTATTATTTGACTCAAGGAGTCATGTAAGGGCTCTTGCACCATGGGGTGCATGAGATGATCACTCAGGGCATCATGTGAGGGCTCTTGCACCATGGGGGGCATGAGATGATCACTCAGGGCATCATGTAACAGAACTTCCCCTTCTTTCCCCTGCAGTCCAAGCTGGCGATGATTCGCAAGGGCCAGCTTCGAACCGGTGGAGGACCTCCACAAGTGGTCACTCTGACGGATCTCGAGGAGAGAGTGCATCAGATTCTTGGAGGACGTCCGAGTGGTCCTGTTACCACTGCAGCTGCCGACCCCATTGTCGACAGCGATGGTAAGGATCTCACCTTTTTCAGCTGTCTCCTTCCACTTGGTCCCCCCGCCAGCATGCTTTCTCACTGAGGAGCCATGTCATAGCCTTGCCGCAATCTGGCATGCCTTGCTGCCAACCTGTCCTTTTGCTAAAGCCACTCTTCCACCGCCCTGCTTTCAGATGCTGCATCACCAGCTCGGGATCCGGGCCCTGAAGCTGCCAGTGCCAGTGGCTCCGGAGGCGAGGATCAGGAGGGAGCCGCACCATCCGTTCCAGCCGCAGGGGAGCCAACACATCTGCAGACTGGGGATAGTAGCTCCCTGGAGGGGAGGGGGGGGGCTCTGATGAGGAGCCAGTTGCCGGAACAAGCGGCCTGCATCAACGCAAGGGGGGTAGGCAAGTTCGGGCACCGGCTCCCCGGAGGGCGAGGCAGGGAGCAATGACTGCTGCACAGAGTGCAGAGGAGGTGCGTAGCCTGGCTGAAATGAGCACCCAGGCCCGGCTCAGGCACACTGAGCTTATGGCTGCAGTGGGGAGGATGCCTCAGTCGATAGAAACAGTGGCAAAGAGTGTGCTGGACTTTGGCGCTGCAATGGAGAGGACTGTCCAGTGCTTCGAGGCCGCTATGGAAAGGACTATTCAGAGCTTCGGACAATCCCTGGAAAGGTCTGTCCAGGGCTTGTCCGAGGCAATGGAACGGACTGCTCCGGCCTTGTCCGAAGCAATGGAGAGAACTGTCCAGGGCTTCTCCGAAGCACTGGCACCTGCCACACAGGTCCTCACTGCTGCCACGCAGTCACTTGCTGGCCTCGTCCAGACCCAGATTGAGGCAACGCGAACTCTCACCGCTGCCACCCTATCTGCATCAGCTAGGATCACCCCGGGCCCTTCCAGTACCACACGAGGCCAGGAATCAGTGGAGCAGTCGCTTGTGGCGGTGGAGCCGAGCCGGTCCCCTCCGAGAGCCAGTGTGTCGTCCGACCATGGTGCAGGTGTCCTCTCTCGGCAGGTGACCATTGCTCATGCCACCGCTGGAACGTCTGCAGTGCAGCTGCCACCACCTGCAGTGCACACTGCTTCCAGCCATGGCCAGATCAAGCAGCCAGCCTCCGCACCCTCCAAGCCCAGAGGTCGTCTAGGCCGTCCATCAGGGGCTTCTGCGATTCCAGACAGTCACCAGGCGTCCCCCAGCCTTGACCCCGCCACTGGGGTTCAATTACTCAGGAGCAGCAGGGAGGGAAGGGGCCGACCGCGAAAGAGAAGTCGGTCTCCATCAAGGGGCCAGCAGCAGAGGGAGTTGCTGAGACGTTTCTTCCTCCAAATTCAAGGTCTAAAGGTGGAAGTCACACCCCCATCCAGATCAATGGGGCTGTGGTGGAAAGGGTGGACAGCTTTAAGTTCCTCGGAGTCCACATCACGGAAGGCCTCTCCTGGTCCCTCAATAACTCCTCTCTGGTGAAGAAGACCCAGCAGCGCCTATATTTCCTAAGGAGGCTGAAGGGATGTAACCTGTCACCCCTGATCCTCTCTAACTTTTACCGCTGCACTATAGAGAGCATCCTGACAAACTGTATCACAGTATGGTATGGCAGCTGTAGCTACTATGACCGGAAAGCCCTGCAGCGGGTAGTCAAAACTGCCCAACGCATTACCGGCACCCGGCTACCGACCATAGGGCACATATACCAGAAACGCTGTCTACGGAGGTCACGGTCCATCATCAAAGACCCTACCCACCCCAGCCACAGTCTGTTCGCCCTCCTGCCATCTGGGAGACGCTACAGATGCATTCGCACCCGTACGACCAGATTTAGGAACAGCTTCTTTCCCAGGGCTGTCATCCTACTGAACTCCACAAATAAACTCTAAAGCCTGCACATCTGCCAATGCACTTTATCATGGTTATGTTTATGTTAATGTATTACAAGCCAAATGTATGTTGAATGTTTAAATGTCTTAATCTAAATGTACACTCTCGGGAGCCGCAAGCCTACATTTCGTTGTACTGCACTTGTGCACTAACAATGACAATAAAGTTGATTATGATTATGATGATGACCTGTTGTGATTGTTTGTGATGGTTTGTTTAGTTTTGCGGCTTTGCCAGAGAGTTGACTGTTATTTTGTTAGTTATGGTTTCTGTTGACATGACGTTGTTATGCTGGAAGGAAGCACTTTTTTGACAATAAAGAATTTTTTAAATTTACAATGGTACTCGTAACTATTTACACGCATGGTGGACTTCCTAGGCTTTGAACGATCCGAAGTGCGCAGGACGAATGACAGCCATCATTCCGTCAGAGGGGCCTAGAACCGAGTCCTTATGAGCCTCTGATGGACGGCCCTTCCACTTTCAGGAGCCCTCCCATCTTCCTCCTCCTCCTCCTCCTTGTCCGCATGCTCCTCCTCCTCGTCTGCCTGCTCTTCCTCCTCCTCCTCCTCGTCCGCCTGCTCTGCTGGACCTTGAGGGTCGGCTGGCATTGGCTGGGTTCGTCGAATGGCCAAGTTGTGGAGCATGCAGCAGACGACGACGATGCGACCCACTTGCTCCGGCGAGTACTGCAGGGCTCCCCCCGAATGGTCCAGACAGCGGAAACGCTGTTTGAGCACACCAATAGTGTGCTCGACAATATTCCTGGTCGCCTGATGGCTGCTGTTGTAAAGCTCTTCTGCCGGGATGGCAGGCAAACGGAGTGGGGTCATGAGCCATGGGCAGAGAGGATAGCCCTTGTCGCCCAGAAGCCAGCCTCGTGGGTGAGCCGGGCCCTCAAAAAGGTCAGAAACTGAGGTCTGCCGCAGGATGAACGCATCGTGGCTGCTCCCAGGGAATTGTGCGTTGACTGCCATTATCATTTGGCGGTGGTCACAGACCAGCTGGACATTGAGGGAGTGGAACCCCTTTCGGTTGCGGAACTCCTTTGGATTCTGCAATGGCGCCCGCAAAGCCACGTGTGTGCAATCTATGGCCCCCTGCACCATGGGGAAGTCCGCAATAGCAGCGAAGCCCTGCGCGCGCTCCACCTGCTTCTCCAGGGTCACAGGGAAGGTGATTAATTGACGCCTCCTTCTATAGAGGGCAGCTGTCACTTGCCGAATGCAACAATGCACTGCAAATTGTGTTATATTCACGATGTCCCCAGTGGCTGACTGAAAGGATCCGCTTGCGTAAAAGTTCAGGGCAACAGTCACTTTGACGGCAACCGACAGAGGTCCTGCACCGTAGACGCGGCTGCAGATCCTCAGCAAGCAGGTGGCACAGCTCAGTCACAACCTCCTTACCGAATCTGAGCCCTCGCAGACACTGCTCCTCGGACATGGTAAGGTATGACACCTGCTGCCTGAAAACCCTCGCAGCGTATCGTCGGATTGGCCGACCTCCATTGCTCCTCCTCCTTGTGGCCAATCCCGGCCCTCTCTCCCGCCGTCTCTGTGCCCCTTCCAAGTGTCCGGCCACGAGGACGTTCCCCTCCAAAGCAGCTCCCATTGCTATGCCAGACGGGCAACACGCAGTAATGTCTAGCGCTCCAACTGCTCCGGACAGGCCTGCAGGTCCCAAGTCTTCGAAGGCTAAATCCGAAAAATAGTGTGCAACAGTAGTTCACCAACTCTCTCCAGCAACGAACAGAATGAATAGGCCAAGTGCCTGCAACTTTTATACTAGAGTTGTCCCCTTTAAATAGCGCCCCCCGACTCCGAGAAGGGCCTGGGAACGTTCCATCCAACTGTCACTAATAGCGCCCGGCGGAAAGGTTCCAGGCGCCACCAAATATCTGGTCAGGGGCGCCAAAAAGGCGTTGCACACTGAAATGACGTCATTAACTGCCTGCGCACGCGGGCGCGCGCTAAGAGTTAGCGCTAGCGCTAAATGGATACGCAATATGGGAGGTGTCGCTATCTTCATTGCGCCCGCCCGAACATTGGGTAACGCCCCAATTCTTGGCCTCTTTAGGCGCTAATCGTTGGCGCAACCAACCGAATTTCTAGGCCATAGTTTTCTAAAACATAAAACGTATGTGCTATGAACCTTCACTTTCTAAAAACGAAGAAGATGGATAAATTGTGCAAAATATTAGAAATTAAAGCTAAAGTTTCCTCAATTAAGATATCAGGAGCTATTTTTGGGCTGATGAGCTGGAGGGCTTACTGACAATATCAAATAGTTCTGTTTTCTAGGTCAGATATTTTTCAAACTCAGACATAAAACACGAATTATCACATGCAAATTTTCTGCTGATGGTATTCAGGCCTTTCATGTCGGAAAGGTGGAATACTTCTGGGAGAAAGGGAATGAAAGAAAGTCTACTGAACCACTGAAATATAGGCAGGATTTTAAAAAAGCCAAAGACGACTCTCCAGTTGCTGCGATTTGATCCACCTGGAGTCCCGTCACTTTGAAGATGAAACTCCAGCATATATAGAGGGATATGTTTTAAAATACTGGAATTTACATTTTTGAAGGCTGGTTTGAATTCATTATCATTGTTCCAATTCTAATATCAGAAAATTTGAAGCAAGCAGCAACTGCAGCTGACCTACTCTTGTGGGTTATCAAATTAAGACCAGATGTAATTATTTGAAATGGAGCAGTAAGACTAGCACTGGCCCAAAATAAGCCCCAATAGGTTAAAAGCACACAGATACAATACAAACAGCTGTAAGTGGAAGGGAATGTGGTACTGCCCCCATAGTCAGACAAGCTAGCAACAAATGTTGGAAACTGCTAATGTATGTAGATGCTAAAGGGCATGTGGTTTCCTTTTTCTTTTGTTAATTTTTCTGCCTGCTGACAAGGGCAAATGACTTTAGCAGGAGGCAATGTAACAGCTTCTCATTTCATGCATGCTGTATCAGCATCATTTGCCTTGTAAAGGTCAGACGGAGGTTATACCCCTTGCAAGGCAAACAGGAAACTCCTGGAAAAATTTGGAAACCCAGTGAAAACAGGTCTTCACTGTTTTCCTGGGGTTTCCTCCAGTCTTCCACCAGAGCTACGGTGAGAGATCAGAGAAACTCCTATAGAATTTTGGCTCGGTGGATGTATAAGGGCATCCCCGATAGTTTAGGGATTGATACCGAGATATACAGACCAGGAAAGTCCACGATTCGAACACTAGTACTTGCTGAGACAGCTGCGCTCAGCCAAGTTGGTACTGCGGGCTCTACTCTTCACCTTGGCATTACCAGGTTAGGAAAAGTATCAATAAAGCTTCCCTGCCTCTGATTGCTATCCAGTATCCATTTGGATACTGTTGAGGGGGATGGCTTACCAGCAGCCAACTTCCTGGCACCAGGGGTGCTTCTGCTGCTCAGGAAGGGAGCAAAAAGAGTGGGAGAGCAATAGTAGTAGGGGATTCTATTGTAAGGGGAACAGATAGGCATTTCTGTGCCCGTAGACGTGACTCCAGGATGGTTTGTTGCCTCCCTGGTGCCAGGGTCAAGGATGTCACTGAACGGCTGCAGGGCATTCTGAAGGGGGAGGGTGAACAGTCAGAGGTTGTGGTTCACATTGGGACCAACGACATGGGTAGGAAGAGGGATGAGGTACTGCAGCAAGAATTTAGGGAGCTAGGTAGCAGATTAAAGAGCAGGACCTCAAAGGTTGTAATCTCTGGATTACTCCCGGTGCCACGTGCTAGTGAGTATAGGAATAGGAGGATAGAGCAGATGAATGCGTGGCTAAAGAGTTGGTGCAGGAGGGAGGGCTTTAGTTTCCTGGATCACTGGGTCTGCTTCTGGGGAAGGTGGGACTTGTACAAGTCGGACGGGTTGCACCTGAATCAGAACGGGACAAATATCCTTGTGGGGAGGTTTGCTAGCACTGTTCGGGGGGGTTTAAACTAACTTGGCAAGGGGATGGGATACAGAGTGAAGCTATAATAGGGGGTGATGTACAGCCAAATATAGAGGAAAAAACAAGTCAGACTGGAAGGCAGAGCAAATATGTAGCGGCACAAGGGAGTAGGGCAAGGCTGAATGGCATTTATTTTAATGCAAGGAGTCTTGCGAATAAGGTGGATGAACTGAAGTTGTTGATGAACACATGGGAGTATGATATTGTTGCTATCACGGAGACATGGTTGAGGGAGGGGCAAGACTGGCAGCTCAATATTCTGGGGTATAGAATCTTAGAATCTTCAGGCGAGACAGGGGGGGGGGCGGTAAAAGAGGAGGGGGTGTCGCAATATTAATTAAGGAGTCAATTACTGTTGTAAGGAGGGATGATATATTAACAGGTTCCTCTAATGAGGCCATATGGGTTGAACTTAAAAACAAAAAGGGGGCAAGCACTTTGCTGGGCGTGTACTACAGGCCCCCAAACAGTCAGGGGGAGATAGAGGAACAGATATGTAGGCAAATCTCAGAGAAGTGTGCAAATAATAGGGTAATAATAGTGGGGGATTTCAACTTCCCCAATATTAACTGGGATAGTCAGAGTGTGAAAGGCTTAGAGGGTGCAGAATTCTTAAAGTGCATCCAGGAGAGCTTTTTGAGCCAGCATGTAGAAAGTCCTACAAGAGAGGGGGCAGTACTGGACCTAATTCTAGGGAATGTGGCCAGGCAAGTGGTAGATGTGTTAGTAGGTGAGCACTTTGGTGACAGTGACCATAATTCGGTGAGATTTAAGGTAGTCATGGAAAAGGACAAGGATGGACCAGAAATAAAGGTTCTTGTTGTGTCCGTGTATAATAAGACACAGACTGCGGAGAACGGTACAACAGGTGTTTACTCAACGTGGCTCACAGTGGAACTGATCTGTACAGATTACTACTCAGGGCTATATACAGGTGTGGTCACTGCCGGTACTGCAGTATATATGAGCTGTAAAAGATAGTTCCCCACTTAAAGGTATATACATTAGTTCTAAATTGGGGGAAGGCCGATTTTAATATGATAAGGCAGGATCTGGCCAATGTGGACTGGGATCAGCTACTTGAAGGAAAATCCACATCGGAGCAATGGGAGTCTTTCAGAAAGGAAATTGAGAGAGTACAATGGCAACATGTTCCCGTAAAGGTCAAGGGTGGGACCAACAAGCCCAGGGAACCCTGGATGTCAAGGGATATACGAGAATGGATTAGGAAAAAAAGGGGGGCTTTTGGCAGATACAAAGGACTAAAGGCAGAGGAAGCCCTAGAGGAGTATAAAAAGTGCAGGGGATACTTAAAAAAGAAATTAGGAGAGCAAGGAGGGGCCATGAAATAACACTGGCGAGCAATATAAAGGAAAATCCTAAGGTGTTTTATAAGTATATTAAGGGCAAGAGGATAACTGGGGACCAAAGTGGCAAGCTGTGTGTAGAGCCAGAAGATGTAGGTGGGGTTTTAAATGAATTTTTTGCATCTGTGTTCACTATGGAGAAGGACGATGTGGACATAGAAATCGGGCAGGGGGACTGTGATATACTTGAACATATTAGCATCGAGAGGGAGGAGGTACTAGCGGTTTTAGCAGGCTTAAAAGTGGATAAATCCCCAGGCCCGGACGAGATGTATCCCAGGCTACTATGTGAGGCAAAGGAGGAGATTGCAGGGGCTCTGACACAAATTTTCAGAACCTCTCTGGCCACAGGAGATGTGTCAGAGGACTGGAGAACAGCTAACGTAGTACCATTATTCAAGAAGGGTAGTAGGGATAAATCAGGGAATTACAGGCCAGTGAGCCTAACATCAGTGGTAGGGAAATTATTGGAAAAAATTCTGAGGGGCAGAATTAGTCTCCACTTGGAGAGGCAAGGATTAATTAGGGATAGCCAGCATGGCTTTGTCAAGGGAAGATCATGTCTGACCAATTTGATTGAATTTTGAGGGGGTGGCTAGGTGTGTGGATGAGGGTAGTGCAGTGGATGTGGTTTACATGGATTTCAGTAAGGCTTTTGATAAAGTCCCGCATAGGAGACTGGTCAGGAAGGTAAGAGCCCATGGGATCCAGGGTGCCTTGGCACATTGGATCCAAAACTGGCTTAGTGGCAGAAGGCAGAGGGTGATGGTGGAAGGTTGTTTTTGTGACTGGAAGCCTGTGTCCAGTGGGGTACCGCAGGGATCGGTGCTGGGTCCCTTGCAGTTTGTGGTCTACATTAATGATTTGGATGTGAATGTTAAAGGTATGATCAGTAAGTTCGCAGATGACATGAAAATTGGTGGGGTGGTAAATAGCGAGGAGGGGAGCCTCAGGCTACAGGACGATATAGATGGGTTGGTTAGATGGGCGGAACAGTGGCAAATGGAATTTAACCCTGAAAAGTGTGAGGTGATGCATTTTGGAGGGACTAACAAGGCAAGGGAATACACAATGAATGGTAAGACCCTAGGAAAGACAGAGGATCAGAGGGACCTTGGTGTGCATGTACATAGATCCCTGGAGGCAGCGGAACAGGTGGATAAGGTGGTTAAAAAGGCATATGGGATACTTATATTCTATGCCTCGGCTAATGAAGGCAAGAGCAGGGAGGTTATGATGGAGCTGTACAAAATGCCAATAAGGCCACAGCTGGAGTACTGTGTGCAGTTCTGGTCGCCACACTATAAGAAGGATGTGATTGCTTTGGAGAGGGTGCAGAGGAGATTTACCAGGATGTTACCTGGGCTGGAGCGCTTCAGCTATGAAGAAAGACTGGACAGGCTGGGGTTGTTTTCCTTGGAGCAGAGAAGGCTGAGGGGGGACCTGATTGAGGTGTACAAAATTATGAGGGGCATAGATAGGGTAGATAGAAAGGAACTTTTCCCCTTAGTAGAGGGGTCAATAACAAGGGGGCATAGATTCAAGGTAAGGGGCAGGAGGTTTAGAGGGGATTTGAGGAAAAACTTTTTCACCCAGAGGGTGGTTGGAATCTGGAACTCACTGCCTGAAAGGGTGGTAGAGGCAGGAACCCTCACAACATTCAAGAAGCATTTGGATGAGCACTTGAAATGCCATAGCATACAAGGCTACGGACCAAATGCTGGAAAATGGGATTAGATTAGACAGGGCTTGATGGCCGGCGCGGACGCGATGGGCCGAAGGGCCTCTTTCTGTGCTGTATAACTCTATGACTCTAACCCCTGCTGGAAAGTGGACATCGGGTGAGGGCAGGACAAGGCTTGGTTGCAAAAAGTAATATCGCCTCATTATCTACACTTACACATAAAGAATAGTCACTTGGGCAAGGCGATTATATGAAAGGGCTGTCAGTTCCTGTAAAATTTTGTGCCAGAATGAGTCAGCACCTTTGGGGTGGGGAAAAATTGGGGGAAAAATTCAAGTGTAGCAGCATGATTTATGTTTCACGGCAAACTGATTGTGCATCAAGACATGAAAAATATTTCAAATAATGGGGATTTAATAAATATTGATGAAAACATCATCAACAGACTTAGCTGGCACAGAGTTCTTGAAAAGAGGAGGCAAGAGGAAGGAATTCAAGTACAATTTATGAGTTAGGACTTGAAAACTAAATTACACTTTTCAGTTAGCTGTAATGATTTGCCGCTGTATCTTGTGTGAAGAAATAATTGTGCCATTGAACAACAACTATATATTTCATTAATAAATACCATTAAACAAATAACTCTGGTTCTTTCAGTCTACCTTCTCCCTTCTGCATTCCTTTAAATGAGTAATGTTTTTTGGAGGTACAGTTGAGAGTATTATGCACAGTTACTGACACAATCTTGGACTTGTGCTCTGTTTTTCTGACAATGTAACCTAACATTTTGTTTATTTTAGTAAAGCTTCAGTATATATGCCAAAAGAACCTTACCATTTTCATCCAGTGAGAAGTCATCCTGTGCATAGCGGAACTTCTCAGGACCACAGGCAACAAAAATGTCATCATCACCAAAGAAATCCTGAAGGCATATCACCTGTAGAGTAGAGATGAATAAATAGGTCAGGTCGATTCTATCACAGTCGTGCAGACAACAGATATGCAGATAGAAACCTCCCAATTTTCCTTCCCACTGATTTCAATGTAAAGGAAAAACAGGCTGTTGCTATAATGGGCGGCTGATCCGCACCAGTAGTTTTATGCTTGGGTGGCAAATTGAAAATCTACCCCATAATGGTTTCTCGATTTTATTTCATTTTCCGTGCATTTCAATCTTTCTGTTGCTAACTCCTGTCTTTTACCATCACTGCTACAAAAATTCAGAAAGACAGAATGTTAGGTTTCTCTACAGCACCACAGACAATACAAATCCCTAAACAAGAGGCATAGATTCCACTCAGCATAAGTGTGCAATCTGTTGAGTCCCCAGCCTATGCCAGATAGCCTTTGTGTTTATTTTTTTAATGAAATGCAATCAAAACAGCTATAACTGACTTATTTTTATTACATTTTTTCTAATTATCATGAACAATATTCCCCTGCCAACATGTACATTCTTTCAGTATTTTTAACATTCAATATATCAGCGAAGGAAGCTTGTGGCTGTTGTACTAAATATACATTTTTTTTATTCGTTCATGGGATGTGGGCGTAGCTGGCAAGGCCAGCATTTATTGCCCATCCCTAATTGCCCTTGAGAAGGTAGTGGTGAGCCGCCTTCTTGAACCGCTGCTGTCCGTGTGCTGAAGCTACTCCCACAGTGCTGTTAGGGGGGGAGTTCCAGGATTTTGACCCAGCGACAAAGAAGGAATGGCAATATACTTCCAAGTCAGGATGGTATGTGACATGGAGGGGAACTTGGAGGTGGTAGTGTTCCCATGCACCTGCTGCCCTTGTCCTTTTAGGTGGTAGAGGTCGCGGGTTTGCGAGGTGCTGCAGTGCATCTTGTAGATGGTACATTGGTGGTGGAGGGAGTGGATGTTTAAGGTGGTGGATGGGCTGCCAATCAAGCGGGCTGCTTTGTCCTGGATGGTGTTGAGCTTCGAGTGTTGTTGGAGCTGCACTCATCCAGGCAAGTGGAGAGTATTCCATCACACTCCTTACTTGTGCCTTGCAGATGGTGGAAAGGCTTTGGGGAGTCAGGAGGTGAGACACTCGCCGCAGAATACCCAGCCACTGACCTGCTCTTGTTGCCGCACTATGTGGCTGGTCCAGTTAAGTTTCTGGTTAATGGTGACCCCCACGATGTTGATGGTGGGGGATTCGGCGATGGCAATGCCATTGACTATCAAGGGGCGGTGGTTAGACTCTCGCTTGTTGGAGATAGTCATTGCCTGGCACTTGTATGGCGCAAATGTTAACTGCCACTTATCAGCCCAAGCCTGAACGTCGTCCAGGTCTTGTTGCATGCAGACATGGACTGCTTAATTATGTGAGAGGTTGTGAATGGCACTGAACACTGTGCAGTCATCAGTGAACATCTCCATTTCTAATCATATGTTGGAGGGAAGGTCATTGATGAAGCAGCTGATGATGGTTGGACCTAGGACACTGCCCTGAGGAACTCCTGCAGCGATGTCCTGGGGCTGTGATGATTGAGCTCCAACTACCGCAACCATCTTCCTTTGTGCTAGGTATGACTCCAGCCAGTGCAGCGTTTTCCCCCTGATTCCCATTGATTTCAGTTTTACTAGGGCTCCTTGATGCCACACTCGGTCAAATGCTGCCTTGATGTCAAGGGCAGTCACTCTCACCTCACCTCTGGAATTCAGCTCCTTTGTCCATGTTTGGACCAAGGCTGTAATGAGGTCGGGAGCCGAGTGGTCTTGGCAGAACCCAAACTAGGCATCAGTGAGCAGGTTATTGGTGATTAAGTGCCGCTTGATAGCACTGTCGATGACCCCTTCCATCACTTTGCTGATGATCGAGAGTAGACTGATGGGGCGGTAATTGGCATAATTGGATTTGTCCTGCTTTTTGTGGACAGACAAAACTGGGCAGTTTTCCACATTGTCAGATAGATGCCAGTGTTGTAGCTGTATGGGAACAGCCTGGCTAGAGGCATCGCTAGTTCTGGAGCACAAGTCTTCAGCACGACAGCTGGGATGTTGTCGGGGCCCACAGCCTTTGCTGTATCCAGTGTGCTCAGCCGTTTCTCGATATCACGTGGAGTGAATCGAATTTGCTGAAGACTGGCTTCTCCACTCGGCACTTCCAGCTGAAGATGGTTGCAAACGCTTCAGCCTTGTCTTTTGCACTCACGTGCTGGGCTCCACCATCATTGAGGAAGGGGATATTCATGGAGCCTCCTCCTCCCGTTATTTGTTTTATGGTTCACCACCATTCACGACTGGATGTGGCAGAACTGCAAAGCTTTGGTCTGATCTGTTGATTGTGGGATTTGTTTGCCCTGTCCATAGCATGCTGCTTCCGCTTTTTAGCGTGCATGTAGTCCTGTGTTGCAACTCTCCCATGTTGGCACCTCATTTTTAGGTATGCCTGGTGCTGCTCCTGGCATGCTCTTCTGCACTCCTTATTGAACCAGGGTTGGTCCCCTAGCTTGATGGTAATGGTAGAGTGAGGGATATGCCGGACCATGAGGTTACAGATTGTGGTGGAATACAATTCTACTGCTGCTGATGGCCCACAGCACCTCATGGATGCCCAGTTTTGAGCTGCTAGATTTGTTCTGAATCTATTAAACAACATTCTTAGGGAGACTTCATTATTTTGCCATCAGTGGCACTACACATAGTTTTAATGCATTGAAAGCCTACATTCAAAAAAAGGTAACTACAGGTAGGTCGTTCTAGCGAAGGGTCTATGTCTGAAACGTTAACTCATCTGCTTTCGCCACAGATACTGACTTACCTGCTGACTGTTTCCAGCATTTTCTGTTTTTCTTTCAGATTTGCAGTGGTTTTTTGGTTTTTGTTTGGGGGTAGTTGTATTGGTGATAAATGTATGAGAGATTTTCCACTTCAACACTTCTGGAAGCATATCAGGAAATTGTCTAGCCCCAGCCAGTGATTTTTCATCCATTAAAAATCATGGGCTAGATTCACATATTTCCTCAATATGCATGCCCAGCATGTAGAAATTTTCCCTTATATATCTACAGGTCACCTCCATGGCTGTTTTTTTTTTGAAGTTGGTACTTTGCAAAATATTATATTTGCAGTATGTAAATTGTGTGTCTGAGAGATTGAGCTTTCTAGGAACTGAGCCCAAATGTCTAGACCTTCTCTCCCCTCCTGAAGGTGCCATCAGTTCTCCAATACCTCAACTTGTCGTTATTTTCAGATGTGAACTTAAGACTCCTAGAGACTCAATATTGATAGACCATTCGACTATGGTTGAATCACAGCTAAAGTTGATCCTGCCCTCATCAGCTATCTAGACATCCACACTTTCCAGCAGAGGTCACAGGATCGTGATCAGGAGAAGGATCTCTCATTTAGCTTGGTGACAACTAAGACAATTATGTCACACCATTGCCCTGCCTGAGATCAATTACCCTAGGTTTTTTTTCCAGTTTCTACGAGGCTATATTTTATGAAAGAGACCAATCTTACTAACACCAAAGATATGGAGCAGGTATGCAGTAAGGATATCCCCTTCACTGACATTACCCCAGCATGTTCGTTTACTAATGAGAAGTAAAATACAGAGGGCCCCCTTAAACGGATAATGCTGAAAATCAAAACTAACCCAAGGAGGTATCTATTTGAGTTGTTATGATCTGGAATGCAGCCTTTGAAAGGGTGGTCGAAGCTGATTCAATAGTAACTTTCAAAAGGGAATTGGTATATGCTTGAAAGGGAAAAAATTGCAAGGCTATGGGGAAAGAGCAGGGGAGTGATACTAATTGGATAGCTCTTTCAAAGAGCCGGCACAAGTATGATGGGTCAAATGACCTCCTTCTGTGCTGTATGATTCATGAATCTATGATTCTATGATTCTTCTAAGAAGTTATCATTGATTGTACTTAACCATAGAGCTATGCTCTTATTTAAAGTTTATAGTGGCACTGCACCATCCTGTGTGTAACATGATGTAAACAATGGCCCAAAAATTCCTGTAACTGATCAACGAATGGCATCTGCCCATTTAATTTCTGTGATATTTTGCGTGGCAAGTTGCTGGAAGTGTGAGATGGAAATGGTGTGGCGCCCTCTACAGAGCATCCGGGATCTGAGTGAACAGGCCAAGCAACTAGGTATCTCCTTAACCAGACTGAAGGATTGTGAAATGAACTGCGCAAGGTCTGAACAAGGAAATGTAAGTTAGAATGGTGAATTCAATGTCAAATCAGGTACAGCAAGAGAAATAAAGAGAGGGAAAGAAAGTTTGGATTAAGACAGGGAGGAAAAAAAAGACAATTATAAAGTAAAAATACATTTTTAATATTTTTTTAAATCTCCAACAATTAAAACCTGAAGGAATGAGACTCCACACTTGTAATAGTTAATTTTCAGTGCCAGAGAGGTTGACTGGCAGTAATTAACACTCATCACATTGTTAAAGCGGTAGTTAGACTTCAAATGGCTTGACTTAACATTCTGTGGCAAGTTTACTTCATATCTGCAGTGCAAGTACAGCAACTTCATGCCCCTCAATGTATTTAAATGGGTAGCTGGATAGTGAGATGCCATTTTCACAAAGCTAATGGCGGAGTGGCGCATTTCCGACAACAACTTTTCGATTTCAGCATTTAATCACGCATCTGCCCTCGTCTGGAGTTGCTGTGGCATTTGCACTTCAATAACGACGAGCGCTATTAGCCTCACCATTACATTAATGGCAATTTTTGGGCCCTTAAGTAGAAAGTGGTTTTAGATCTTAAAGTTATCTTCATATGTACTCTAAAGGATACATCTGCAAATAACTTTAAATTTGGCTCAGTGGTAGCACTCATGTCTCTAAGTCAGAAGGCCGTGAGTTTAAGACCCACTCCAGAGACTGGAGCATGTAATCCAAGTTGACACTTCAGGGACAATTTTAACTCAACCCGTCCAGCGGGAAAGGGTCGGGTGAGCAGTTAAAATTGCCCAAAATGACTTACTGCCTCATTTCCGTCAGAAAGCCACCAACCGCCACTTTTACTGTGATGACTCAGGTCATAAACGCATCCTGCTGGAAAGAGGAAGGTGCCTCTTGAATAAAATCAAATAGTGGGCCAATGACATCATTTGGACCCTGCCCAGAAGCCTGGCTTCATGGCAAACACTCTCAGTTTCAGCTTCACAAAGTGACTGACATGAATGGGAGATCATTCATCAGGGAGATCATTCAAAGGTACCTTCAGGCACTTAGGTCATTAGGATCTGTGTGCAATTGTGAGTTGTGTATTTCCAAGCCAGTTTTGTGCTTCCAATTTGCTTCTTTGAGTTTTCTTCCCCTTACCTACCCTCATTAAGCACTCACTGCTTACCATGGCTGCTGTTCTTGTTACACTTCTTTGGTTGGATGAACCGTTGGAGGAAGAGGAGCAGCAACAGCAGCCTGAACCACAAGGACAAACACCAGCTGTGCCTGTTAGAAGACAGCAGATGAGGGGAGCTGCTCGGAGAAAGCCTTACTCAGCCCAGTGTCTATAGGCCAAGAGTTACTTTTCGGAGTAGCAGTGCAGGAGGAGGCTGCACTGACCTACAATACCTGATCCAGAAGGACCTGCTGCCAGCTAGGCCAGGGGGACTGTTGCCCTGTGTTATTGAGAGAGATGGAGAAATAAAGAGCTGTACTCAACCTTACTACTCCTGTGAGATTAGTGAAGTGCTTACTGCACTGGATCTAGGTCCTGGGTATGATGCTCCTACAGCTGACAACTTCAGCAACTTCTCTTCCTGCCTGTTGGACTTGTTTATTTGGGATTGTCCTGGCGCTGGCTGGAAAGAGAACTTCTCTCTTCGTCCTACCCTTTTCCAGAACGACCCCCAGCGAGGCCTCAGAGAATCTGGGGATTTGCTTGCAATTCATGCTGAATCAGTTTCTTCCTCCGACAGCAAAATCACTTTAAAAGGTGAATTTCCGCTTTAAATAGGATCTGGCTGACCCACTGAAAATTGCACTCCAGAAGTGAGTAGGTCAGTAAATTATGTGGGAAATGAGGCCCGGGAGTTAAATACCCCAGCTCTATTTCCTGGGGTAACGGGGTAGTTTCGCACTCAACCCACTGCCTACAACTTGCCCGGAGTTAAAATCGGGTCTGATTCAGTACAGTACTGAGGGAGTGCTGCATTGTCAGAGGTGCTGTCTTTTTGAACCGATGTCTTAAGACCTTGCTGTACCCACATTGACTGTTGCATTTCCCTACATTACAACAGTGACTACAGTTCAAAAGTACTTCATTGACTGTAAAGCACTTTGGGATGTAATGAGGTCATAAAAGGCTCTACATAAACAGAAATTTTTTCTTTCTGAAATTGTAATTGTGGAGGATTAAAAAAAATTTTTTTTTTAAAGAGAATGTAAACAGCGGATAAACTGCTTTGCCAACATTAGTTTTAATAGTGTAATTAGTACAGTTCAGTCCTTCTGTTCCCTTACTTTATTGCAATGCAAACTGGATACACTCCAGAAGTTACTCAGTGAAATTTGATTAATTAGCCTCATTGAATCTCATCTTTCAATCATAGAATGACACAGCACAGAAGGAGGCCATTCGGCCCATCGTGCCTGCTTCCACCACCCTTTCAGGCAGTGCATTCCAGATCACAATAACTTGCTGAGTAAAAAAAAAAGATTCTCCTCATCTTGCCTTTGTTTCTTATGCCAAGTACCAGAAATCTGTGTCCTCTGGTTACTGACCCTTCTGCCACTGGAAACAGTTTTTCCTTATTTACTCTATCAAAACTCTTCATGATTTTGAACATCTCTATTAAATCTCCCGTTACCCTTCTCTGCTCGAAGGAGAACAACCCAGTTTCCCTAGTCTCTCCACAGAACTGAAGTCTCGCATTCCAGGTACCATTCTGGTAAATTTCCTCTGCACCCTCTCTAAGGCCTTGACATCCTTCCTAAATTGTGGTGCTCAGAATTGGACACAATACTCCAGCTGAGGCCTAACCAGTGATTTAGAAATATTTAGCTAACTCCCTTGTTTATAAAACCAAAGATTCCGTATGCTTTTTTAACAGCGTTCTCAACTTGTCCTGCCACCTTCAAAGATTTGTGTACGTACACCCCCAGGTCTCTTAGTTCCTTTATCACATTTAAAATTGTACCATTTAGTTTATATTGTCTATCCTCATCCTTCCTACCAAAATGCATCACATCACACTTCTCTGTATTAAATGTCATTTACCATGTGTCTGCCTATGTCATCCTGAAGTCTATTACTATCCTCCTCACTGTTTTACATTTCCAAGTTGAAATTATGCCCTGTATACCTAAGTCCAGGTCATGAATATATGTCAAAAAGAGCAGTGGTCCTAATACCAACCACTTGAGGGCACCACTGAGTACTTCCCTCCAATCTGAAGAACAACCGTTCACGACTACTCTCTGCTTTCTGTCCCTTAGCTCATTTCGTATCAACGGTGCCACTGTCCCTTTAATCTCATGGGCTTCAATTTTGCTAACAAGTCTATTACTTATCTCATTACTAATCTCATCATCGAATGTCATGTCCATCTGTTCTATCTCCCTGGTAAATATTGAAGCAAAATAATTATTTAATATTTCTGCCATCTCTCTATTGTTACCTGTGGTATTATCCTGTCTATCACTTAATGGCCCTATTCCCATCCAAACCTTCCTTTTTTAATTGATGTGCCTATAAAATATTTTACTATTTTGCTTTATGTTCCATGATCATTTAATTTCATAGTTCCTCTTTGCCTCCCTAATTGTTTTTTTGACTTCTCTCCTAATCTTTTCGTATTCTCCCTTATCATGCTTTCCATTGCTGTCTATGTACTTAATGTATGCCTCTTTCCTTACCCTCAATTGTTCCCTTATGGCTTTATTCATCCATGGAGTCTCATTATTGTTTAGTTTGTTCTTTCTTTTTAGCGGAATATATTTTTCCTGCACTCTGTTGAACACCGTTTTAAATGTTTCCCATTGCTGTTCTACATCATTGTTTGCCAATATTGTTGCTCATTTCCCACCCCCGCCCCCCAAGTTCTATTCTCAGCCCCTCAAAATCAGCTTCTGTTCAATCTATTAACCTGGTTTTCATCATACTTACGTCCTTCTCAATTATCATCTTAAAGCGGGAACCTTTCACCATTAGCGCCTGACGATAATTTTTCCGCTTCCGAAGTTTTAGTGCCCCAAACGGGGCTATAATGAATTTCTCCCCTATCAACACAACATCAACCGTACCACCTTCATCAACTCTCTCAGTTCCTTCATCAAAGAACTCAATCAACTTAGTCAAACACAATTTGCCTTTAACAAATCTGTGCTGGCTGCCATTTATTAACCCATATTTTTCCAAATGACAATCAACGTGATCATAGAATATTGTCTCTAAAAATTTCCCCACCACCGACGTTAGGCTGCCTTGTCTGTAGTTGCCAGGTTTATCCCTCTCCCCTTTTTAGAAGGGGGTATAACATTTGCAATCCTCCAGTTCTCTGACACCACTCGAATATCCAAGGAGGATTGGAAGATTGTGGCCAGAGCCTCCGCTACCTTCAGCCTTACTTCTTTCAGTAACCTCGGATGCATCCCATCCGGACCAGGTGACTTTTCTACTCTGAGTGTTGCCAACCTTTTAAGTACCTCCTCTTTATCTGTTTTTATCCTATCCAATTTCTCTACTACCTTCCCCTTTATTATGGCATTGGCAGCATCCTCTTCTTTAGTAAAGACAGATGCAAAGTACTCATTTAGTACTTCAACCATGCTCTCTGCCTCCACATGATGATCTTTTTGGTCCCAAATCAGCCCCACCCTTCCTTTGACTACCCTATTACAATTTATATGTTTATAAAAACTTTTGGGTTCCCTTTTATGTTACCTGTTAATCTATTCTCATACACTCTCTTTACCGTTCTTATTTTCTTTTTTAGTTCTCTTCTGTACTCATGCCCTGTTTATTTTGAGAAGTATTTCCTTTAATAAAATTGCTTGGCCTAGAAATTCACTAGCCTTAGCGCCGCTTTTGAGGCGCTAGAGGGACTAGCGCCAGAGTTATGGCCAGTTAAAAAATTCCCTGGGGCCCTAAATCGGCGTTGCACCGGTAGCGCTGCGCCGGCACCGATGACGTCATCGGTGTGCGCAGCGTCCCGGTTGCCGTGGTAACCCGCCCGAACTCCGAAATTGAGTTGCGGCCCGCCTCGCCCGTGGCAGCCGCAAGCAACGTTCTGGCAGAGGTGCCTTACTGCAGTTAGCGCCGGCGCATTAAAGGCCCCGCGGCGGCCGGCCGCTTTCCCGCCGGCCGCCTGCCCGCAGCTCCCTCCCCGGACTTCTCTCCCCCCCCCCCCCGGAACAGATGCAAGCCCGGCACTTGTCCGAGGTGCCGGGCTCATTTTTAAGCAGATTTGCGCGGGCCGCGGCCGGGTGCAGGCAGCTCCTCCTTAACGGAAGGAGGAGGCCTGCACTTCCCCAGCCTGCCGCACCGCATCGGGTGCCGCAGCGCCGGAATTGCGGCGCGAAACGGCAGTTAGCGCCCTTTTCCAGGCGCTAAGACCCTTCAGTAGCGCCGGCAGCCGTTTGGGCGCGGCGCCACTGAATTTTTGGCGCGCGCAGGGGACTTAGCGCCAGCACTAACTTCCGGCGCTAAAGCCCTGGCTAAGCCAAAACCCAATTTCTAGGCCCTTATGTTTGGTTTCAGCAGTTTGCTTACAGCTGTAATGGTCCATACTACTCTAGTGAAACATGTTATAAATTAGACAAGTAAATATTTAAATGTATTTTATTCTTACATTCATATTAGTTATATCCATGAAAGGAATCATTTTAAAAAAAGGCATTTTTATATAATTTATTTTTGAGACCGCCAAACCGCTGTCATTGCTGCTGAGGGTGAATAGACAGCTTGCTCCCAGAGCAATGCCTCAACAGCAACTCCATCAAAATTACCCTTCCCAAATTGAAGAGATGCCGTGGTTGGTGCCTCCCTCCTCACTATTGCTTAG
Source organism: Somniosus microcephalus (assembly GCF_052327205.1). Classification (NCBI taxonomy): domain Eukaryota; kingdom Metazoa; phylum Chordata; class Chondrichthyes; order Squaliformes; family Somniosidae; genus Somniosus; species Somniosus microcephalus. Next base: position 191,018,272 of record NC_140996.1, read on the forward strand.
CTCCAATGCACCAACACAATAAAATCATATTAAAAACTGATCCCCACTCCTTGTAAACCACATCATGGGGGTTAAATTGGACAGCCCCCGAAAACAGGATGTGGGGATCACGATGCGCTATTAACCCGTGCCCGTCCAGTGTGATGCAGGCAGCATGACAACTTCATGCTGCCTGCTCATTATAATGATTTCTACATGCAGCCAGCGCTAACCATACTGTTGATTGACTGAACGCATCAGCAGGGGGCCCAATATCGTTAGTAACTTGGGCTTCTTAAAGATGTTGGCAGCCAATCAACAGCATGGATACTGCTGGCTGCACGCAGCAATTGTGGAAATGAGCAGGCAGCATGAAGTTGGCATCCAGCCTGCAGTAAGATTAATGGGCACGTGTTAATCGTGCATCACGATCCTTGCGCCTGTTTTCAGGGGTTATCCAATTTAACCCCCCATGTGTCTTAACTATCAACAAGTCTCCTACACAGCACCTTATCAAAGATCTTTTGAAAATCCATACATAAATATCGGCTGCAGTCCCTTTATCAATATGCTCCATTTTTTTGTTAAAGAATCTATTAAATTTTTTCACACATGACTAGCTTTTTACAATTTTTTGCTGGATGTCCTTAATTAATAGTGCTTTCTCATGTTTTAATTTTGGTCTCTAGAAACTTATCCACTACTAACGTTGTGCTGACTGGTCTATAGTTGCCCAGTTTATCTCGTTCTCCCTTCTTGAACAGCAGTGTCACATTGGCAATCCTCCAGTTCTCTGGCACAACTTCCATATTCAAGACTGTTTCAAAGATTGCAGTCAAAGCCTATGCTATTCCTTCTCTAACTTCCCTCAACATTCAAGGATGCATAACATCAGGACCCAGTGCTTTTCTGCTTTGAGTTCCACCAATTTTTTCAGTTATCCTAGCTACTTTCTCCATCTTCTCCCTATGTACCTTTTCATTCCCACTATTACATTGTTCTGTGAAAACCATGGTAAAGTTACTCATTTCAAATCTCTGCCATTCCTTCATCCTCCATTTCCTTTTCACCTTTAATTGGCCCAACCCTTTCCTTAATTATTCTGTTACTTTTTATATGTTAACAAAATCCTTTACTATTACCTTTGTTACCTGTCAGTCGTTCTTCCCCTTTTAAGCTTTTTATGCTTATATTTTTGCTTTCCCTTTATACTTTCTACACTCTGCATGATCTCCTTTTGTGTCATTAGTCCTAGATTTGTTATATGCCTCTTTTTAAGTCACATTTTAAGTTGTCTTTCCTTACTCATCCAAGGAATTCGAGCTTTACCTGCATCCCCATTACTTGTCTAGTTTGTATCCTAATCATTTCCCATTTTGAACATGTCCCATTGTTTAGCTACAGTCATAGCTGTCTTTTTTTCTTACCAATATATTTGGATGAGTTACCTTTTCATTTTGTGAGTCTTTTTTCCAATCACGTACCTTTATCTTTGACTGTTCCCTCTCCTTCGCAATGTTTATATGTCCGTTTCCTTTACCCTAATATTACCTACTTGCCCCACTTCATTTCTTGGAACTAGAATCAGCACTGACTCCTTCTATGTTGGACTAAAGCTATACTAATCTAGAAAGCAGCCCCTACACATTATAAAAACCCTTCCCTTCTTTTCCAGCTACATTTACAACAGCCTACCTTTGGATAATTAAAGTCACAGATTATTAGGACCTTACTAATCCTACACTTTTCTCTAATTTGTTTACATATCTCATCCTTTATTTCATTTCCACTATTCAGTGGTCCATAATAAATATCCAATGGATTAACAGCTCCCTTCTTATTGCTTAATTCTAACTAAATAGATTCAGCTTTTGCACCAACTTCTGCATCCTTACATCTGAGTGCTGTAAAATACTCTAACCTTTCTGAATATTTTATAACCAGAAATGTTTAGCTCCCAGTACTGCCCCAGCATATACCTCCATAGAAATGTGATAATCTAGTTTACCAGTTTTATTTAGAATAGTTTGTGCATTTACATACAATTCAAACTTAGCTCTGTTTAACAATGTTACTCTTTTTAATTTCCCTCCTTCTGATCAGCACTTTTCTACTTTTTCCTCTTCCAGCTGCCCTACATCCCTTGTCCCCTTTGCTTTCCCATTTGCTTCTTCACTCTGTTTTTATCCCTCCCCTGCCATACTACTTCAAACCTTCCTCCACATCCTGAATGACTCTTCCACTGAGAAGGCTGGCCCCAGTCCTGTTCAGGTCAAGCTCATCCACCCTATCCCAGAACTGATCCCAGGAATTTCCCTCCTACACCATTTCTCCAGTCACTCTTTTATCTCCCTTATCTTACTATTCCTATTTAAGCATGTGGCACACAAAGTAATCCTGAGGTTATTGCTCTTGAGATCCTGTTCTTTAATATGTCTCCTAATTCTTTAAACTCCTTTTGCAGAACTTTTGTACATAAGTATTTAGCAAGTTATGGTTGCATTGTTTGCTAGATAGAGCAATTTCATGTTCTTCCCCATAGATAACCAGCAGTAGCATGGCAGGGCACTGTAACTTTATAGAGTGGCAGCATTCTTGAAGGTCCAAGGAGGCTTGCTCAATGCTGTCACTTATGTCAACAGGAAAGGATTCTAATCTCTTGATGTGCAGCTCATTTGCAACCAACAGCACTGCATTATGCAAGTGAATCCTCATTTCCGAGAGCTGCCGTGATGTCTTCATTTTAAGGTAGTCCAATATGCCACCTTTCTTTGACCTAGAAAATCAAATTTCTGGGTGGCTCCTAGAAAATCAAGGCTATCCTCTGTAGCTATATCTGGTGACACCCGTTTGCCATTCCAGACACGAGCCCTAATCACATCCTAAAAGTTTCAGAGCTTAGTATTGCCTATTTAACAGAAACAGGAAGCAAAACTTCTGCAGTCTTATTAATACTTATATGTGATGTTATTATGGTTATATAACCAGTCTTCCAGAACATTTTCTAACTGGTTCAAATGAGTTTAGAAAATATGCTTATCTCAGCATTGCTTCAGTAAAGCATAAATTTCTTTTAATGCCGCCTGACTGGTTAATAATAGAACAAGATGCTTGTCCCTATTCACTTGAGTTTTAGTCAGCACAGCACCGGAAGTACAGCTAAATATTATGCAGAGCCTTGTAATGCAGCAAGTGCTTAATTCTCTCCAGGTAGTCATAAGAAGAAGTTATTACACATATAGCTTGTTACTGAGTAATTATATTTTGACACTGAACTATTTTTAGATAGTGTAAATTAAGTGCATTTTTCTATAACAGCCCCATTTTAAAAATTATTTTTCAGTGTTACACAGGAGAAGGTTCCATCCTCATAAATATAAAGTACAAAGCTTCTCTATTTTATTGAAGCTTCAAAGCTCTGACTGCTGATTCAAGCCCTAGAACAGACGAACACTGATCAAATGGTGTTTCATTCAATAGAATAAAAACTCTAGCAAGCTGTCTTTAAATCACACTGTTGTGGAGCTACAAGAGCAAATTTCCTTCGTACACATTTATTGATATTTCCTTCAATTACAACTCTGTTGTACAAATATGACAGACTGAAAAAAAAGACCATTTACAAATTTGAGATGGAGTGTGCGCCTCATACTTCTATGTGGGAATGAAATCTCCATGGTGACAATGACGTCACCAGGTTTGCATGTGAAGTGATTTTTTCATAATGAAATTTGCTGAACATCAATGACATTAGTGAAGGAGGATCAAAGTGTCCTTTACAGCTACTTTTCATTCAACAGAATTTATTAAAACTATCATTTATACACTGCTGATGCAGCTAAATGACAATTTGAATCTAAACATCATGTAAAGTGATATTATGGAATTAAACTTTTGAGTATTGAATTAGCCTTAGAGCTTCTTGAAAATATAATTTTCTGACTCTGTGTTTCAAATATTTCTTCCCTGTGTAAGGACTTCTATGACACCCAGCTACCTCCAACTAAGAAAGCCCTTATTCTTGCGCATCACCTCACATTGCAACTTAGTAATTAGTCAAGAATGAATACGTTTAACACACCAATTCCCTTTTCCAAATTTTTCTCCATTCTTTAGGGGAACCACTTTACCTTCACTTTGATTTTTTCATTCTGCTCACCTAAAGAATCTGAAGAATTATTTTTAGTTACACCACTTGTTAGCATAGAATTATTAAATATTAATCTATGTACTCCTGTTCCATATACTTGCACTGATAGAGCAAGATTTTATTCCTGCAGAGATTGTGACCACAATCTTTCAAACACCTAGATATGAAATAAGCAGAAAATGCTGGAAATACTCAGCAGATCAGGCAGCATCTGTGGCAGGTATGAAAGTTGTGTCACAGATTGGTAGGTTTCCAATATCTGTTGAAAAAGGGATAAATAGGGGGTAACTACAAACCAGTCCGGCTAACATTAGCAGTGGGTAAACTTCTAGAGGCCATAATATGACAACATTTATACTCAGTTAAAAAGATTTTGGTCAATTAAGGACAGCCAACATGGATTTGTAAAAGGCAAGTTGTTTGGTAAGCTTTTTGAGGAATTAACAGAGTACAGTATATTCATAAAGAAAGTGCTGTGCGTGCAGTGTATATGAATTTTCAAGACATTTGATGAGGTGCTGCATAAGAGGTTTGTTGATAAAATTAAAGCACATGCTATTAAAGAGAATGTGGCAGGACGGCTAGGAAGTTGGTTAGAGGTCAGAAAACAGATAGTAGCAGTTAATAGGTAGTTTTCTGATTGGAGGGATGCACAGTGGTGTCTCCCAGGGATTATTTTTGGATCACTGCACTTTTCTATATAAGGACCTGGACATGAGGGGTAAAATGAAAATATTGCAGACACTATAAAAACAGGAAGTTTGGTTTACTGGGAAGAGTACAGTACACAACTTCAGAAGACAGCTTTAGTAAATTGGACAAACAGATGTCGGATGAAATTCATATATGAAGAAATATGAAGTGATACATTTTGGGAGGAAGAATAAGGGGAAGAAATATATACTGAATGATTAAACTTTAAATGGAGTAGAAAATCAAGGGGAGTTAAGGGTTCAGATGCACAAATGTTTAAAAATAAGACATTGAGTAAGTTTTAAAAATAAAGTAAATGGGATCTAGATTTTATAAATAGGAGCTTAGAATACAAAAGCAAAGAGAGATAATGCTAAACCAGCACAAATTATTGGTTGGGGCGATAGTAGAGTTAAAATTGAGATGGCTAACTTACTGCCAAGATAATACCAAGGACGAGGAGAGACTAGATAAACTGGGGTTCTTTTATTAAGGTGAGGGAAGGTTAAGAGATCTGATAGATGTGCTCAAAATTGAGCAATTTTGATAAGGCAACTCAGGAAAATCTCAGTGTTTTGTATGCAGAGGGCATAAATTTGATCATAATCAAAAGAAGATGGAGGTGCTGTACTACAATTTATTTTACACAGAGGGTTGTAAGAACATGAAATGTCCTACTAGAGGTTCCCAAACTGTTGGTGGGGGGGTGGGCGCGAGGAGGATGCTTATTGCAACTCTCCAACAGGTATTGTCTGCAATATGCATTTTCTCCATTATGGCACTGTAGCCTTCCCCGCAACACTCTCAGGCTGATTCCTGACTCTGCTCTCTCCAAAATTCAGGCATCCCTTACTAACAATTCCAGCTTACAGGTATTTTCAATACTTTTCAGTTTAAATGTGTTTAATTCAGTTGAAAAGTAAGCGGTTTGCTTTCAGGTCTGTACCTCTACAGCATAAATTTCTTTTTGAAAGTGCTTGCGAGTCCTGGGCTGCCCACTGCGATACAGAAATAAATAAATGGCAGCTTCAAAAGTCAGTTAAAAGGATCTTGTCCCCCCGAGGACTGCTATGATGTGGAATGCCCATTTTTTTTGTCACTGTATCTAAGTCCTCATGAGCCCTTGGGTCCCCTTGATGTTTAGACAGGATAGATAAATGACTCTCCTATGGGGAAGAGATGGAGTGGGGGGGGGGGGGGGGAGAGGAAGGGCTCAGAATGACAACCCTTGAATTTCTCTTTATTGGGTAAGTACCTATAGTCCTCAAAGGATTATGGAATATAAATCAGAATCCCACAACTTCTCATCAGATATCCACCATGTCTCTTAGGTGGAAGATTTTTATATAAAACAGGTAATATTCAAGACAGTACTTATAACACTGTGTATTGTGCAGTTATTAAAAATCTTTATTAAAATACAGAACAGACCAAATCAATTTTAACTTGAAAAAGTGACCCAATTCAATGTTGATAGACTCTTCTGCAGTACAATTTTACTTCAGACAATCTTTGGTATTCCACTGCAAATACAGTTTGCAGAAAAATAACATTCTGAAACCAATTATTGCAATTCATTTCACCTTAGTTCAACTCTAACCATCTGATCTTATCAAAAGCAGTCTCAATTCCTAATATTTTCATAGACATACTAGAATGTAAATCAGTAAACAATAGGTTAATAAAATGCAAAAAAAAGAGAATCAAGTTTATGACAGCAGCTGGTTTAGTAACATAAGAGGCAATTTTCTTCTCCTTTCACCCCACTGCTTCTGCCTACCTCCACTCCTCTATTGCTTATTATCCATGCTCATAATACAATGTGTGGCATTTTAAATTACAATTCAGCTCTGATATTTTGTAGATAATTACATGGCCATAGTCCACACATGCTGCTTCACCCATGAGAGCATCACCTTGTTCAATTCAGAAGATAAAACAGGTTATTAACTTTATAAACCTACATGATGGGGTTATATATCTTGAAGTGCTCATCTCCAAGCATCTTTATTTAACGCAGTTTAACTCTTTGAGCACAACAGTACTATTCTTGCAAAGTCAACAATATACTTCTTAATAACATAGGCATTGGGATCCAAGCTTTTCTGTGTGTTATAATGATGTGCCTGCTATAATGGTAACCAAATACAATAAAAGGTAGAATGAAGAATTGGCTGCTTCAGTCCAGTGACCATAAAAGAAAGATGGGGTAACATTTTATTTGTGCAGTTTGCATCTGCGTGAATTCCAATATCAGACTTAGTCACAAGTACCATGTTGCTAAAAATATACATTTAATGTAGTGAAGCAAAGGTTAAATACACACTCATAGCTGTATAATTAATTGCTATTTTATGGTTCAAGTTAACTTTAGATACTTTTTTCTTGTGTCCAACACAAAAGTGAGCTTGCATGGCAAGTCCTCGCTCCCTATGAGCTGAAACATGAAGTTATGCATGGGGTAATTTGGGAGAACAACGTGAATAATTAATTCTATTATGTTGAGATAAGCGCTGAAAATAGTAGGCGGTATCACCTTACACTCCTGAACTCCAGGATTGATAGAGAATACCATACTGACAGACCATACGACTTAGGCTGAATACTGCCTGCAAGTTTAATAAGCAAGATTAAAAATGGTAGATTTAGCTAGATTACAATATTTCAGCTAATTCACAAGCCTGGATTTTCGAATTGGCCTTAATTGAACACCAACAGTAACCTATTTAGTTTAATGCCAATTGCAAAATCCAGGCCGCACTCTCTCTTCCAAGGTGTGGAGATGCCGGAGTTGGACTGGGGTGGACAAATGTAAGAAGTCACACAACACCAGGTTATAGTCCAACAGCTTTATTTGAAATCACAAGCTTTCGGAGTGCTGCTCCTTCATCAGGTGAAGTGGAGAAATGCATAAAGACATTATTCTCTGACTATATAAGCTGTGTCTTTACGCATTTCTTGTGATTTCAAATAAAGCTGTTGGACTATAACCTGGTATTGTGTGACTTCTTACAGCTCTCTTCCAAGACAGTGAAAGTTAATTGCTCAGCAGTTCTCTTCAATAACTTTGGTGTCTTAGACCAGAAACTCTTCATGAAAAGCTTTTGTGTGAAAAATGAACTCCATAGAGTCAGTTGCTACTGATTAGCTATATAGCAGTACAGCAAGAAAGAACATGGGCCACTCAGATAATTTATACGGCTCTCTTTTCTTTTAATGTTAGTTAGTGACAGGGCAAGTTGATAAGACTGTTAAAAAAGCATACGGGATCCTGCGCTTTAAGAGGCAGAGGGGGAGAAATTCGGTATCGCCCCGTTTGGGGTGCAATTATCGGCTGGGCACAAAGTTTAGCGCCTGGTGCTAATTATCACCTCCGATTGCAAACTTGGCTTTTATCGCCCCTGGAACTGATTGGAGCGCTAAATCAGGCGTTACACACCTCTCTTAAGGCGCTAATGCCGAGGAGCGAGTCGCTACCTCAGAGCGCTGGCGAAGCTCATGTGATGTCAGTCAGCAATGGAGCACAGACACACTGGCGCAGGCCAGTTCTTAAAGGGGAGGATCGATCTTGCTCTCCATCCACACCCTGCTCATTACAGCCTTGAATCTCGGCCTGGAGAGCCCTGTACATCAAATCTGCTGGAAAGAACAATGGAGAGGCCCAGGGAAAGAGCTCAGAGTGCAGTCCCCATAGTCTCTTCTAAATCAATGCAAGGAAAGTCAAATCAAAATGAACCTGCAAAGTGCTGCTCAGTACCCAAAACTCCTTCACACAGCGTTGAATCTCTCCAGAAGTCTCTCTCTCTCTCTCAGATTGCGTGGTGCAAAAATGTCACCAAAAAAAGGCAGCAACATAAGAACATAAGAAATAGGAGCAGGAGTAGGCCAATCGGCCCCTTGAGCCTGCTCCGCCATTCAAGAAGATCATGGCTGATCTGATCCTAACCGCCAATCTATTTTCACAGAACCATCTCCTGAATCTAACAGAATTAGACACACGAAATAGGAGCAGGATCAGGCTACACGGCCCCTGGGCCCGCTCCGCTACCCACAGGGCTATGACCGATCCGAACCTAGACTCATGTCCAAATTCCTGCCCGCTCCCCATAACCCTTTATTCCCTTTACTTCTAGGAAACTGTCAATTTCTGTTTTAAATTTATGTAATGATGTAGCTTCTACAGCTTTTTGGGGCAGCATATTCCATGGACCTACCACCCTCTGAGTGAAGTAGTTCCTCCTCATCTCAGTTTTGAAAGAGCAGCCCCTTATTCTAAGACTATGCCCCCTAGTTCTAGTTTCACCCATCATCGGGAACATCCTCCCCGCATCCACCCAATCCAACCCCTTCACAATCTTATATGTTTCAATAAGATCGCCTCTCATTCTTCTGAACTCCAATGAGTAGAGTCCCAATCTACTCAACCTCTCCTCATATGTCCATCCCCTCATCCCCGGGATTAACCGAGTGAACCTTCTTTGTACTGACTCGAGAGCAAGTATGTCTTTTCTTAAGTATGGACACCAAAACTGTATGCAGTATTCCAGGTGCGGTCTCACCAATACCTTGTACAACTGAAGCAATACCTCCCTATTTTTATATTCTATCCCCCTAGCAATGAAAGCCAACATTCCATTGGCCTTCTTAATCACTTGCTGCACCTGCATACTAACCTTTTGAGTTTTGTGCACCAGGACCCCCAGATCCCTTTGTACTTCAGTACTTTCAAGTTTCTTGCCATTAAGATAATAACTTGCTCTACGATTTTTCCTGCCAAAGTGCATAACCTCACACTTTCCAGTATTGTATTCCATCTGCCAAATCTCTGCCCACTTACTTAGCCTGTCTATGTCCCCTTGCAGGTTTTTTATGTCCTCCTCACTCACTACTTTCCCTCCCATCTTAGTATCATCTGCAAACTTTGATATGTTACACTCGGTCCCCTCCTCCAAATCATTAATATAGATTGTAAAGAGTTGGGGACCCAGCACTGACCCCTGCGGAACACCACTGGTTACTGATTGCCAGTCTGAGAATGAACCATTTATCCCAACTCTCTGCCTTCTGTTAGATAGCCAATCCTCTATCCATGCCAGAATATTACCCCCAATCCCGTGATTTTTTATCTTAAGCAATAATCTTTTGTGTGGCACCTTGTCAAATGCCTTTTGGAAGTCTAAATACACTACGTCCACTGGTTCCCCTTTATCCACCCTATATGTTACTTCCTCAAAGAACTCCAGCAAATTTGTCAAACATGACTTCCCCTTCATAAAACCATGCTGACTTTGTCCTATTAAATTATGCTTATCCAAATGTCCTGTTACTGTCTCCTTAATAATGGACTCCAATATTTTACCTACCACAGATGTTAGGCTAACCGGTCTATAGTTTCCAGCCTTCTGTCTACTGCCCTTTTTAAATAAGGGCGTTACATTAGCAGTTTTCCAGTCTGCCGGGACCTTTGCTGAGTCCAGGGAGTTTTGGAAAATTATTACCAATGCATCCACAATCCCTACCGCCACTTCCCTCAAGACCCTAGGATGTAAGCCATCAAGTCCAGGTGATTTATCCGCCTTGAGTCCCATTATTTTACCGAGTACCACTTCCTTAGTGATTTTGATCGTGTTTAGCTCCTCCCCCCCATAGCCCCCTGTTTGTCCAGTGTTGGGATATTCTTAGTGTCCCCTACTGTAAAGACTGATACAAAATATTCATTCAGTGTTTTTGCCATCTCCATATTTCCCACCATTAATTTCCCGGTCTCATCCTCTAAGGGACCAACATTTACTTTAGCCACCCTTTTTCTTTTTATATAACTATAAAAACTCTTACTATCTGTTTTTATATTTTTTGCTAATTTACTTTCATAATCTATCTTCCCTTTCTTAATCAATCTTTTTGTTATTTTTTGCTGTCTTTTAAAGTTTTCCCAATCCTCTATCCTCCCACTAGATTTGGCTACCTTATCTGCCCTTGTTTTTGGTCGAATACTATCCTTAATTTCTTTACTTAGCCACAGATGGCTGTCTTTTCTTTTACACCCTTTTCTTCTCAGTGGAATATATATTTTTTGGAAGTTGTAAAATAACTCCTTAAATGTACACCACTGATCATGTATCGTCCTACCCTTTAATCTATTTTCCCAATCCACTCTACTCAATTCCGCTCTCATACCTTCATAGTCTCCTTTATTCAAGCTTAACACGCTTGTTTGAGATCCAACCCTCTCACCCTCTAATTGAATATGGAATTCAACCATGTTATGGTCACTCATTCCAAGGGGATCCTTTACTAGGGCATTTTTAATTGATCCTGTCTCGTTACACAGGACCAGATCTAAGGTTGCTTGCCCCCTGGTCGGTTCAGTTACATACTGCTCAAGAAACCCATCCCTAATACACTCAATGAACTCATCCTCAAGGCAGCCCTGCCCAATTTGATTTGTCCAATTAATATGATAGTTAAAATCCCCCATAATTATATATGTTCCCTTATTACAAGCCTCAACTATTTCCTGATTGATACTCCGTCCAACAGAGTTGCAACCGTTCGGAGGCCTATAGACTACGCCCACTAGTGTTTTTTTCCCCTTATTATTCCTTACCTCCACCCAAACTGTTTCATTATCCTGATCTTTTGACCCAATATCATTTCTCTGTATTACAGTGATTCCTTCCTTTATTAACATAGCCACCCCACCTCCCCTTCCTTCCTGCCTGTCCTTCCTGGTCGTTAAATAACCTGGTATGTTTAATTCCCAGGCATTGTCACCCTGCAGCCATGTTTCTGTAATGGCCACAAGATCATACCCATATGTAGTTATTTGTGCCATTGTCTATTTTGTTACGAATGCTACGTGCATTCAGATAGAGAACTTTCAAATATGTTTTGTGACACTTAGTTCCTGCTTTTGCCCGTTTTATTACTTTACCTTTTACTCCATACCTTCTGCCCCTTCCTGACACGCTCTGGTTTTTAATTTCCCCACTGCTACCTAAGTCTATGACCTTCTCTGTTGTCATTTTTATTATTTGCTCTCTAGGAACCTCCCCCCTACTAGTTAGTTTAAAGCCCTCTCTACAGCCCTAGTTATATGATCCGCCAGGACTCTAGTCCCAGCACTGGCCAAGTGAAGCCCGTCCCAACGGAACAGCTCCCTCCTGCCCCAGTACTGGTGCCAGTGTCCCAGGAAGCAAAACCCATTTCTCCCACACCAGTCTTTGAGCCACGCATTTAACTCTCTAATTTTATTTGTCCTAGCCAAATTCGCTCGTGGCTCAGGTAATAAGAGATTATTACCCTTGAGGTTCTGTTTTTTAATTTGACCTGGTCCGGGGCGCTATACGCTCGACTGACGTCACGATCTGCGGGCGCAGGAGATTGTGGCGGTAGTGTTTAGCGCTGCCGCAAAATGGTCAATTTTGCGACTGGCGCAAATATCGCCACGCCCGGAAACTAGTTGCTTTTTGCCCCATTAGCGCCCTCTAAGGGCACTAACGGGAGGCGCAAAGCAACTGAATTTTTCCCCCATAGAGTATTAAAGCAAGGAAGTTATGCTAAACCTTTATAATTCACTGGTTAGGCTTCAGCTGGAGTATTGTGTCCAATTCTGGGGACTACACTTTAGGAAGGATGTCAATCATAGTAAGTTACAGCACGGAAGGAGGCCATTTTGGCCCATCGTGTCCACGCTGGCCAACAAAGAGCTATCCAGCCTAATCCCACTTCCCAGCTCTTGGTCTGTAGCCCTGCAGGTTAGAGCATCCCAAGTGCACATCCAAGTACTTTTTAAATGTGGTTAGGGTTTCTGCCTCTACCACCCTTTCAGGCAGTGAGTTCCAGACCCCCACAACTCTCTGGGTGAAGAAATTTCCCCTCAAATCCCCTTTAAACCTTTCCCCAATTACTTTAACTCTGTGTCCCCTGGTTTTTGACCCCTCTGCTAAGGGAAATAGGTCCTTTCTATCCACTTTTTTCTATGCCCCTCATAATTTTATACACCTCAATAAGGTCTCCCCTCAGCCTCCTGTGTTCCAAGGAAAACAGACCCAGCCTATCCAGTCTTTCCTCATAGCTAAGATTCTCTACTCCCGGCAACATCCTTGTAAATCTCCTCGGTATCCTCTCTAGTGCAATCACATCTTTACTGTAATGTGGTGACCAGAACTGCACGCAGTACTCTAGCTGAGGCCTAACTAGTGTTTTATACAGTTGAAGCATAACCCCCCTGCTCTCGTATTCTATGCCATGGCTAATAAAGGCAAGCATTCCATATGCCTTCTTAACCACCTTATCTACTTGGCAAGCTACCTTCAGGGATCTGTGGACATGCACTCCAAGGTCCCTTTGTTCCTCTACACTACTCAGTGTCCTACCATTTAATGTGTATTCCCTTTCCTTGTTAACCCTCCTCACACTTCTCCGGATTGAATTCCATTTGCCACTGTTCTGCCCACCTGACCAATTTATTGATATCTTCCTGCAGTCTACAGCTTCCTTCTTCAGTATCAATCACACAGCCGATTTTAGTATCATCTGCAAACTTCTTAATCATACCCCCTATATTCAAGTCAAGATCGTTGATATATACCACAAAAAGCAAGGGACCTAGTACCGAGCCCTGCGGAACTCCACTGGAAACAGCCTTCCAATCACAAAAACACCCATCAACCATTACTCTCTGCTTCCTGTCTCTGAGCCAGTTTTGAATCCAAAATGTCAAGTTCTTGGAGAGGGTACAGAACAGATTTATTAGAATGATGATACCAGAGGTGAAGGACTTCAGTTACGTGGAGAGACTGGAAACGCTGGTCTCCTTACAGCAGAGAAGGTTAAGGGGAGATTTAATGGCAGTGTTAAAAATTAGGAAGGGTTTTGATAGAGTAAATAAGGAGAAACTCTTTCCACTGACAGGAGTGTCAGTAACCAAAGGGGAGAGGAGGAGAAATCTTTTTACACAGTGTATTTTTACGATCTGGAATCTGTTGTGTCCGAGTATAATAAGACACAGACTGCAGGAGAAACGGTACAACAGGTGTTTACTAAACGTGGCTCACACTGGAACTGCCTGTACAGATTACTACTCAGTGCTATATACAGGTGTGGTCACTGCCGGTACTACAGTATACATGAGCTGTAAAAAGTAGTTCCCCCCTTAAAGGTATACACATTACAATTCCTCCCCTTTTAGATTAACAGTACCATAACACTCATTTAACAATTAAATATCAAACTAATTACAATTAACACTTTTAACATGCAACATTAGCTGAAAATAGTCTATTTATATATTCAGTCTTTGGGGAGGCCTCCTGATCCTTTCTGGATAGCGCCTTTCCCGAGTGTCTTGCTCTTGGTGCGGAGGCGATTCTGGCACCCTGTCATCGGTTGGTTCATCAGCTTCCGATGCTACTGTTTCTGGGGTAGATGCGACCTGTACATCGGGTTCATCACCAGGTACGTATGGGCGAGGCATGGGGTTGACTTGTTCCTGTGACTCTAGGATCTGGTCAACATGGCATCTCACGATGCTCTCCCCAACGTCCACTGTGTACATTAGTGGGCCCTGCCGTGTGCATATCGTTCCTGGCTGCCATTTTTCTGTTCGGTAGTCGCGGGCCAAGACTGGTTGCCCTACATTGAAGCTCCTTGTTGGCTTCTCATGGATGTGTTGGAATTGCTTACTCTCAACATCTCTTCGTACGTTTGGTCTGAGCAAATCCAGGCGAGATCTTAACCTTCGGTTAAAGAACATCATGGCTGGGGCCTAGTTGGTGACTGCATGTGTCGCATTCCGGTAGGCGAACAGGAAATTGTCCACCTTGTGCTGCAGCGGAATGTTGTCATTGTACGTAGCCTTTATTGCCTTCTTAAAGGTTTGTATGAACCTCTCAGCCAATCCATTTGTGGTTGGATGATATGGGGCGGATGTGTAATGCCTTACCCCATTCTTTTTCAAGAACCTCCGGAACTCTTCGGACACAAACTGTGGTCCGTTGTCGGAGCAAATCTGTTCTGGCAAGCCATTCCTGGCAAAAATGGTCCATAGGACTGCAATAGTTTTCTCTGTGGTGGTGCAGGACATTTTGATGACCTCAGGCCATTTCGAGTGCGCATCCACGGCTATTAAAAACATTGAGTCCATGAATGGACCAGCAAAATCAATATGCACCCGTTGCCAAGGAGATGAGGGCCACTCCCATGGGTGTAGAGGGGCCTGTGGTGGTGCATTTTGGACTTTCTGGCATCCTGAGCAGCTCTTGGTCAGGTCCTCGATTTGTTTATCGATTCCCGGCCACCACACATAAGCCCTGGCTAGGCTTTTCATTTTTACCCCTCCCAGATGACCCTCATGAAGCTCATTGAGCACTCTATCCCTTAACTTGGGTGGAATTACTACTCGGGATCCACACATCAAGGTCCCCCGGCACACTGACAGCTGTTCTCTCCTTGTCGAGAATGCTGGCAACAGTGAGTCGCCATGTGCTGGCCATCCCTTCACCGTCAAATCATATACCCGAGACAGTGTCGGGTCATTTCGGGTTTCCTTTTCGATACAAGCGTTAGTTACCGGTAGGTATTCAACTATAGTCGAATGGAATATTTCGACAGGATCCACTGCTGGTGCTTCCTCCGCAGTAGGCAGTGGCAGGCGTGATAGCCCATCAGCATTTCCATGCTGTTTCGTGCCCTTATATTCAGTGTCATAGTGGTGCGCCCCTAGAAAAAGTGACCATCTTTGTAGTCGTTGCGCAGTCATCACCGGAACACCCTTCTTCGGATTAAAAATGGAGACAAGAGGCTGGTGATCAGTCAGCAAGGTGAATTTCTGCCCGTGCAGATAGTGATTGAACTTTTTCACTCCCCATACTAGGCTGAGGGCCTCCCTGTCAATCTGGGCGTAGTTACGCTCGGCTGAGGTTAGTGATCATGACGCAAAGGCTATTGGCCTCTCTGAGCCGTCCGAGAATTTGTGCGACAGCACCGCTCCAATGCCGTAGGGTGACGCATCACATGCCAACCGAATTGGTAATGCCGGGTTGTAATGGGCCAATACCTCTTTCGATGTGATTAGTGTTTTGCTCTTCTGGAAAGCTCGTCTACATTCATCACTCCACTTCCATGGCACCCCAGTTTGCAGTAGGGTGTTCAGTGGGTGTAGTATTGTAGACAAATTTGGCAAGAACTTATGGTAGTTGTTTACCAGCCCGAGGAACGACCTCAGTTGTGACACATTTTCCGGTGCTGGAGCCTTGACAACTGCCTCAATCTTCTCTGGGGACTTATGTAACCCCTCTTTATCGATAACGTGGCCACAATACGAGATCTGTTTTCTAAAAAACTCGCATTTGGGGCAGTTAGCTCAGAGCCCATATTCCTGCAATCTAGTGAGCACCTGCTCCAGGTTGGCAAGGTGATCACTGTCATTTTCGCCCGTGACCAGGATGTCGTCCAAATAACACTGGGTCCCGGGGATCCCTTGCAAGACTTGTTCCATTGCCCTCTGCCAAATAGGCGGAGCTGATGCTACCCCGAATACCTGCCAGTTGTATTGGTAGAGACCTTTATGGGTGTTGATTGTGAGGTATTTTTTTGATGCTTCTTCTACCTCCATTTGCAGATACGCCTGGACCAGATCAATGTTAGTGAAGCGTTTCCCTCCAGATAGCGAGGCGAAAATATCTTCAATCCGCGGAAGTGGATATTGTACGGTGTGAAGGACCGGGTTCACTGTTACCTTAAAGTCCCCACGGATGCGAACCTTCCTTGGTTCCCCAGGTGTGCTGCTCAACAACTTTTTCATCACAGGGATGATGGATGAAGCCCACTCGCTCCAGTCTACCTTGGACAGTACACCTGAACGTTCCAGACTCTCCAGCTCTGCTTCGACGGCTGGGCGGATCGCATAAGGTACCGGTCTGGCCTTAAAACATTTTGGGCTTGCGTTTTCTTCAATTTTAATCGTCGCTGTCATGCCTTTTAGTGTTCCAAGTCCTTGCTGGAACACTTCTTTCGCGTCAGTTAGGATCTTTGACAGTCGCCCAGGTGTGACGTCGTCATCCTTTTTGTCAGCCACAGTCAGTGCCTGTATGGAATGCCAATCCAGTTGTATTTTCCGGATCCATTCACATCCCAGTAATGGTGGTCCTCCATCTTGCAATACATACAGGTCTAGTTTTGGTGTTTCCTCACCGTTATATATAACAGTCACCCTTATTTTTCCTTTGGGGTAGACTTTTTGCCCCGTGTACGTCTTCAAAATAATTTTTGTGTCTCTCAAGGGTATGTGTGAGAATAGCCGCTCGTAGTCCCGTCGGTTTATGACTGTTAGGGCTGATCCAGCGTAAGGTCCTTTTCAGATAAAAGCCGTTTCTGGGTTCCTTCACTTTGAAGCCCACACACAAACTTGTCCCTTAAGGTATCTGCCAGCCCCGCTCCAAACTGGCAGTGTTTCGATAGTTTGCACAGTTCTGTTAAATAATCAGCATTGCTTTCATCCTTATGCTGGTTCCGTTTGGAAACTTGAATCTTTCTGCTA
Source organism: Somniosus microcephalus (assembly GCF_052327205.1). NCBI lineage: Eukaryota > Metazoa > Chordata > Chondrichthyes > Squaliformes > Somniosidae > Somniosus > Somniosus microcephalus. The sequence goes on from NC_140996.1 coordinate 191,035,635, forward strand.
TCAGCAGCGGTGTGGCGTTTAATTGTTCCTGTAGTATTGTTACTATGTCTTCAAAACTCTTTTCCATTGGCTTCGTTGGGGTTACTAGATTTCGTAATAAACCATACGTCTTTGCACCCATTAAATTTAACAATACCGACGCTTTCTTGTCATCTGACACCTCATTTGCCTTGCAGTACACCTCTATTCATTCGACATATGTAGTCCAATCTTCGACTTCATTGTCAAATGCGGTGACACCGCCACTCTTTGGCATTTTGGGTGTGGTTTAAAATGGCGTCTCCCAACGGCTTAAAATGGCGTCTCCCGCGCTTTCCTTCCTCCCCCGCTGCTGCCAACGCTGCTCCCGGCGGTTCTCGTGGCAATGGCGGTGCCCTGTAGGTTTCGCGCGCTTCTCCTGCGCTGCTGCCAACGCCACTGTCGGCTGTCCTCGTGGCAATGGCGGCGCCTCGCGGGTTTCTGCGCGTCTCTCTCTCCCTCTCTTCGACGCTGCTCGGCCTCTGAACACCAGCTGTGCCCTGTGCGCTCTGCCCTCTCTCTCTCTCCCCCGTCGACGCTGCTCGGCCCTTTGCAGTGTCGCTCAGTTGGGCTCTAGCCTGCCGCTGTCCGGGAAGGGTCTGCACACTACCTGTTGCCAGCCCGTTTCGCTGGACCACCTCGACTGGAAAGCCAAGCCTGGCTCTCGACAGCCTCCCCAGCAATTCTCGGTTCTCTGCTGGATGACTGGGCGGTTGCCCGTGGTCGACACCCGAGTCTCTGGCCTTGACCTCCAATCCACTGATCTCCAGGAACGAATCCCCGGGAGGTGATGCAGAGTTGCAGGTAGGTTCGAACTTGCCTTGTCGCCAATGTTGTGTCCGAGTATAATAAGACACAGACTGCAGGAGAAACGGTACAACAAGTGTTTACTAAGCGTGGCTCACACTGGAACTGCCTGTACAGATTACTACTCAGTGCTATATACAGGTGTGGTCACTGCCGGTACTACAGTATACATGAGCTGTAAAAAGTAGTTCCCCCCTTAAAAGGTATATACATTACAGAATCCACTTCCTGGGAGAGTGGTGGAAGTAATAACTTTGAAAAGGGAATTGGATAAATACCTGAAAAGGAATAATTTGCAGAGCTATGGGGAAAGAGCAGGAGAGCGGGACTAATTGGATAGCTCTTTCAAAGAGCACGCACAGGCATGATGGGCCGAATGGCCTCCTTCTGTGCTGTATGATTCTATGATTTTGTAATTCTATGACTCAGTACACACTAACCAAAGACGACCAGGAAGTCTCATTCTTGCATATGGTTGAGCTTTCATGAATGGAGCTTTGTCGCACAGTTAATAGCAGAGTGAGTTGGCAGTATTACTGCACATTAATCACATCACGATACAGCACTGGTATATATAAACAAAATAAGAAACAGGTTAACGGTTTATATTTCCAGTACCACCAAAATCACACAAATTGCTTTTATTTCACTCCTGTACTGGCTGCACTTCTGAAACATAATTAACATGGGAACAGCACCTGTTCCTTTTATTGTTTCTTCTGCAACAAATTATTTAGACAAAATCATTGAACAGGTATTTAATGGGCCATTTACCTGATCATTTAAACCAAGGAATTATGAATGTATCTAGCTCATACCCTGCAACATTGCCACTTACACTGCTCACGACCTAATTATTTCCACTGTAGTACAGGAAACTCTCGTTTAACCGGCAAAATTCTCACTCTGAAAACTACAGTATACAGTCGTTTATAAGTTTTGTTTTACTGTTAAGTAATTAAAGAGTTATGGATTACCCTCAACTGGCAGTACTGTACTTAATCAAGCATCTTCCACCATCCATTTAACACAACATTCTGTAGGTGAGTCCCCAATTATACTACACATTTCCTGATTGTTTTATTTTTGTTTGTTAAAAATAGCCTCGGTAGATATACCTCTCCGTTATCCGGAATTTTTAATCAACTGGCACCATCCCCGGTCCTGTCGGTGCCGGATACCAAAGAGTTTCCTGTAGTTTCAAAGAGTGTAGATGCCAACAAAGCTAAACACTGCTGACCATGACATATTGGGGTAGAAATTCGTCTGGGCCAGTTTTTGAGCCCACAATCGGCACAGGCAGCGCGGACTCCAACCAGAAGACCTAAGGCCGACCCAAAATTGGGCCCCGGGCCTCGTTTTTTGAGCAAGCTGTCGCTGCCCGTCACGCCTCCACAGGCAGCTTGCGCATTTAAAAAAATTAAAACAAACTTACCTTTTGTTGGTGGCCACTACTTAGGCCACAGTGACCACTGAAGAATCCTGAGGCCTGACTCCTGCCCAGCTTATCATTGCCCAATTTCTGTGAGAGGGCCCAAAGCAGGCGTTAGGCCCTTCATTTACATGTGTAAGGGCTCTAATGCCCATTTTAGGCAGCCATCAGGGATGCCTGATAAAATGACCCAAGCCAATTTCAAGTTGGACATTTCTCAGATGTCCTTGGGCGTAGGACGTTGGTCTCCAAAATTGGGCCTCATTGTGCCCATGTTACACACACGAAATGGGCGCAACAAAGTCTAAATTCTATCTCATCCTCTTTGTCTCCAAGTTTGTCTCATTTTATTCCCCAATCGGCAGCTGAATCCCAAACATTTTAGCTGGGAACGGTCAAGCTATGTTGGCAACGAGTAAAGATCCATACGAGGTATTGGATCTGTTCAAGGTAAAACAGTTTTCCTCTGCAGTGGAGTTTTATAGCTGCAACAGTCTGGATGCTGTCAGTGGCACCTCTGACAATGACCTCATGAACACACTTGAACGCACATGATGGAATGCATTTTATGTCTACCCCACCAGCAGACTTGCATGTAGCAAGTTTACATGTAGATTTATTCAGTACCACAAACATGCATTCAATTATCCTCTCAACTCGCAAAATTTGTCATTTTATGTCTTGCATAAAAATACAGATATGGGTCAGCAAACAGCAGTCATAGGGAATAGGGGATGCAAAGAAAATGCGTGGAGAGGCATTCTGCAGATATAAGCGATTAAAATGTATATGTATTCTTAAAGACATGTTAGAAGGTACCAATCTATATTAAAAATGTAGCACAACTATTAAGCCAGTAGCTTCACAACTTGTTCCACTTTGCTGTAACTTAAAATTTATTGAATACTAGCTGAAGTGCCCGGCGGTGCCGAGGCTTTTTTGAGGGCATGTTGTTGTTGGAAGAGAGCGCGCGACTGGGGGGGAAGAGAGCGCGCGACTGGGGGGGAAGAGAGCGCGCGACTGGGGGGGGAAGAGAGCGCGCGACTGGGGGGGAAGAGAGCGCGCGACTGGGGGGGAAGAGAGCGCGCGACTGGGGGGGAAGAGAGCGCGCGACTGGGGGGGAAGAGAGCGCGCGACTGGGGGGGAAGA